>NW_022985373.1:0-551139 GCF_010093625.1 Macroventuria anomochaeta
CGCTGTCAGATCACACAGAGCAGACAGATCACCACGTAGACACGTTTAGTATATAGCATGTAGGAACACAACCCTTATGGTTTGTGTTCAACCTTGTCAATTAAGTTTGTCATTGGATCTCAACCAACCTTTGAGCTAGACAGATTGCCTGTACTACTCATCGTTACCCCAAGCCGTCTGTAAGGGTATCTGTGACAGCAAGCTTAGTAACAATGGGGGGTGGTCCCATAAGATTAATTGCTACCGTTTTCCTGGCCATTGTGTGCCCAATTATCTATGCGCTCTTGTCTGTACCACGCTAGCGTCCTGATGGGTTAGCGCCATCGTCCCAACACGTGACAGCCTACTTCACTACAGCACCATGACCCCGTTACACCGTCATTAGGTGTTTCACCCAGGCGACTTACCCCTACTGTTCCAGAACCAGAGCTCATCCTTGAGAACCAATCAAATAGTACTTACAAGCTTTGCTTAAAGTACAACTTCAACAGTTGCGTGACTGTATAGCTTCAGAGAGTCAATTTACAGGAGGATGGTGATGTAGGAGGGCTGGCCTGGCAGCAGCAACTCCAACGTAAATGTCTTAACAATCACGCAGTAAATTTTAATTCAAAACACAGTTTTGATCTCCTAAACAAGCGCAATAATTATATATAATACTGTATATACAGCTGTGTTGTGGCAGGTGTTGTGTGGCACCCTTCCAGAATTGGCTCGTTTGAGTGTGCGGAAAATTCCCACTGCAGATCCCGTCTCCGGCGCTGCGGAGATCACGGACCCTTCCTTATTTCGTTCAGCCGGTTTATACAACCACGCTCCGACCGCCAAGCCCTGCCTGGCGCATGCACTGCTGATGAGGTAGGTGGTGATCTAATGTATTGGTACTATGGGAAGGATGAATATCTACAGTGTGCCACTGCGGGAACTGACTAATGAGCTGGACCAATGAGAAGGTGGGACACCCGCGAACAATTGCAGTAGCGGGTATGCTCGTCCAAAGTACAGCGTCCGTGGGGCGCTGTGGCAGTCCTTGGGGGCTGTGGCTACTGAATGTGGCGGCAACCGTCTTGGAAAACACAGGTTGCGATCAACAATCACCTCTGATAATCCAACATGTCACTTGAGTGTGAATCAAGATCAAGCAGACGAATACGCTCCTAGCTGCAGCCCACGCTCAAGTCAGGGCTTCTGCTTACCAGAGTTGGCTACCCGGTCAACAGACCCAATCATATCCAAGCAAGCAGCCAAATGACAATCCGAATTGCAAGCTACTTTCCATCTTCTATATGGAGCGTCTTTGGTACAGTCTCCGACCACAATAATCAGGCATGTCTGCTCGCAGCGAGCAAGATCACGATACAGCTTCGTCAAATACTGCGACTGCTTAAAGATGTCATTGCCTGGGGGTGCAGTAAGACTCTGTCTCGTGGATGTCCCTGGGAGAGCAGTCACGCACGAGATCCACCCGTGTCGGGTGCGTGCAGCGAGCAAACGAACAATGCTTGAGAGAGAAGCAAAAGACAAATCTTGTTGTCTCGAGCACGTGTACTGACGTGCACAGATAAACATTGGGCGACACCTTCGCTTCCATCTCAGCTCACTGACTTTTAGCCCGTCCTTCTCCGGTATATGTGTACTCTTTGAAATCTGCATATCATTCATTAGACTACACATCGACCGACTAGAGACAGCTATGACACTTCCGCCGGGGGTTCGCTACTCCATTCTTCGCAACAACGTCCAAGTTCCACTTATCCCGATTGATCAACTGCCCTTCCAGCTTCAATGCTTGCCGCGCTCACTTACACCTCTTCAAAGTGATGAAGAAGGCTGGAAATCGATCGGAGAGACTCGGGAGCCCGCATTGCCGCTTTCGATTCGAGCTCCCGCCGACTTGCATCCTAGTCAGTCAGTACCGCCCACGAAGACTGCATTTTTACCGCCCGATCATGATGCTCGCAAAGATCTTGCCATAAAAGCGCAAGTCTCGCAGCCCCTCATCGAGACTCCCCCTGCATCAGTCGCTCCTACAGAACAAGCCATTCATCATCCCACACGCACATCTTCCGCTGGATGTCCAGCGTCTGTAATTGACACAATCGCGTCCATCCATCCGGAAGAAGTACAGTACCCAGCCTTTCGCCGCCCATACCCTTCCGGTATTGAGCCTGATCCATCGAAGAAGGAGTACTGTACACACTGGATAAGGACGAACTCGTGCGACTATATGCAACAAGGCTGCAGGTACAAGCACGAGATGCCCGACCGCAACAAGCTTGAAGAGCTAGGATTCCCTCAGATCCCAAAGTGGTACAGGGATCGGATGGCCATATCTGCTGGGGGGTCGAGCTGGCTACGACCACGTATGACTCTGGAACACAATGACCGACAGCTTTCAACCGAACCTCCAGCATCACCTAGTTTCCACCCCTCAACACTTGTTCATGGCCGCGATCTGTCTAACATCGTAGAGATGCCAGGGTCGCTGGACTCTAAAGTGAACCAAGCATCTGCTGAGATCCCAAATCTTATCGAGTTAGACGATTCATCCATTGCGACATCAGCATTGATTCCTTCATTGCCAGTCAGTCTGTTCTTGAGCGCAGCACCTCAAGATGCAAACGCCATCATTGCACCACCTCCAGAACAACGTTTTCAAACCTTTGCTTCCTCACTCAGGGGAGGGCCAACCGACTTGAAGAGGCACACCGATACACTGTCTACTCTTGACACACCTACCATAATTCCAGTATCAAGCCCTCAGGAGTCTAGCAACCCATTGCCGAGTGCAGCTGTTGGTACTACGAACGACGCCGTAACTTCACAGCCAAAACAACTTTCTCAAACAATGTCCACTGAACTGAGGACCGGACAAGAAGTAAGGAACATGAATGACAGAGCCTCCGAAGCAAAGAGCGAAAGCCAGTTGATCATCAAGCCTTCTGTGACGCCTGGAAGCGAGAGGAACACTAAGTCCTCCAAGCCACAGAAGAAACGTGGACTGCGCCTACGGAAGCCTGCCCAACGTCCCGCTGCATCTGGTTCTCAAGTTGGACTAGCTAGTTCCCAGCATGCCACCGGTAACAAGCCCAGAGAAGTTCGTAATCTGAGCAAGGGTCTTAGGCGCCGCGATGCTCAAGGTAATGGTATGGATCTGCAATCTGAGATCGCGCTGCGCTAACGTACCGTCCATGAGAAGGAGAGGCTCAGCAAGGGAGCAATCTCCGCGTGTGGTCAGTCTCGTAACGAACTGCCAGTCGCCACCGCGAAGGTGGAGTTGACTTGACATCCATGAAAACCACCCCCCATTTTTGACCGCTACCGGCTGAGGATTCGATCGATGAAACACTGCATCAGACATGATGGACAATAGCGTACAAAGCCTCCTGCTCATGATCGCTACTAGCAGTTCTAGAACTTGGTGGTTGTATCTTTCCAGAAAGGATACGATCTTCTTTCAGTTCCCTCAGTTCTTGCCCTCTAGACTATCTTTTTTTTCGTATCAGACCGAGTAGCAGTCATATGGCGCAAACATAGTTTCCTTTTCCAAATACAGCCTGTAATGTCGCGAAATACAATGAAGAAAAGAACCTAGACCAAGCCGAAACCATAGTACTCTTTCCGTAGACAGAATAAACGTTCAAGCCCAGTCCACACTCCTCGAATTCGAGTGAAGCTTCGTGTTGTCCACAGTCAAATTGACATGCGTAGTCATCATGATCTCCACCGATTTGCCCCGGCACAATGTGCGCGTTCGAGCCTGCAGCATCGGGCAAAATGGTCTTCTCGCTGCTGTCATCAGACTCGTGGTCCTCTCGCTTCGACCGCCTTGTGTTGAGGTTGCTGTTGTAGTTCAGTGAGGTGGTTCTCGTTGCCGGCTCTGTCTTCACCCCCAGATTCTTCAGCTCAGTAGTGTAGGCCCCTACAAATGTCGTCAAGGCTGCCGGTGTCAAGGTCAAGAAGGATCTCGTTGCTGTCGGTGTCAACTTACAGGATCACCCTAACGCCAAAATTGTTCTTCTCTACCGATCACCTTCCCCCCGTCTACAAGAACAACCCTAACCTCCTCCGTGGTTACGAGGCTGCCAAGACCATCACCGCCGAGCTGCTCTCCGGAACCAAGGCGGCCGCAGTTGAGGTTCTCATGAACGCCTTCGGTCTCGCCATCAGCGCTGTCCAGCGCCCCCTTTCCCGCGGCTACGTTGCCCTCAACGCCATGAACCCCACAGGCAACCCCATTGTCCAGTTCAACACCTTCTAGAACCCTGCCGACAAGACCATGATGATCGAGGCCGGCAAGTGGACCCGCCGCTACTGGCAGAACCCCGTCCTCGCTCGCTTCTCACCTGTCGAGGTTACTCCTGGTGTCGCTGCCCAGACCGACAAAGAGACCGTCCATGCTCTGCTCAAGCAGGACGCGCTTACGATTATTTTCGCTCACCAATCTGGTACTTGCTCTATGTTGCCCGATAAGTACGGTGGCTGTGTCCGCAGCGACCTCCGTGTCTACGGCACCAAGAAGCTCAGCATCGTTGACGCCTCTATTATTCCTTTGGTCCCTGCTACTCATATGCAAGCAACCATGTACGCTGTTGCTGAGAAGGCTGCGGATATCATCAAGCTTCGCAACATCTTCTGGAGGAGCGTAAAGAAAATGGTTTAGAAACAGGAATTTGTACATGTCAATAGATCTACGGACGACACGACATTTGCTTTGCATTAATACGCTAATAGACTTACTGGTATCCTTCGCTCTTTGCTGCATGGCTCGGTTTTGTGCCTAATGTCATGACAGGGCTGTTGATGAAGTTTGGCCAGTCGTGAGTGTAGAAGCTCTGAGATTTCGAGATCTGCACTTCGTTTGCGCCGCGCTTCCAGATGCTTTCATCGTACGCGGTTAATGCGCCTTTCAGTGTCGCGGTTCCGTTGTGTACAGATTTCAGGGCTTCGACGAGACTGTGGGCGGAGAAGAAGGCGTTGTTTGCTCCTTGGCCTCGATCTAATATGCCTTGTAAGTACACATTGGCGGTTAAGAAGCTGTCAAACTTACGGAACGTCATAGCATGCGCTGCGTCGCCACACAGCGTGACTCTCCCGCCCTGATTATCCCACGGTTGCGTCTTCCAGATCTTCAACTGATCCTTGAGCACAGGCGTATCTTCTGGTATCCACTCAATCGCACTCTTATACGGTTCCGCCCACCCATCTCTTGCAACATGCGCCTTCAACCTCCTCAACCGGTCCGTCTCATTATCGTAGTCTTCGGCGTTCTTCAGCGGCCATGTCGACAAAATCTGGAACGTCCATGTTGTCGGGTCATCGACGTCCGGCATATCGAGCACATTGGCCCGGATGTAATGGCCTGCGGGATGTATTGCTATATCGACGAGAGGATGCAAACGCTCTTTGATGAACAGAGCTTGCTCTTTTGTGTACGATGCGTTGAAGTTCATCAGTGCGAAGGGAAGCGTTTCTTGTGTGGCTCCGATATCGATCAGGCACTGACGGACCTTTGAACCTGCGCCGTCGATGCCGATGACGATGTCGCCTTCTTCACTTGACCCGTCCTCGAAGAACACTTTGACTCCACCATCTTTAATCATCTCGTAGCGGCTGAACTTCTTCCCATACTGTACATCGAGGCTCTCTGCAAGCAGTATGCGCAATTTTCTGATGTTCATTTCTTTCGCCCTGGGAATGGGGAAGGCGAATGCTTCTTCCCGAGTCTGTCCGTTGTAGAGCACAATCCTGTCTTCTCCAATTGCTGCGCAGTCGATGCTTGGATCGACAGCACACGTATCTAGTTGAGCACCGATCCCATCTGGTAGGAGGCCCAAAAGGTATGGCCGTGCCCAGCCCAGGGTAAATGCCCAATGGCGGTGTCGATAAACATCCTCGCCTTTGTCGAATATACGATTGGAGATGCCAGCCTTCTTGAGTCCGTGTGCTAAGGCACATCCAGCCGGACCTGCAGAGTCAGTGCGAGATCGTGGTGGTGGCATGCATGAAGTGTACCTGCTCCAATGATGAGGACCTTCATGAAGGTGTCGATGCTGCCCAGTACAAGTAAGAGGGAACGAGGGGTAAAGGAATGCGCAGTGACATAAGAGAACAAAAACTGTCGTCTCAAACTTGGATGCAGGGTAGTCTCCATAAGGTGGAGCTGAGCTAGCGGGTGGCTCCAGTGATCTGCACGACACCGGATCTCCGCCCTGAAGCGATGCTTGGTTTTCTTCGGTGCTGTACCGATTGGTTGTTTTGCAAAACGTCATGATGCGAGGTGTGTTGTTCGCTGCATTGATTTACACTGTGTCATACAAAACACGAAAACTGTTCTGGGCGTTGCTTCAGCCTTCAGCTCAAGAGAGCACATTTCCCCTTCGAACTGCTTGTAGAGAGGATTCAAGTATGCTTGATGAAAGCCTTGGCCGTATCGTAGTTATAAATGCGCATGCTCAGTCTTTGTCGCTCCCAATCCCATTCAAGAGAAGCTACCATTCCTGTGCTTCTGCACTTGCACTTAGGGCTTTACATCAGAAACTTCCATACCCACCGCATGACAGATCGCAGCCCTGACAATCTCCTTCACGACCTCAAGCTCCCTCTCATTTCTTGGAGCATACACCATGATCCAGCTTGGAGGTGCCAACCAAGTGACTGGAAAGCGCTGTCCCCAGCCTCTGCTCACGATCGTCTTTGCGTCCTTTGGACTGACATATACGTGTAGCGAATTTTCCTTGGGATGCACGTGAGCGACTTCGTAGAAGATCTTGTGTGCCACCGGATTGATCGTCTTCACATTTGGCTTGACGTAGATTGCAGGACCAGTGCCGCCCTCTGTTTTGCTTGATCGTGTCTCGATGTACTCTGAATAAGATGCTGTGCTAGCGAAGGTCTGCATGAGGTTATTTAGTTCTGTTAACGCACCCTTTGTGATTGGCTGCGGATATTGGCGTTGAGGCAGTGTCCAGCGAGTGATGCTCGGTGGGAGACCTGGCCTCTCTGGTACTTTGCCGGGTTTGATGTATGATACGCCTGTATCTGGAATCGGAGATGGATCGAGGAGGTTCTGTCGTTTATAGAGCAGATACAAACCCCATCGTCGGATCTTGAGATAGCCTTGTAGCGTTGGCGGTGTGCCACCGGTTCCTGTTGAGCGTCAGCGCTGTGGCATCAGGTTGCCTCCTCAGCTTTGTTGCGCACCATAGCTCTGCCAGCTCTTGAAATCGTAGTAGAAGGCTAGTACTGCTGCCGTAGAGGCTGCGATGATCCAATTGGAGACCATGGCCTTGGAGATGTCGATGTTTGAAGTATGAAGATCAGTTGTTGGTATTGACTTCCTGATTGCTTGCAGCCGAAGGTGTGCTCTTGTTCTTGCTCATGAAGAAGGCGCGCGCGTTTGTGGGCAAGCAGCAACAACGTCACAACTCACGGAGCACCTTTCACGATGCACACTCAATAGACGCGCTCTCAATACAATGATTTGAGATGCATGCAGCAATTTTCGCGATGGAGTCGTCGTGTTATCGGAGTCCGTGAGGGCACCAAATACGTCCGGATCCCCTCACGTCATCCCGCTGCAATCCCCGCAGTTGGTGCTCCCGTCATGCATGTTCAGCAACAGCATCGCAACTGCAAAAGCATGCTGACCCTGGCGACGTTTTGAACAGCCTTACGAGCACTGGGTGTCATGTTTCAACACTCGTGACATGTTCACCAAGTTTAGCCACAACGAAACGACTTAAGACAACGATGGTCACACCAGAAAGAGCTAGGAACGCGATGCAATAACTATAAGATCGCCTTACCTGTCGACGAAGATGATCTAGGACTCCTGGTGGGACCCATACATTCATATGACATATACATATACCTTTGAAGCTCTCGACGACCGCGTAGGCATACGCGATTATAATCTCACAACTTACAGCATCCATAACGCGCCTCTAGCGTATCGCACACTCAACCCTGTTCTCCACACCGATATCACTGATACCTCTGAACCAACGACACCGGTCTACATACCCACGAAATCATCAACACGTCCAGCGGAGATAGACACGACCACAGTAACGCACCGCCCTGTTCTCTCAACTACTCCGACATCAATACCACAAATCTCAACACCCACCAACCCACCCAAGTCCATCGCTCCTTCCATCATCACACGACCTTCCACAACAAAAACCATGACGGACATCCCCGCACCGCTTCTGCAAGCCCTGCGCCTCTTAATACGCGCAAACCACATTCTGCACCAGCACCACCTCGTTGACGCATTCGGCCACATCTCTCTGCGGCACCCTTTGGCACCAGACCAATACCTGATCGCAGCCTACGACCCAGGCGCGCCCGCTCTGGTAAGAAGCCAACAGGACTTCATATCCTATCGAGTACGGGACAGTACACCCGTGGATCCAAATGCACCACAAGGCTACTCCGAGCGCTTCATCCACGGTGAAATCCTGCGTCGCTTCCCAGACATCAATTGCGTGGTCCATTCGCATAGTGAGACTGTGATTCCGTTCACACTCGCCAACATCCCCGTACGACCTGTGTTCCACATGGCCGGCTTCCTCGGTGCCTCATCGAAAGGTATCCCGGTGTTTGATGCGCAGGACGCGTATAGAGATTTGGTAGGCAAGGTGGAAATCACACCAGACATGCTGATCAAGAATCAACCCCTCGGGAAAGCGCTAGCTCGCAAGCTCCACCTGTCAACACCGGTGGTGTTGCAGCATAAGCACGGGTTTACATGCATGGGCAAAACGGTCGAGGAGGCGGTGTATAGGGCACTCTACACACAAACAAACTGCGAATTATTGTCCAAAGCCTTGCGATTCACAGGAGGGGATGTGGACCGGGTTAGCTATCTGAGCGAGGAGGAAACGAAAAGCTGTAAGAAGATGAATGAGAAATGTGTGGATAAGAGTTGGCGGTTGTGGTTGAGAGAAGTCCAGACGAATCCGCTGTATGAGAATGAGGAGGGAGAGCCGGAGGCGCTGGCTGTAAGTGGTATGAAGGTCTGAAGACTGATATGGAAAACGTTCATGATGTAACCGTAAAAACCGATACCGTTGTCCTACCTCACGCGTATGTGATGTCTTCGTTGTCTGAAGACTTTGGACTGAATCTAATTGAGACGGATCTTAATACGCCGTAGAGGGAGTCTCGAGGTTGACAAATAACCCCTACGACTGGTGAACACGGCGAAGTCAAACGAGTGTAATGACAAGCACAATGATATCGTTTGCGTCTAACCCACAAGTGATACACTAGTGTTTCTATCAGACCGCATCTGATTAAACATGTCTAGGACTGAACCTATCCATGATCTCGAAATTGACGTCATGTCTCGGGAACGCGTCTAGTAGACGTGTCATATCAAGCGCCTAAGTGTTCCGGTTCTATGTATCTCCAAGCCCATCTACTTCGACGCGTTGCGTGTCAAATGTTTGAAGACATCAATGGTGTTGCTCCAACGATCGGCCAAAAAGGAGGAAACACGGCCACCATGGAACGGCACAAGTGGTTCAAAGGGTCCGCCGTAGCAACACGCTAGCGTAACTTTTGGCCATGCACTTCTGAAGTGCACCCTCGCTCACTTGACTCCACCTCGCGCTATTGCGACCCCAACGCGCCCACCACCCTCATCGCCGACACGTCTCAAACAATCGGGAAGCTTTTCAGCCGTCTTTGCGCAATACATCACGAGCATCTACACGAACAACACGCGGCGAACAGCCCAAACGGGCAACATGGCGCGCAAGAGCAATGGACGCGAGTCTGACCCCTCGACGGCTGACGCCTCGGCACACGAAGACGTCGAAATGCAGGACCAGGAAGACAGGATGAACGGCTTTAAGAAGTTCGGGGTGAGTGAGACACGCACACGCAATGCGCCTTCTCGCGAAACTCGCTTTGAAGCATGCTTGGCGATAGTGAAGGATGGTCAATGAGAGCAAACAAGCTAACGTCACAACCGCAGTATAATCTGGACACACCCGACTACACAGTATGGATGACCGCAACCGCGCGCCTTTTCGTTCACACACTGACCACCGCGCAGGACTCGGACACACAACCTAACACAACAGCTAGCAGCGTTGCAGGGGACGCGCCAGTCGACGGCCGCAAACGACGCGCTGAGCAGATGAACATGCGCAAGAGCATCTACGGAAAGAAGCACGACCGCCTCGGCGCGTCAAAGGTAGGTTGGCAGCTCAGGACGTGCGTTCACAAAGCAAGAGCGCTGACTCGACGTGCCATTACAGGAAGACGACACAGTACGACGTTTCCGATATCTTCTGGGTTTGACAGACCTATTTCGCCACTTTATCGACACAAACCCGAATCCGCATATCAAAGACATCATTGCTAAGATTGACGCACAAGACGCTGAAGAGGCCAAGAAGTCAAAGGCAAGCAAGGTCCGCAAGGGTGGAGCTGCTGCCGAGCGCCGTCGCAAAACCGAACAGGAGGAAGACGCTGAACTCGTGCGCGAGGAGAAGCATGGTGGACACAATGAAACAGTCTTCAGGGAGTCACCAGGCTACATCCAGGGCGGTACCATGCGTGACTACCAAGTTGCTGGTCTCAACTGGTTGATCTCGCTGCATGAGAACGGTATCTCAGGTATCCTCGCCGACGAGATGGGTCTGGGGAAGACACTACAGACCATCTCCTTCATCGGCTACCTTCGCTTCATCGGCGGCATCACCGGACCTCACCTCGTCGCTGTGCCGAAGTCGACTCTTGATAACTGGAGGCGCGAGTTTGGCAAGTGGATTCCCGAGATCAAGGTCCTTGTTCTGCAAGGAAACAAAGACGAGCGCGCCGAGCTAATCCGGGATGAACTGGTGGACGAGAACTTCGATGTCTGCATCACAAGTTACGAAATGATTCTGCGTGAGAAGTCTGCTCTCAAGAAGTTTGCTTGGGAATACATTATCATTGACGAAGCGCATCGTATCAAAAACGAGGAGTCCTCCCTCGCCCAGATGGTCCGCATGTTCAACTCTCGAAACCGACTCCTTATTACCGGTACCCCGCTCCAGAATAATCTGCACGAACTGTGGGCGCTCCTGAACTTCCTGATGCCAGATGTATTTGGTGATTCATCGGCGTTCGATGAGTGGTTCTCCCAGCAGAACGAGGACTCGGATACCGTTGTGCAGCAGCTCCACAAGGTCTTGCGGCCTTTCTTGCTTCGACGTGTCAAGGCCGATGTCGAGAAGTCACTCCAGCCCAAGAAGGAAATCAATTTGTATGTTGGTCTGTCTGACATGCAAGTCCAGTGGTACAAAAAAATCCTTGAGAAGGACATTGACGCAGTCAACGGCGGTGCTGGCAACAAGGAGTCCAAGACACGTCTGCTTAACATTGTCATGCAGTTGCGCAAGTGCTGCAACCACCCATACCTTTTCGAAGGTGCTGAGCCAGGTCCGCCATACACGACCGACGAGCACTTGGTTAACAACGCTGCAAAGATGGTCATGCTGGACAAGCTCCTCAAGCGCATGAAAGCTCAAGGCAGCAGAGTCCTCATCTTCTCCCAGATGAGTCGTGTCCTAGACATCATGGAGGACTACTCGGTGATGCGTGGATACCAGTACTGCCGTATCGACGGTTCCACAGCCCACGAGGACCGTATCGCAGCTATCGACGACTACAATAAGGAAGGCTCAGAAAAGTTCCTCTTCCTCCTAACAACTCGTGCTGGTGGCTTGGGTATCAATTTGACTTCCGCCGACATTGTAGTACTCTTCGATAGCGATTGGAACCCGCAGGCCGATCTTCAAGCCATGGACCGTGCCCATCGTATTGGCCAGAAGAAACAGGTTTACGTTTTCCGCTTTGTAACGGAAGGCGCAATCGAGGAAAAGGTCCTGGAACGCGCGGCTCAGAAATTGCGTCTTGATCAGTTGGTCATCCAGCAAGGACGCTCGCAGCAACCTGCCAAGAACGCTGCCTCAAAGGATGAGCTCCTGACCATGATTCAGCACGGTGCTGAGAAGGTATTCAACAGCAAGGGCGCCGTCGGACCAGCCGTAGACGGTGATATGGCCGACGATGACTTCGATGCAATCATGAAGCGGGGTGAAGCGGCGACCGCAAAGCTCAACTCCAAGTACGAGAAGCTAGGTCTCGATGATCTGCAGAAGTTCACTTCTGACTCAACGTACGAGTGGAACGGCGAGACGTTCGAGCCACGAAAGAAGGACATTGGTCTCAACTGGATCAACCCCTCCAAGCGTGAGCGCAAGGAGCAAAACTACGGTATCGACAAGTACTACCGCAATGCGTTAGCAACTGGTGGCCGAACCGAGAGCAAACAACCTAGGGTTCCTCGTGCACCCAAGCAGGTTATCATTCACGATTATCAGTTCTTCCCGGAGAAGCTAGCAGAACTTCAAGACAAAGAGACTGCCTGGTACCGTAAGGAGAACAACCTCAAGGCGCCACTTCCCGATGGCCCTGACGAAGACCTTGAGGCCCGCGAGGCCGATCAGGAGCTCGCACAGAAAGAGATCGACAATGCCGAGCCGCTGACAGAGGAAGAGAAAGCTGAGAAGGAGCGCTTGATCGAGCAGGGTTTCCCCGAATGGAACAAGCGAGATCTGCAGCAGTTCCTGAACGGTTCCGCTAAGTACGGGCGAACAAACTACGATGGCATCTCTGAGGAAGTGGACGGCAAGGACGCCGATGAGATCAAGGAGTATGCCAAGGTCTTCTGGAAGAAGTACAAGCAGTTGGAGAATTGGCAAAAGTATATCAATGTTGTGGAAGAGGGTGAGCAGCGCGTTCGCGACTCGGAAAACAAGAAGCGCCTGCTTGCGAAGAAAATCGGCATGTACAGGATGCCTCTGCAACAGATGACTATCAAGTACACCGTCTCGACAACGAACAAAAAGGTTTACACCGAAGAGGAGGATCGATTCCTGCTTGTCATGCTTCACAAGCACGGCGTTGAGGGTGAGACTATCTACGACAAGATCCGCGATGAGATTCGAGAGTCGCCTTTGTTCCGCTTCGACTGGTTCTTCCTTAGTCGAACGCCTCAGGAGATTGGTCGACGTTGCACAACGCTTATCCAGACGGTTGTCCGTGAGCTTGGCGGCGATACTGGCAAGAACGGCAAGGGCAAGCGCGCATATGAGGAAGAGGAGACCGAAGAGGAGGAGGAAGAGCCTGTCAAGAAGAAGGCCAAGAACGGTGTGAAGGTTAGTACAGTATCGCCAACATGACAGTGCCATTACTAACGGTCTGCAGAACAAGCAGCTTGACACAGTGAAGGCCAAGGCCTCTCCTGCAACATCAACATCGCGCGCCAGCAGCGTTGCTTCAACCGGCTCCACTGGGAAGGGCAAGGCGAAGGGCAAGAAGAAATAGACTTTCTGATCCTGAATCTCGCGGATTGATACGGTGTTTTGGCGCATAGAAAGATGGAAACGATTCATCACGGGAGCTTTGGCTCAGGTTTGGCACGGGCGAGGCTCTTCTGTACAACACTGCAACGGTCTGTGTTGAGCTTCTTTTAGCATGGCAAGGCTTGTGGGTTCACGAGCGAGTTGTGCGATAGCATGTTATAGATACAATTGGTTCGAATGCATGCTTTCTCTCATCTTCCCTGATCTTGGAGTGTGGCGTTGTGGCGCACGGTGAGATGACGCCCGCGCCGGCAATGACGCGCCCCGCAGTCAACTTTCGTGTGCAGCCTCCCGAGTCCACAACAAACCACGCAACACTCTCATACCACTGCAGATTGCGAATATCTTAATGTGAGTGTTGCATCTAGCCCTCAGCTTACCACGAGCTCGCTTCTCAGGAGCCACACCTTGGCACGCACTCACACCGCGATCAGAATGTTCCAGAAGCACTCGTTGAAGCCAGATCGAGCTTGACTGACGGCGCATGTAGTTCAGGCAGGCGTACCCATTGCATCACTCCTAAACATTACAAACACCTCTTCACGTCACCGCAATGGCGACCACAGCAGCGCTCCAGAAGCTTCACCAGCCTCCCGAGGACATGGAGCCCACGCTCCAGTCCATCCTCGACCAGAAGTCACTGCGATGGATCTTTGTGGGTGGTAAAGGTGGTGTAGGGAAGACAACGACGTCCTGTTCCCTCGCCATCCAGCTCGCGAAGCACCGCAAATCCGTCCTCCTCATCTCGACCGACCCCGCCCACAACCTATCCGATGCGTTCAATCAGAAGTTTGGCAAGGATGCGCGACTAGTCAACGGCTTCGACAATCTGAGCGCGATGGAGATCGACCCCAACGGCAGTATACAGGATCTGCTTGCTGCAGGTGGTGAAGAGGGACAGGACCCTATGGCTGGACTCGGTGGCATGGGAAACATGATGCAGGATCTTGCATTCAGCGTACGTTTTATCGATGCCAGAGCATGCGCAGACCACAACACTGACACGTACCCCAGATTCCCGGTGTCGACGAGGCCATGTCCTTCGCCGAGGTGCTCAAGCAAGTCAAGTCCATGTCCTACGAAACCATCATCTTTGATACCGCGCCCACCGGTCACACACTGCGCTTCCTGCAGTTCCCTACCGTCATGGAGAAGGCACTAGGCAAGGTCTCTCAGCTGTCTCGTCAGTTCGGACCCATGCTAAACGGCTTCCTTGGTGGCGGTGGACGTCTTCCGAACGGTCAGAGCATGGACGAGCTTGTCGAGAAAATGGACGCGCTACAAAAGACTATCGCCGAGGTCAACGGCCAGTTCAAGGATGCGGACCTCACGACGTTCGTGTGCGTCTGCATTCCGGAGTTCCTGTCGCTCTACGAGACAGAGCGCATGATCCAGGAGCTTAACAGCTACGAGATCGACACACATTCGATTGTCGTCAACCAGCTGCTGTTCCCCAAGCAGGACAACCCGTGCGAGCAGTGTAATGCGCGCAGAAAGATGCAGAAGAAGTACCTCGACCAGATCGAGGAGCTTTATGATGAGTTCAACGTTGTTAAGATGCCACTGCTTGTCGAAGAAGTCCGTGGAAAGGAGAAGTTGGAGAAGTAAGTCTCACATCTTCTGCACTAAACACGATGCTAACAACGCTCGTAGCTTCTCGAAAATGCTCGTCGAGCCTTTTGTGCCTCCTCAGTAAATCCATCACCCTTGCGCAAAGGAACATTGGTCACGCGCGCACTGTCGTTCTCGATCCGATGCCCTGATTCAGTACATTTAGCGATACCCGTTAGAGGCAATTTACATCCTTGCAACAATCTACTTCTACAGCATTCTACCTTTTCAGTCAAACCATGTCGGTCTGAGTCTCGAAATTCTTTGAGTTGCACGATTCAGGATACACGATGACACTCTGGTACTGGGATTTCCCGAAAGAATTTATCCTTGGTGCTACACGTGGTCCCCACACAGATGCCGCCATCTCTCATCTCCCACGAATGACAAGCTTTGCAGCACGTAAACTACCATTCTGGACAGCGTGAGTCAGGTAGCCCCATCGTGTACAGCCGAGCGTAGATTTACAGTTCGCCGAAGTTCGACGACCAGTTCGTGCACTTTGCCTGTTCCTTACACATGCCCGTGTACAGCTGACTCGTCCCAATGCAACCGGTTCTACGTCAAAAGTACCGAGGAGCGCTATCAACAGCATAGTCCGCATCGGTCCGCAAGTCGTTCATCGTGTTTGTCGCGTGCCCAGTGTCGAGGTACGCGCTTGGCCAAGATACGAATATTGGAGATCGTCCATCCCGCAGAAAATATGCCGACAACCTAACTTGAACAGGTAAGTACACCGAAGCATTTCTTGCTTCTCTACACATTCACTTTACGGCACTCGCGCGGTGTGTACCTTTTGGCGTTGTTGCATTCATGCGGCCTTCCTGTCTTGTCGATGCGCCCCGAGGTCACCTGGAGATGTTTGACGTCACCTCGCTTCCCCGCATTCTGTTGTCGAACCTCCAAACCTCAACTTTGAAGTTCATGAAGCTCCACGCAGATTGCGCGCTATGAGAATATATGTATGTTCATGGAAAGCCCTGTGTACAGCAAACGCTGATGTTAGTGTTGGAACTTGACTTATTTCCGCAGAAGGACTATCAGGAACTCGGCAGCGGTTCCTGGGCCCAAGCTGGAGTTAGGCTTACACACCTGACTACAGCAGAGTGATCACCACCATGATTGGCGGACGTTACGGAGGCTAAGCTAAGCCGCCGCTGCACTCCAGATACTGATGGTGTGCGTTGATGCAGGTGGTTACGAACAACTTCTCACAGCTTGAGAACTTCGCATGTGATACCGAGCACTTGCGTAGACGGCGAACACAGCATCAACGGTATGTGCAACGATGGTTCTTGAAAGCCTCTTTACCACCATAATGTGCCAGTGTTTCAGAGTCGCTACTGGAGTACAACACAGCCCTACTACGCCTCAGGCCGGCTCCTACACTAAATCTCGGCAATACCCTGGCATGTCTGCCAATCGCGGCCTCGATACCCGGACAGCAATCTGCACTTTTGTACCCCGTGCCAATTGCAAGCGGAGCGAGCTCCTTACCGTTTGAGCATTTCTTGGCTCTCAGGTACGGATTTATGTCTAAACATAGTATGGTCTAAGAAAGTGAAGCACGGACTTCCGCTTTGGTGAGTATGGACCGGGTGTGAACCATCCGCTTAGATTGTCCGGGTTGAATCAGCGACCAGAAATCGTGAAACGGCGGTGTTGAGGGCAAGTATATGTAGTAGAGGTGTCCGCTGCTTGGTGATGAGTCGTGACAGCGAAGAACGGTTTGTCTACCCTTCACTTGGGCAGTTGAACTTGTGTAGCTGTGTTTTGCCTGTTTGAGTATCGAGTTGCATCTCAGAACATCAAGATTATGTCTTCGATCCTGAGATTAGGGGCTGTGCTCCTTGGTGCTGTCAGCCTCGTCACTGCTGTGCCGGTCGAACTTGAGAAGAGAGGTGCGTTGCCTTCAATCCCCATATGTTTATTCGATCCGTCACTGACTTGGATATAGAGGTCTCCGCCAACATCCTCTCCCAACTCGAGTTCTTCAGCCAATACTCCGCCGCAGCATACTGTCTCGGAAACAACAACAGCCCCAACACAAAAGTCACCTGTCCGCAAGGGAACTGTGCTCGCGTAGAAGCAGCCAACACCAACACATTGACAGAATTCGAGAAGTAAACCACACCACTAACACCCGGCCTAGGACCATAAACACAAACTGACTGTCGCCAGCTCCATCAAATCCGACATCACCGGCTTCGTCGCCACAGACACGACAAACAAACTCATCGTGCTTTCCTTCCGCGGCTCAAGATCCGTCCGCAACTGGCTCACCAACCTAAATTTCCCCGTCGCGCCAACCACCATCTGCGCTACCTGCGGCTCATCAATCGGCTTCTGGCAGTCCTGGCTCGAAGCACAAACTAACGTGCTTGCCGCCATCAAAGAAGCGCAAGCGCAATACCCGTCCTTCAAGGTCGTGGTTACGGGGCACTCGCTCGGTGGTGCCTTGGCAAGTCTGGCCGCAGGATTTCTACGTGCGCAGGGGACGACGGTCGATCTGTATACCTACGGCGCGCCAAAGGTTGGGCTGCAGGGGCTGGCAGACTACATCTCTGACACGTCAAAAGGACAGACGTATCGCGTCACTCACAAGGCTGATCCGGTGCCCAAGCTGCCGCCCGCTCTTCTCGGCTACAGGCACACAAGTCCTGAGTACTATATTACTAGTGGGAACGACGCGCAGCCTGGGACGGGGGATGTGAACGTATTGACTGGCAGCTTGAACCTGAATGGGAACGAGGGGGACTTAGGGATCGATATCGATGCGCATTTGTGGTATTTTGGACATATTAGTGCGTGTGAGGGTCAGGAGGGGATTGAGATCAGGGGGTTGGGTGATGAGTAATTACTTAATCGTAGTGTAATGATTAATATGACGGCCTTTCACACACCTACTCCCCCATACATGGCATACGTGACACGTCCTCAAACCTCCGCTTATACTGCACCAAATACCTCGTGACACCATCATGCTCAGGTGAAGAAGATCCGTTCGACGCATCGCACATGCATCGGTACGAATCACACAACTTATCCGTTGTTCGTCATATCCGATCCACTCAGCTATGTACGCTATATGTACCTCAGAACTCCCGCCCATACAGCGTCTCGCCCCCCGTAATCCCACTCCTCCCAGCAAGCGCCTCTTTCAAGATCTCCACCTCATACAAGTCGCTGATCAGACCGAACAGCATGCCATCACAGCCCTTCACCGCCATGAAGTTTGCCGTTACAGGCAAGTACTCTACATGGTTTGTGATAGTCGAGTTGTACGGTGCTTCTCCGATTGGCATAACCAAGTCTGGAGCCTCTGAGAAGACGGAAATTTGGCTGTTGCTCCACCGAAACGGCACACCTGGCTCATTAAGATACACATTGCGATAGTTTGTCCGCCCAGTGAAACCCACATACATCACCAAGCTCTCCGAACACGTCTCTGCGGAAGGAGCGGGGAACGTCGAGTTTGCCCAGGCCATGAACCTCGTTTTGTTCGCAATGCCTTCCTCCAGCGTTGCGGTTTGACTGTCGCCCCAGCCCCAGCGGGCGAGAGACACGGGGTTGATGAACGGCGTGCGGCCGTCGTGTTTCAAGGCGTAGTCGGCGAGAAAGGGCTCCCGAACTAGCGGAACTTGTTGCTTGGTGATTAGGATCGCGTAGGTGAGGTTCATCATTGTTGCGAGTGGGTGGAGAAATGAATTGTCGGGTGCTCCAGGAGGATGTGACGTTGTATGCGGTCGCATTGGCGTTTAGGAAGGCGGTTACGTTGGCGAGGAAGTCGATTAGCAGCGTGTTGGCGGGCCAGGTGAGGGTTTTTATGGAGGTCGGGTAGGTGGTGCTGGCCGTGATGTTGGAGCCGTACATGGCTTGAGCAACGTCGCGCCAGATTCGGGGGTCGCGAGCGATGAGGCCGGCGGTGTCCAGGAGGGGGGCCATGGGCATTTTGTGCTCGAGGATCACGAGGCCGTGGGAAGGTCTGTTGCCGTAGAGTCCTTGGACTTGTGATGGGCCGCGGACACTGCCGACGATGATGGCGCTTGCATCGATCAACTTCTGAACAGGAGTTGCAGTGTTATCGGAGTGTGGGTACAGCCAGTACCAAGCTCTGTTCCCGTTGGATGTGCGTAGTCCTTTGATGTCGTAGATGTCCTTAATACCAATGCGGACACCAGCCCAGTGGCTTCTCAGCGGTCTTCTCGAAATAGAGACAAGATGGAACGGCCACGGCGAGCTTCTGGCCAAGAGTTCCTGCAGGAAGCACAGAGTAGGACCCATCATCATTGGCGATTGCGGGTTCGGTGAAAGCACCTGTTACGTCGCTGTATAGCCGTCATGCCTCGTACACTTGACCAGCTGCGTTGATGAAATAAGGCCCAGGCTTCAAATCGCTGGACACTGTGCCGGTGGTGACTGTGGTGGAGATATTGCCCGCGCTGCCACCATGTACGTATAGAGCTAGGACTGTCAATTATACCTCTTGTAGACACTGAAGCTGGTACACACCATCGAGGAAGCCTTCTTGCCAAACGTCGTCCTGCTCCGCATATTTGGCTGTCACAGGTGCTAGATCCAGTGTGCCATAGCCATCATGCTTGATAACAGTGAATGGAATGAATGGCCCGTCTGAAAACGCCGCCTTGATCTCGCGCAGCCGGCGATGCTTGCCACTGGGTTGGGAGGGAGAGAGTAGTCAATATCCGTGAGCGACAGTGTAAATCCTGTAGATGAGACAGCAGCCCGAACGCTGGCAGTGAAGCTAAGGGCAACGATACCAAAGGCACGAGAGAATACCATTTTGATGACTGGGCCTCGAGCGAAGAGGCTTGGCTTGGTACATGTTAATGTACACATGCTAGCTGCCTAACCATAATGCTATAAAGCCAACAACACATTCCGTAGGCGATCATCACTACAAAGCATCGTAACATATCATTCCCACTCACACGAGTCGTCTCCGAGTGTAAAGTCTTGGACATAATATGCTCGTGGCTGACTGGGCTGGAAAGGCACCTTGCAGTAACGTTACGTTCGTGCAGGGCTGTTAGCCCTGATAAGCCTGGCTACGGTGAATGTCAAGTGGTCAATCACTGCCAAACGGCCCGTTCAAGTGCGCCAAAATGTAAGAGATGGGGCGGGCATCGCAAACAGCGATTCACATGGCTGTCGATATCTGCTTGAGTTGGAGTAGGTTGGTCTTATCGTGAGGTTGGAGGTAAGCAGGGCGGGGCTGTACGATAAGTTGTACTTGGCAGTTGGCAACAGTTGAGCACGCTCTTCTGAATTTTCGCAGCTCTGTACTTCTTGCCAATTGCTGATTGTCACTGTGGAGAAGAAGTTCGCTATGCTTCGAAGTTCTTCGATTTAGCTATCTTGGCGCAACCCAATACCTGATAGCCGGGTGCAAAGTCGCCGTTGCCTATTCGCGGATCAATTATATGTCGTCCGCCGCCCTCCGCATCAACGGACTGCAGCGCAATTTCCAACTCTTTCTCATTGTTCTCTCTATTGCGTCTTCTTGGGGTTGCCCCTTGAGAAGCCCATGCCGTACTCGTACACGAGCGATCCGCCCAAGTACGCCGAGTACATGGTCAGCGGCAGCGCCAGGGCTGAGCTGACGATCACATTTGTGGTGCTGGGTGTGAAGCCAATCTGCTGGCTACGAGTCCACCAGTTATAGATGGTAGCGAAGAGCGCTACATCGTTGATCAACGCATGTACCGCGCCAACCTTTGCTTTCTTCGATTGGAACCCATCGCGCTGGATAACTGGCGAGAGCTGGATGACACCGGTCACCACAGCCGGGAGAGTGGTGAGGATCGTGAGGATGGTGCTGTAGTAGGACAATACAGGGAACGCGTTGGGCTGAACGCTCCTGTCGAACGACTTGACTATATGGGATTAGATGCTGTCTCCTGCCAAATATGAGGGTATACTCACACACGGAGTTCACCAAGCCTGCAGTGGCTGGGATTTTCGAAGCCCAGTATATCGCGTCCAATCCTCCAGTGATCGCCGTGAATGTAATGGGGAAGTGCACGACGGCTGGATGAGAGGGATGACTGCCTTGGTAAGCACATGTTCGTGCAATTCAGGCGTAGATGTAGCTTACCCTTTCTGCGACATTGTCAAATTTACTCAGAGGTTGTCCTTCGGTATGAATGCTAGGAAACAAGTGCAAAGCAGCTCAGTAAACATGAATAGCTGTTCCTAAGTACAGCAGAGACAGCTTCGCTGCGGAGAGCCGGCCTGCACAACCGAAATGCAGGTCCATTTTCGAAACTGGCTTTGCATTACCGCTTACTGTCGTCATCGAGTGGTGAGCAAACAAACATGCCTTCCGAGGGGCTGAAGTTGACTCCACAAAAATGAGGACTTGAGCCAATTGGGTGTCATCGCATTTGTCGTGGCTGCGATTCGCTCTTTTTATCACGTGCGCGACGCGCTACAACCACACCGCCGTGGGGCGCGCATTCCTGGTCAATGGACACTACAAAGGCCGCAACTCCTACGGTTGACTGGCAAAGCGACCCGTATTGGCGCAATCGTCGTCTCTCACCTGCACAGATACAGATCCATGATGTGCGCCTCGATGACAGACGTTATGAATCCGGCTCGATGCTGGACATGCACGAGGTCATGTCATCTTCGCTGCTACCAGAACTGGAAAACAGAGATAGGCTAGCGAGCAGCATACCTCTGGACGATGCGGCCAAAAGCGAGCGGGTGCACCTTCAGAAGCTTGCCATCGAGTTCGGATGGATGAATTGTCTCAGAAGCAACAAGGTGCAATCGTCAGCTTCCGATCCACCAGAGCTGCGAAAATGTCGTTGGATACACATATCCAGCAAATATTCAAATTACCTCTCAGGATGCCTCGTTGCTTTGTCGGACTGGAGTCAGGAGCCTCAGCAGATTGTTGCAGCGCTTCGTCAGTTAGAGCACTGCGTAAACCAGCAAGAACGATTCTCTAAGCACGGAAGGTACTTTGCGCCGTTCTTCCAGCGCTTGAACGACGGTTACAACAACAAAGAAAGGCACGAGGGCCCAATGCTACTCAGCGTACCCTTTGTAGACTGGACAGTCAATGGCGAGACACCTCCTCTCAGGTTCCAAGTTGATACGAGAGAAGGCTATCAATCATCGAGAAGCTCATCACATATGCTGCGCTCGATCTTACAGCACTTCTATCGGCTGGAGGATACAACGGATCGGGAGTCCCAGCAAGTGTTCACTAGGCACAATCCCTGGCGGACTGATCGCGACCTGGATTTGAAAGTTCGCCGTTGGTATGGCCATTACCCAACTAGCCTGAACGTTGACGAACTATGGATACTAGTGGTAGATGCACGCCACGTAGTCACCTTCTCCAGCAACCAAAGCTGGAAGTCGCGATGGCCGCCGTTACAGCTCTCAGCGAGGATTGCGGATATCTCCTTTCGTGGCATCCGCAATGCGTATATAAACACCACTGGCGAGCAGGATTACACGGCTACCACACATGTCATCACTGCTCTGAATGGGGCATTAGGGATGTTGCATCGCAGCTTTTGGTCAGACATCACGCTCTGTCTTTCAGACAGATTTGCCAGCTACCTCGGCCACCTGCAATATCGTCTGCATCGGGCCCCAAGTACAAAGCTAGTCATGGACCTGCTGCAAGTACAGGAAGAGCTGAACATTATAATCTCGATTATGGAGCAGCAGATTGAACTTGTCAGCGGCTTACAGAACATCCTGAAGCCCGGGAGAACTATAAGTCAATCGCACGCCTCAACACAACCGTGCAAATGCACCTCGACAGCAACGATACCTTCAGCAGATGTGTCTACCTATCGTCAGTTGTCTTTCTCAAATCATCTTTCCGATCCATCGGCGCAGTTGCTGGCCAACCTCCAACGCGAATACACCGACCTCGTGGACTTGCGCGATAATAGCAACACCCTCATTAATCGGACGATCCAGCTCGTCAACATCCGGCTCGAAGACCACGGCAAAGCGATTCTCATCTTTACTATTGTCACGATCGTATTCCTTCCGCTGTCCTTCATCTCATCATTCTTCGGCATGAACTTCTCGGATATCAGAAACATTGAAAGCACACAGCGACTCTTTTGGCTCGTCGCTGGCTGTTTGACCGTTGGCACTGTGGGTTTCAGCCTCTTCCTTGCGTTCTACGGAGGCGCCATTATGGAATGGTTTGTGACCTGGAAGGAGACTCGAAGTCGCAGGCTAAGGAAAGAACGCATGGCGCGCAGAGCTATAATGCCGAACACACAGAGTACCATGCAGAGTTTCGAGGTCCTTGACGCTATGCGGCCGCAGCGAACTGGAGGGTTTTGAGTTATTCCCACATCTGTACCCTGCATCGGCAATGACCGGAATTACTTTGGGTCCTAAACTAGGGACCCAGGACATACGCGGCATCTG
Organism: Macroventuria anomochaeta; assembly: GCF_010093625.1. Taxonomy (NCBI): domain Eukaryota; kingdom Fungi; phylum Ascomycota; class Dothideomycetes; order Pleosporales; family Didymellaceae; genus Macroventuria; species Macroventuria anomochaeta. The sequence goes on from NW_022985373.1 coordinate 23,478, forward strand.
AACCGCTAGCGGACTCGCTCTACAGCTGTTCAGGAAGCTCGAAACGTTTTCAACATGTCCTTGCTACGAATTACCTGGAATCAACCTTCGACAAGCACGTCATACGGTGAAATCGGTGAGATTGAGAGCCGCATGGAGTTTGGGTTAAGAGATAGACAAAGCGTCTAGGCCAATATAGGCAGGAGCAAAACCAATGTGCACGCGCAAGTCAGGATCAGATACGAATCCCCGCAGGTACTCGAGATAATGACCTCAATAAGGCTACACGACAAGCTTTTCACGGTTGCTTAAATACGCCAAGGAAGCTTGTCTCCCATCTCTTCGTCCCTCTACTGTCCAAAGGCATCCTCATCCACCACAATGTTCACGAATTCGGTGACCTCGTTGGCGCTTGCATCGCTTGCGTTGCAGGCCAATGCTCTTTCTAAGAAGCAATGGCACAAACGAAGTGACCATTTGTACCTGCCAAAGGAGACCAGCGACTACAAGACCGCTTCGGCTCCTAACAATGTCACTATTCGATACAAGAACCCTGGCATTTGTGAGACCACGCCGGGCGTAGATAGCTACTCCGGATACGTTGATCTTACACCAGACGTATGCACCTGTTCCCATTCTCAATCATTCTCTGACATTGTACAGGTCCATGTCTTCTACTGGTTCTTTGAGTCTCGTAACAAGCCAGCTGAGGACCCCTTCACACTCTGGCTCAATGGTGGGCCTGGGTATGTGTATCCAACGACATTCTCGTATTCCTTGTGGATCAGAGGCTGACGTCTACAGATCAGATTCGCTGATTGGCCTTTTCGAGGAGAACGGACCCTGCATGCTGAATGACAACCTGACGACGTACCACAACCCATACAGCTGGAACAATGTCTCCAACATGCTTTACATCTCCCAGCCCGTCGGCACAGGTTTCAGTTATCAAAAGCAAGGTGTTGGCAGCTTCAATCCGTTGTCTGAGGACTTTCACTACAATTCAAGCGACTGGCCGGCGACAGGAAGGTGGCCTCTTTCTGAGCCTTTGAATGCTGGAACTATTGACACTACTGATCTCGCTGCCGTCGCGACTTGGGTGAGTACACATCAGCTCTCCTCAAAATCAATTGCTGATCGCGTGAAATTTATAGCACGTGCTTCAAGCGTTGTTGAACACTATCCCTAAGTTTGACATCAAGATTGGTACTCCTCGAGAGTTCAACCTTTTCACCGAATCATACGGCGGACATTACGGACCAGCTTTCTTCAACTACTTTTATGACCAGAATGTGAAGATCCGGAACGGCAGCATACCGGGCTACCCGCTCAATTTTAATTCACTCGGTATAATTAACGGTATCATCGATGAGTATGCACAAACTGAGGTCTGACGTACATTGGCTTTCTGCTGACTTGTTCAGGTCTATTCAAGCGGAACACTACCCCGAATTCGCTGTCAACAAGTAAGTCGATTCAACCCTGCAACCACGAGTGATTCACTAACCTCTGTTAGCACCTACGGCATCAAGGCATACAACGACACCGTCTACTCGTATGCCAAATTCGCCAACAACATGTACAACGGATGCCTGGATCAGATCAAGCAGTGCCGGGCCGCAGCCGAAGGCAATGCTAGCTACTACCATGTAGACGCACCCATCACGGAGGCCGAACTGACCCCTGGAGTCGTGCAGATCTGCAACGAGGCTGCTGATATGTGCCGCGACAACGTCGAATCCCCGTACTACTATTACAGCGGACGTGGTGTCTATGATATCAGGCATCCTTACAACGATCCGACCCCGCCTCCCAACTACCCAAGATACCTTAATCTGCCTGAAGTTCAGGAGGCTCTCGGTGTTACTCTTAACTACTCTGGGAACAACGGCATCTACTACGCTTTCCAGAACACCGGAGACTTCATCTACCCCAACTTCAGACTCGATTTGCAGCATCTGCTTGACCAGGATGTGCGTGTCAGTCTGGCGTATGGTGATGCTGACTACATCTGTGAGCCAACCTTTCCTGACTCTCTAACTTCAATGTTCACTAACGCGTCTAGGTAACTGGTTTGGTGGCGAGGCTATCAGTCTCGCAGTCGATTACACCCACAGCAAGGAGTTCCGCGCCGCAGGATACGAGGCCATGGTCGTAGACAATACTGAGTACGGCGAGGTGCGCCAGTACGGTAACTTTAGCTTTGCGCGCATCTACGAGTCGGGCCATGAGGTGCCTTACTATCAGCGTAAGCTAACATCCCAAGTTTCCTCTCGATATGGTCTTGTGCTAACGAAGGATTACTAGCTGAGGCTGCACTGGCTTACTTCAACCGCACGCTTTTCCACTACAACATTGCAACGGGTGAGAAGAAGGTCACTGCCAACCTTACCTCGTCGGGCCAGGCGAATGCGACGCACACGAACTCTTTCGTTCCACTGACGAGTTCGTATGTTCCGGCTTTCCCGTCGCCGATTTACCCTGCTACAACATCAGCCTACTAGTTCACACGATGCTACTACAATCTAGACAGGCCTTGGAATCTGCAAGGGTACATGTGTACATATTCTTTGAAAAGTATTGGCTATTCAGGACATAGCAAACCCCAATATCACTACCCCATGACATAGTCCTGTAGAACCTTTGCAAGCGCGAGGGGCGGGTAATAGCTAATGACAACTTGCTGTCTTACCCACGTGGATGCACTTTCACTCAAGTCTGGCAGACGATAAAGCTCAACGTACAAAATAGTATTGTGGAAGCCGATTAGCCTACCATTCCAAGGTCGCCAAAAGCCCTTGCTTGAAGCCAAGATCCGAAGATCAAGAGTTGGAGATATCTCTTTCGTGCATTGATTCTCTTAGTGACTAGCGCTTTTGAAGGGTGATGCGGACTGTTATCACTACTACAGTCTAGTGCTGCATTCACAGACTTGACGGTGAAGGTTTTTAGCTACATAATAGGCGGTTTGGAGAGTAAGCGTCGGCACAGAAGTGTCGTTCGCTCATAGAACGTAGAAGTCACAGATCTACATCGAAATTCATGGCGGCCGGAGTCCACAGCGGTCGGAGCGACAGCTGAGACCATGTAGATATGATAGCTTGTGCTCGTAAGTCTTCAATCCCTGCTCTACGCCTTTCTCGAACCAAGATAGAACTTCGGAATGCAAGCAGAGACCTGGTCAGCCGTTCGGGCTGGGTCCTACGTAAATTTGGGCGGTATCGCTCGATTCTGTGTACTCCAGTTGGTTGTTGAAGATTTTTTCAGCCAGTATCCTGCCTGAAAGGCACAAGCACACATTTGCGGGACCGTCTTCCATATCTATGTGTCTGTCTCTTGTACCTGGGGCAATTCTCCCTTCGAGCGCGCGTACTTAGAAACCGAAATCGACCAGGCCATGATTGAGAAGGCCATTGAGCCATGACATGTGGCACGAAAGCCTCGAGTCTTAACATAGCGTGAATGGATGATTGTAATTTATAGTCTCAAACTCCTGGAACTCCACAGATAGACTTTAGGTGGTAGTCGTCTTATGGTTCGGCCCACAGCAAAGGGGTATGTTCCTCAGCATTGTTGAGTGACTGGCCATCAAGTGGGTCAACCCAACGAAGATCGCGTAAGGACCTTTCCTTATATAGGATTGCGGCCCCAGTCACCTTCCAATGCTCTAAGTCTTTGCGATGCCGCAGAAAAATTGCGCAGTGGATATTTGATGCTTCAGACAAGGCAAAGACGCAGTCCTCTGGTTCGATTCTGGTGGTCGAATGAGTCCAATATATCCATCCGTAGCAACGAACATGTCCCCTGGATCATCCCCGAATCATCCCCGAGATCAATGTGATATTTGGAACGATATTCGAGCTTTACATCTTTCAACGCTTCGTGATGTCCGTTGTGGCTCACTTTGCCCACTTCACCTTGTTTCTGTATGAGCTGACAGTTGCACCTTTCTACCCATCCTTGGTATTGACCACTGTCCTTTCCACAGTCACGTATTGAGGTCGCGGCAGATCCGACTTACAAACTCTTGAAATCTGGAAGGCCCAAATCCAACGGACGGTCCCATAAGTCAGGGAAAGCTTTGCGAATCGGAAGGGTCAGCGGTGAGTCGAATCTCGCTGCACCTCGTGTGAGAAAAGGACACGAGAAGATGGTGGACTGGAACATAGGATCCCGCTTCTCGCCATTCTTTTCATGCCACAGAGTCCGATGTTTGAACAGAGTCCATCCTGGGGATATCTGAACAAGCGAACACACTGCTAGAGGGCACTTTTGCAAACTCCGTAATTGCAAATATAGCCGATCGAATCCTGAAGTATCCAAAACTAGCCCACCGCACCATATGCTGAATGTGTGAGCAAGCACAAACTCCTACACAACCCAAACACGTCGCCAATACAGCATGTGGAGCAGTTCGATCAGAGATCTCTATTGAGTTAACGATGTGCACTGGCCCGGGTCCTCGAGCATTTGCCTGAGAGCCACCTCGGGGTCTGGTAAAAATGCAGAAGCGGTCTCCATGTTTCCCATCTTTTAGCCTAGCCAGCATATCAAAGAGCATGCGGTAGAGTATATGTCGCGCATTTGGGTGACTTGGTGATTCCGCTCCTCAGTGTCTCCCTGATTGATGGAGGCTGTATCGATCCAGAGATAGTCTGCATGATCAGAAGATTTCGCTCGAAATTTGCATCGACATACCGTTGCATTGGATAGACTTCTGGTTGTTGTCCTGACCCCACGTGTCTGACAGTGCAACGTATGGCGAACATTCGCTCATTGCGAAGTTATGAAGCTCGTATCGAAGCTGGTTTCCTCCGTTGTGCATCACTCTCAAGAGCCTGATGCTCTTTAGCGCTCGATTCAGAGGCTCGTGTTGGAATTGGGGAAGACTGCATAGCATATTGTCCGCTGCATCCGTAGAGTTGGTTACAGCCGCGGCCAAGTCTGCCAGATTGGCAAGAGATGAGGTAAGGGTCGCCATGGAGGCCAGAACAGCCTCAGATGATACGGTTGGGCATTGATCAATCGTTGTCAAGCGAGGCTGAGCTCCATAAGAACGAAATGGGCGCAATCTCCATGCTACGGCAGCGTCAAAGGAAACTGTGCATTAGCAGAATGGTGGAGAGTCATGATTGAGTCGATTTCAGAAATGCCCTGCCATTCAGAAGACAGCCGTGCACAGCCTGTTCATGCGGCGGCAGCATTCTGAGTTCAGCTGCGTCTAAGCCTCCACATGCATCATGACATCATGCGTGCAGCCCGTCTGCGAATGGAAACTATGTGAGTAATGAGCTTCCTTAATGCCCTCTAGATGTTTTTCTTGAGACTCAAGAGTGTTTGCGTCGTAAGATATGTGAAAGTGTACCGACAACAAGCGACAATAAATTCCAGGGTCGCGTTACAGGCTAAGTCGGCCCAGCGCAATTGCACTTGCACAACGTCACAAACATCATATTATCTGACACAGCACAGCAACTGGAAGAAAGGCCTTCTCATTAGTTTGCAAACTACCCAAGGTCTCAAAACTTCCAAATCCTCACCCCGTCCTAACCGTTCCCTATTCTTAAAACTCACCCTATCCTCCGTATTCATCTTAATCGAACCACCCTCCACAGATGTCCGAGTCACTGTCAGACTGCAGGCCGATATCAATACCATCGGCCTCAGACCCGCCATCCGCGTGCTCATTACAGTGGCAACCGTGCGGAACGGCGTCACCTCCAGCCCCAGGGTCAGAAGTGGCGACCGCAGTGAGGATGTCCTTGACGTCCTTGTCCTTGAATGCGTTGGCGAAGAGCGTGGCCCAGATGGGCTCGACCTCGGTGATACCGGCGGCCTTGAGGAGAGTTTGGAGCTTCTCGGGCGTGATGGCGAGGTTGTCGTCGGCAATGATAAGGGCGGCAAAGGCAACGGCTTGCTCGGGATTGACCTTGGTGGTAGCAGTGGTTGTGGTGTTGGCGGTGGTGGTATCGGTATTAGACGTGGTAGACATCGATATGGTGTCGTTGAGTGGTAGTATTGTATAGTGTTGTTGGGTGAAGTGGTGTGTTGTTAGCTGGCACGCTAAGTGTTTTGTGCGCCTTATGACAAAGTTGGTAATAAGTCTCGGTGGTTTGATGTCGACGGTGGTAGTCGCTGGTTGATTGTTCTTCAGATAGGTGATCGGACTCGAACTCGGAATCGATGCAGAGACGGAAGGAGTGATCCGGCAGTTCTTATAGCAGCGGTAGTTCTGCAGACCATGGTCGTCATTGTTCTCAACCAAATGCTGCGTTTGCCGTGTTGTAAGCGCAGAAGGGTTGACTCAAAGAAAAGGGCGGTGTCTGCCTGAATTGTGTGGTACGCCTCGGTGAGTCACCAAGGGCCTTCGAAACAATGTTGGAATACCACAATAGGACTTCTAGCTGGTCCTGCAGATTCAAACAAGACCACATAGAGAAACGAACAGTTCATCCGTCTTCCAATAGGCCGTGTGACTCAATGAGTGCACCCGTCCAAGGTTATGGATGCTTCGAGGAATAGCTATGGAGCAGTGCCTAGAAGACATGATGAGGTTGATGGAATCATTATTGCGAACCAGATTCTAGGATTGAAATAAGTAAGAGCAGATATACTTGAAGGCCTCCAGGGTGCGCGTGAACGTTCCATCGGCTGTGTCAGTCTAGACGCAATGTTTGCCCTATTACAAAGTACAAGGTGATACTCCTATACGCGTCGGTCGAGAGATCGGACAGGACGATACACAATTGTCCATCATCAAGGCGCAGCGGAGCTGATGTGAGGTAGGACACTTCCAGAATAAGATGTGCCGGATGTTTTGTGTTCGTCGCGGTGGATGTCGTCAAGAATGTGTTCATGACTTGATGGCTTACCCGGGAGAGCGAAGGAGCAAGGTAGCAGCCGCTCACCGGCAAACTTCACACCACAGCTATCAGCACTGCTTTCCGAGAGTGGCTGTCGCCACTACCGTTTACCCCGCGGGCTGCCCCGCATCATGCACAGCAATTACCTTTCCAGCCAACCACGATGCGTACCACAGTAAGCTTAGTTGCATAGGGCGTGTGAATTCCGAGGCAAGAGCAACTGGCCTAAAGATATGTAGACATTCGGCCAAGTCGCAACAAGCTCACACCCTCAACACCAACTCACCCTCTCAGACCCCTTCGTGTAACATACCTACATTTACTTCACTCACTTACATACACACAACATGGCACCTCCATCCGCAATCGAGTCCCAGAATAGCAGCGAGACGAAGCCGAGCAATGTTGCTCCTCTCGAGCCAGGTCTGAATGAGAAGGAATCCAAAATGAAGGCCATAAAGTTCCCTAGCCCATCCAAGTTCGACGACCCATACAAGGAGCGTGCATACCTCAAGGGGAGACTGGCTGCCGCTTTCCGTATCTTTGGCAAGTACGGGTACGACGAGGGTGTTGCCGGACACATCACGATGCGTGTACCTCTCTCCATCTTGTACCGCAAGCAAGCGTGTTCACTGATGTTTGTCAGGACCCAGTCGATCCCACAACCTTCTGGGTGAACCCTTTCGGCGTCGCCTTCAGCTTGATCAAAGCCTCTGACCTGATCCTCGTGGACCACAATGGCGAGGTCATCGATGGGGGCCCATGCCGCCTGCTCAACTCAGCAGCATACATGATCCACTCAGCCATCCACGCAGCGCGCCCAGATGTCCTCGCAGCCGCACACAGCCACTCGATCTACGGTCGTGCGTTCTGCTCGCTCGGTCGCAAGCTCGACACCATCACACAGGACTCATGCGCCTTTCACAACGATCACGTCTTGTATGAGAGCTTCAACGGTGTCGTGCTGGCAGAAGAAGAGGGCAAGAACATTGCGCGGGCGCTTGGTGACAAGAAGGCCGCGTTGTTGATCAACCATGGTTTATTGACGGTCGGCAAGTCGATCGAGGAAGCGGTCTTCTGGTTCGTGTCGCTGGACAAGTGCTGTCAGGCGCAGATGCTGGCGGATGCGGCAGCAGGCGGACGAGGTGGAGAGACTGTCAAGATTGGTGAGGAGGAGGCTGTTTTCACATACAAGACTGTAGGGACGCCGCGCGCTGGCTGGTTCAGCGCGAAGCCGCTATTCGATGTCATCCATAAGGAGACAGGAGGCGATTACCTTGAGTAAGAAAGTCACAACATTAATTGTTGATGATATCTTGTACTTCGAGACCCACTACAAAACGTTTACACTTTTGTATCCCCTTGCCGAAGGATGTGGACCCTGTTTGGTGCAACAACTGGTGACGAAAGAACTTTCTCCGAAACATTGATTGATTAATTGATTGGTTTAACATCCTATCTGAGTCTAAGACTATGGAAGACGAGAGGAGCAGTAGGCCTGTCTCCGAAACATTGATGCAGCCAAGAAATGAGGTCGTGCCACCATGATGTTTGTTTGTTAGTATTTCAGGCTGAACAGCATGAATTGTCGTGAGATCTAGTTGATGAGTTCAGACTAATGTGTGCGAGAGTAGCTGAACGATGGCAGGGTCCAGCAGAGGAGAAGAAGGATCACATGCTTGCATACCAAGCTTTTGAGCTTTGATTCTTGCCCCACTGTGAGAGCTTGGCTTGCTCGCTCCGACTGCGAGCGGACAAACAGCGCGACTTTCTTTACGGCCACGTGCATGAAGAACGCATCCAGAGGCTTCGCAATTTGTTAGAATATCTGAGGGGTCACAGCACCACTTTGTCAGGTCACGCAGGTCGCGCGACAGTGCTACAACCCCTCATCAAGAGGCGCCCTTATTGAAGGACCGCCATGGTGTCATAGCTGCAACGCAAAGAATCTTGAGGCAGCTTCTCTACACTTTCACATTTGACACCCTCCTGTCTGTCGCATCATCTGTTTGTAGGTCTACGAAAGGAAAGTTTGCCTATTTCATCGCAGTTGTTGCTTGGTATTGTTAGGGTCCAACATCCCCAGCACCATTGCTCGAATAGCTCCAACTTGCTTAACTCACAGCTCATCCACGACCGAGGCTTCGTCGCAGCCATGGTCAAGGGTCCTGCAGCTGTCTTCATTGCTAGGTATGTTGATTGCTTGAACACATTCATAGCATCTCATTCTTTAGAAGGTCAAGCTAATGCTACGGCAGACATGGCGCTCGTCTTGACGCCTCAGACAAGTCATGGCACCTCACATCACCGACACCCTACGATCCACCTCTCACATACGGCGGCTGGTCACAAGCCAAATCGCTTGGCCTGCGCATAGCAGCTCTGCTACATCAACAGGACATTGAGGAGACTGAAGCGGCAAAGAATGGGGCGAACGAGGACCTGGCGCATCTCGAGTTCAGCGCGCTGGACGCCCCCAAGACACAACCACTTAGACCCAAGAAAAAGAAGCGCAAGATTGTAATACATTCAAGTCCCTTCCTGCGATGCGTGCAAACGAGCACAGCAGTCGCAGCAGGCATATCGCAGTACAAGCCCGAGGCAACTCCAAAGCTTGGAGTGCCAGCACCATCGAAGGAACACAGCGGCGTGCTAGGAAGCTCTCCTTTGGCAAGGTCGACACGCTCACAGTCACCACGTTCGGGATCATCTTCGGTACAGCCCGCGTACCTTGATCCGTTGGCAGACCCCACCCTCGAAGTCTATTCGAAGCCACGCAAAGGCGAGGAGAAAATCCTCCTGCGCATCGATGCATTTCTTGGAGAATGGCTGTCACCCGACTACTACGAAGACATTACACCACCGCCGAACTCGACAATGATGGTCGCAGGCGCGAAAGCGGACCTGCTACGGAGGGGAGACAACTTGCAGGCACAGCCAGATGCGAACAGCAGCAAAGGTCATTTCCCCGGTGGCTGGGGAGGACCAAGCAAAGGTACTGCAGTATCGACCCTCGGTCGGTCAAGCGTCGATGATGGAGCTTTCTCCAGCATGAGCAACCTCGCACAGAACTTACCACCAACCAGAGAGCGTGCTAGTAGTCTGAGTAGCAGAGCAGTCCAAGCACCGAAAACGAGAGGCGGCTTCCTATCACTCAATCCATCCACACGTCATATCATCAAAAAGAACTACAACTCTCCTGCTCCGTCATACTCTGTGTCGCCCTCCGACCCCATACCAAGAGGATATGTCGCCCATGCGCGAGAGGCGTGCGTTACAGTCGACTTCCAGTGGGACAGCATGCGACCACCACAAGAGTGGGGCGATGGTGGTGAGTACGGCGACGAATGGAGTACTATGCACAAGCGGTTCCGCAAAGGGTTGGCTGGCATGATGGAATGGTACAGAGAGCATGGGGCCACACCTCCAAAAGACCAGTTTCCCGGCTTCACCTTTTCAGACCAGCCAAAGGCTACTAAAGAGCTGAGACTATCTGCACCTCAAGGCACGAACTTCGCAGTAAACCCTCTTCCACTACTGAACAGGAAATCAGAAGACGAAGAAGAGGAACTCGTGCTTGTTCTCATCACACATGGCGCGGGCTGCAACGCTCTGCTTGGTGCCATTCAGAACCAGCCTGTCCTCATAGATGTCGGTCTGGCTTCACTGTCCATGGCCGTACGACGGGGCCATCCTCGGAAGCCTTCCGTTCCAACTGTTTTCCAGCGGCGGTTGTCAGTTGCGGACCCTGTCATGTCAGAGTCTTACGAGATGAGACTGCTCGCATCGGTGGATCACCTGCGACCTGGTGTAAACCCAGCAGTTCTCTCACAGCCCGAATCAGCGATTCAGTCACCCGCAGTGCACCCTAGCCCAACGACCGGAAATTACAGGAGACGGTTCACCGGCGGTTCCTCTGGGTTGAACACCCCTAGTGACTCTCCCTTTACTCTTGATGCCTCTTACAGAAGCTGGCTTGGAAATTCCAGCGGCGTGCGAAGGACAGCAAGTTCAGGCTCAAATTCGCGATACACACCAAGCCATCTCAACGACAGTGGAATATCGTCATCATCAACCGGCTTGTGGTCGAGCCCACGTATGGTGGCATCAGATGCAGCCAGTGATGGCAGAGCGAGTCCTGGTGCTGACATGGTGCTCAACTTCTCGAACCAGCAACCTACGCCAAAACCAAGATCAGCTGTCACCGCAACTAGTCAACCCGTTGCAAGCACTGTGGCCGAGACGAAGAACAATCTGACGAGAATAACGACCAATGAGGAACGGGAATCTGGAGACTCTGTAGCACCACTGCTAAACACTCTCAACCGAACGAACAGCACATCAAAATCTGCTAGTGGTGGTAGCCTCTGGGGCGAGAAACCTCAGGCAAGCACTCATCAGGGCCTTTGGGGCCCGCCGAAGCTCGCAGGTGTGGCTGAGCGTGAGAGTGGGCCTAAGAGGAGGTGGACTATTACGGAGCACAACCAGTAAGCTGAATTTATTAGTCTGATCATTGAGACTGAGTACTCCCGTCAATTAGGTAGCTGCACTGTATGGGAACAGCGGGTGTTTGCACTTCTACCGTGAGCGTTGAGCAATTACTAGGGGTGTTCGATACCCCCATACATTCTGTCGTTATTCGAACACTGGTCGGTCGGGTTACTGCAGGTACGCGTCTAGCTTACAAAATGCACATCCTGTTCGGACAATTTGCTTACACAAAGGCCATGAATGCTCCGAACATATTGGACCGACGCGCATGGTGATTTGCAAGCTCACACAGTGGAGAGACATACAAGTGACGCAACCGCTCACAAGACCAACTAAAGCTGCAGTGTGGATCACTAACTTTCCAACGAATCCTTCATAATCCTCCGTCTCACCTTCCAGTTTCTTGCAAACAGTGACTTCACTATCTCAATCACTGTTTCACAGCATTCACACATTTATTGACGCAGCCGCGACACGCCTGATCCCCACCAAACACCCCGCAAATAGCGCTAAACCGATCACTCGCATATCGCGTTGGAGCCGCAATCAATTCTGTGATTCGACGCGGCGACCGGCCCGCCTCATTAGTCGCGGACGGCAAGCCAGGGAGCATCGTTTAGCGTCCAGGCGGCAACTGAAGGCTTGCATTGTCAGAGACCGCGGGAACCGTTCTCACCCAAACGCGAACAGGATTCGAGCGGAGCGTTTCAAACATGTCGGTTAAGTAAGTCTCTTCCCGTTGCTTATATACCGCTAGGCCGCTGCTGCAGGCGGCCTTGAAGGTGGTGTTCAATGTAGTGGTGTTGCTGCTGTTGCCCCTCGTCATACCCCGCGAGCCGATACTGAGCGAGAAGGATGGGGAGTATGAAGAAGAGCAGGACTGACAGGAAGCGCAGTTGGGTTATGATCGCTGATAATGGCGGGTACACACCTCTCCCCGGCGAAACGACATTATACCAGTCTCCGCAGCGGACGACGCTGAGTCTGCAGACGAGTCATCGCCTTCCGCCGAGCGAGGCGTATTCACAGCAGTGCAAGTCGGGCGTCGTGTACCTCACAAATCGACGGGTACGTCACTTATACTCTGCCGAAACTCTGAGATTGTACTGACTGACCGTGCAGATAATATACCTCCCCGTCACCCCCACACCAACCTTCCAATCCTTCGCTGTCCCCATCCTCAACGTCGCCGACTCGCGCGTCACAGCCCCCTGGTTCGGCGCGAACAAATGGGAAGCTGTCATCCACCCCGTCACAGGCGGCGGCATACCCGCACAACACGGCGAACTGGACTGCGTCATGGAGTTCAAGGAGGGCGGCGCGTTTGACTTCCACAACACATTCGAGCGCCTGAAGGAGCGTCTGCGCCAGACGATCGATGTTGCCAGAGAGAGCGGCGTCGACGAGACAGTTGCAGCGGGCAACGTGAATATGGAGGATCTGCCGGCGTATGAGGATACGAGACAATATGCGAGAGTGCCGGAGGAGCCGCTGAGTCCGCCAGCGAGCGCGGGGTTGAGTGGTGTGGGTGTGGGTGGGCCTGTTGCTGCTGCTGCCGTACCAGAAGCAGACAGTCCGCAGAGATCGAGTCCGCTACAAAGTCCACGGCCGTTCCAGCCGCCATCAGAGCCTCCGCCAGGCTATGAGGAGGTGCAGAGGAGTAGCATTGCGGATGAGCTGGAGAGGAGGCTATCTGATCCTCATTGGGACGACGAGCTTCGACGGTGAGGTTGCAGGGATGCTGTAATGTCCTTTCGACAGCTTGGCGTTATGGTTGGCACAATGATGGGCAATCGACTTCTCGCACGCATTTTAATGCAAATACAAGCTGTAGTGTGCTTTACGCGACACTCCACTGCCCTGTCAAGACACACATATACACGTGATCCAGCTAAGCACCGCTTACAACTTTTTGCTGACATCCACGAACACATGCAACAAACGCTGAAGGCCACATTCACGCGATCAGTCAACCTCCACTGGCATGTGAAAAGGTGAGCCTCCATCCTCCGCTCCGCATGTGAAACTAGTCGAATGTGGGGGCAGAGTCCGGGGCGACTAGTCCACATGCATCATGCCTCGGCTCGGCCAAAGCCCAGATGACTTCACTCGGAGCAGAAAGGTCAGCGTCTGGCACTTCTTTCTCATCTCCTTCCTTTCCATAGTCCTCCCTTCTCTCTCAGATTGTAGGACTTCCAATATACACATACACAATGACACAGGCACCGCAGAAAGGTATGTACTACGTCATTGCTCCCTGAAGATGATACTATAGAGACCAGAAGCCTCTGTGTTACAACGGATTTGGAAAGCTGACAGTCGAGTAGCTCAGGAGCGTCTTGCTCAGATTGGCAATCACCTTGGTGGCAGCCCTGATGGCTCAAGTAGTAAGAAGGGAAGGTCGAGTCTGCTTGAGAAGCACGCCGATGATGTAAGTTTTCGAATGTCGCTGGAAGCCTTCCAGACATCTTACTCCTTAACGAGAAGTATCTGACAATGTTGCATAGGTCGTTGTCACCTGCGCCCTCCGCACACCCATCACAAAGGGTGGCAAGGGTGGCTTCAAGGACACCCAAAGCGCCGACCTCCTTCACGGTGCCTTCAAGGCCCTCATCGAGCGCTCCGGCATCGACCCCGCGCTCGTCGAAGACATCGCCGTCGGCACCGTCCTCGCCCCTGGCGGCGGTGCAACCGAGTTCCGCGCCGCTGCCCTTGCAGCCGGATTCCCCGTTACCGCAGCTGTCAAGAGCTTGAACAGGCAATGCTCGTCTGGTCTGCAGGCCTGCGTCGACATCGCCAACGCCATCAAGAGCGGTATGATTGAGATTGGTATTGGTGCTGGCTCGGAGAGCATGAGCACGCAGTACGGACCGAATGCTGTGTCGGAGCTTAGTGAGTTGCTTGAGAGCCACCAGGAGGCTAAGAACTGCAAGGTGCCCATGGGCGTGCTGTCTGAGCAGATGGCCAAGGACAAGAAGATCACGCGCGCGGATCAGGATGCGTTTGCGGCCAAGTCGTTCCAGAAGGCTGCTGAGGCGCAGAAGCAGGGTCTGTTCGACGAGGAGATCGCTCCTTTGACTGTCAAGTGGACCGACCCCAAGACCGAGGAGGAGAAGACTATCACTGTCTCCAAGGACGATGGTGTCCGCGAGGGCATCACTGCTGAGTCTCTCGGCAAGATCCGCGCTGCTTTCGCAAAGGACGGATCCATCCACGCCGGTAACGCTTCCCAGATCTCTGACGGCGCTGCCGCCGTTCTCCTCATGAAGCGCAGCACCGCTGAGCGCCTCGGACAGAAGATCATCGGCAAGTTCGTACAGGCTTCCATCGTCGGTGTATCTCCTCTGCTCATGGGTGTCGGCCCTGCCGCCGCCATCCCCGTTGTCCTCGAGAAGACTGGTCTGAACAAGGATGAGGTTGACATCTACGAGATCAACGAGGCTTTCGCCAGCCAGTGTTTGTTCTGCATCAATGAGTTGGGTCTCGATCAGAAGAAGATCAACCCCAAGGGTGGCGCTATTGCGTTTGGTCACCCGCTGGGTGTTACTGGCGCGAGGCAGGTTAGCACATTGTTGACTGAGTTGAGGAGGACGAAGCAGCAAATTGGTGTTACGAGTATGTGTATTGGGACCGGTATGGGTATGGCCGCTGTCTGGGTCGCCGAGTAAACACCACACACTTTATCAAATCAATCAGTGTAAGATTCGCGGTGAAGTTTCTCATACCTGAGCTGCCACCGCGCCTTCTGTTTTTTGCACCCCTCAATCAGGACATCATACATTACAACCAAGGCATCCATTGAATTCGATGGGACACTGGAATCGAAGCTTGCGTCAAAAATGCTCACAGCGATCCTAACTTCGGTCACGTGCATCACACTTCAGCCCAGCCTTAGCATCTGCGGCTGAGCACCTCACTTGTGCCATAGCGAGATCCTTCGTTGTTACATAGCGACTTCTGCTTCCTGACCTTGACCATGACTGGCTGTTCTCATTGCAGTGACTTCTTTCTCGAATCCCGGTACAACCTCTCTTTGTACGAACGCGGGTGGTGGTTAAATCCCAAATCCAGAAGATTTGGTGTGAGATTCACTCATGCAGATCTCAAGTCATCTGCAGAACAGGGCTGTGAGACATGTGCCATCGTGTCTGAGACATGTGTGGAACTTGCTGGCCACGTTCTTAGTTCTGATGGATTGGCCGTAATCACTCGAAAGATCGGAGAGACCGATGGGTGCCATGTCATCTCGATCTTCAACCCTCAGGAAGTACGCAAGCTATTTCAGATCTCTTTAGCTGCAATTAAAGGTAGTTGAATGTTAACTGTGCTTAATGGCGCACACCAACGTCTCGCAGGAACTGATAGTCCATAGCCAAAGATGAAGTCAGAATGCGTGCCATTAGAACATCCGGCATCCAATGGATGTGCCTCTGTTATTCAAGAGTGTATTGGAAGGTGCAGTTCGGGGCATACTAAATGTTCAGCGCTCGTCTCTCGACGTACGCAAAACTCGAACACTGTACCAACGCGCCTGATCTACATCAGCAAAGATTGAAGCGTAAGGAAATACATGTATAGAACGACCAAAAAGCTTGTATTCGCCGTTCATGTGCTCAGTCTGAACGGATGCGCCTCAGTATTGAAAACCCATTCATCCAAACTCAGCAACTCAGGCTCACTAAAAATCAGATAAAAGTACTTCAGCGTTTCCGCCATCCAAAAACTCTCCATACTATCTTCCAGCTCCAGCTCACTCTCCTCACTCCTCGCTCTCACGCCTCTCCTCAACTCACCCGTCTCCTTCGGCTTGACCTTTAGCGTCACGTCTCGAATAGCTGCATTCGCAAGCCCTGTCCTCGTCCGCCTCTCGATTGCTTCGAACATGCTCCATGCGACGTCTTGATAGCGCCTTTCGCCTGTGATGCGGTACATGTAGAACAAGCTTTCAATTGCTTCAGGCCTCAACATGTATCTTGCATCGATCACCCTTTCGAAACCTGGGAATTGCTGCCTCTGACTGGTCTCCTCATCGTACTCACAGGACTCGTGTGTAGGACAGGGCGTCATACGGAACACCTCTGGCATAATCCCATTCGGGGCATGCATGTAGCTCCAGATACATGCGTCTGTCACTTTGCGGCCGTAGTCCAGATGGGAAGCGTTTCCGAGGAGCTTGGAGCCGAGTGCTAGCATGCCGCCAGCGAAACAGACGAGGTGCTGGGCGGTGTGGTCGAGGGTGATTGTACCGTGTGTATCAATGCGCAGGGCTGCTGGCATCAGAATATCTGCGTTGTCGGGTGTCTTGGGACGGAAGAGGAGGTGAGCAATGACGGCATCCATGGCGGATGTGTACATATTCGCGTATTGAGATGTCGCTGCCCCAGTGCTCTGCAAGAGCTGGTAGGTCTTCCCGAGATATTCGTAGGCTGAGTCGGCCATGGTACCTAGACTGAAGAGATTGTCGCGAGTAAGGTCGGGTTTCTGGACGTTGATGCCTACGGGCCACAGACCAGGTATCTTGGTGCTATTCTGCTGTGCGGCCAAAACAACAGTGACGCGTTTCACGGCGTCGTAGTAGCGCATATCTCCTGTGAGCTGGGATAGGCGAGTGAATTCGAGGCTGAAGGATGCGAGTTCTGCAATGATGCCCTGAGCTGCAGCAGATTGCTCTTCACCAGCTGCAGCCTTCTTCGCACTCCAGCGCGTGATAGGCATTCGGGTTGGGGTATCGAAGCTCATATAGATCATATCGCCCAATTCCATCGCTTTCTCAAGGAGTCGACTATCTTTGCAGTCTGTAAGATCGTACGCTGCTAGTAAGCCTCCCAGATATCGGATTGTAGTCTCGAACATATTCAGTTCACCATCTCCGGGTGCAAAATCGATCTCGGTGACTGCTTGAACCGCCTGGTGGAACTCATCCCTCAGGCCCATGACCCAAAGTGTATCGAGACCGTCCACAAGAGTAGCTCCCCAACCGCCAAAGGTAGTCTTCGATCCTCCTGAAATGGGTAATAGCTCGTCCTGCTTCCATGCATGCTCTTTGTAGGCCTTCCATGATCTCTCGAATGTCGTCTTGACTGCAGCTTGACGACGCTTGCGCATAAGCTCATGGTAGAGGGGTGGCTCCCCCTGCTCGAAGTCGAACTGTACTTGTGGTAGCTTCTTCTTCCTCGAAGCAGGCAGCTCTGCGAACGTCTTCACTGGGTAGTGCTGGGTGACGTTTCTCCAACTGAATCGGCCATGTGGAGGTGGGATGATTGATGGATATGGCGGTGACGTTGGACACGATGTCTGAGAGGAGGGAAAGCGTGGTGGACGCGGCAAGATCCAGAAGGTAAATTCCGTACGAAGGAACAGTAATAGGGTAACAGAGACGATCAGAGCGGAACCAAACCACCTCACCTGCACTTTTGATCTGTACAGCGAGTAGCCATATGAGCCTTTTCTACTATGCATGAAGAGTGGTTTGGACGCTGGCAGCGCTGAGAGAGAGAAGAGCAAAGGAACTATCAAGCCTCTCGTGGCTTGATAAACAGATCAAACTGTACCAACGTCGCGAACAATGCACGTTTCAGTGCCCGGCATGAATGACCGAGGCAAGTCTTACCTTGTGCGGTGTTGATATGCTGCGTTCAGAGTCGCACTAGCGCCGTGTGGAACACTTGGCTATCCACTCTCATGCCATCTGTCAAAACTCACTTATGGCGGACTTTTAGTATGCGAGGTTACCGTTCAGTAGAACATTGTTTAGCCGATGTATAACGTAGGCGGGAACATTTGGTGATGTGTGGAGGCGTGCATGCTGTTTCACTCTGATTTGCAGGATGTATGACGTCGCCCGCCCAGTTCACAAATTCTGCTAGTGATATTATGTTGGGTTGTGTATCTGGAAGGAGGGACGGGTGCAGAAGTGCACTGTTCCGTTCAAACACGCAGGAAGCATGTGAGGTGGAGGAATCGTGCAGGAAACCCGTGGGTCCTGCTAGCATAGCGTGCATGCGTCGGTGCCCTGGGCGCCTTCCTCCAGCCATCACAACACGAACAACGCTCCTTCAACACCACGCTCACTCCCGCCATGTAATACCATCCCCATAGCTTTAATATCTAATAGACCACACCGATGCCTATCCTCACGCTACACACTGTATTTCACCGACTGCCACGATGCGCATCCCCCTATTCAGGATATGGTACTCGACAACGTACACAACGCTTCTCATCATACTCCTGATCTTGCTGTGTGTGTCGCCCGGCGATATCATATACCAGACTATCCGAACCAATGAGATACCGAAGCTCTTCGTTATTGGCGGGGTCTATGTATTCACGGCGCTTATCGTGATACTCATTTACTCGACGCGCATCTACACAAACCGCAGCGTCCTGCAGGCTATCCCGAAGCCATATGTACCGGTGGAGGAAGGCGAAGTGGGGAAGATGGTGCGCAGGATGATCGTGAAGCATCTTAGGCGGAGCGCAATCGTGGCATGGGAGTCGCGACCGAGAGATGTTAGGGGTGAGGCTGATGCTGGAGAGGAGACAGACGAAGAGCTGGACGAGGGTAGACCAGGCACTGCAGAGAGGGAGAAGGAGAAAGAAAAGACTAAGAAGCATAAGAGCGGTCATGGGGTGTCCGATGCGACAATCCTTCCTATAAGCGCAAAGTCACCACCATGGGGTCACATCTCTCACCCGGGTTGGGCCTCACCAGCGGTGCCCGACCTACCAAATCTTCAGTACTGGAGCGTCATATGCGAACTCCCCAACCTCATCGAAGCCAAAGCAGTCTCCCTTGCGCCGCCTGACCCGACTGTCGAAACGGGCTCGATCCAGTTCCCGCACGAAACACCTCTCCTCCCAGATGCGCAAATCGTCACATTGCTACAACGTCCTCGCGCAATGGGTCTGCGCTCCTACCTTGCGCGTCTCTCTGAGCTCGGCCTTCTGAACCCACCATCTCTCGGACCCGCTTTCCTCGCGCAATACGAACACGCGCGCTTCTCGACCGTATGCCTCACCGAAACACAATTCAAAGACATCATGTCCATATTCGCGGACATACTAAACGGCATGACCGAGCTCGACTCAGACCTAATCGAAGACCTGCGCGCACATAGCCTATACAGCGACACCCGCAGCCTCGCACCTACACAATCGTCGTCCAGCAGATCAACATCGGGAAGCAGCAGTAGCTCGTCACAATCACTCCCTCTTCACCCCACGGCCCAACTCGCACACCAACCCTCCTCGTCCTCGCTCTCCAGCAGCCTAAGCAGCAGCAGCGGCGCGTCCTCACACTCCCCGCAAACCCTCCGCACCGCACCCTCACGGCAAGCGCAAAGAAGTTCAGGCATCTACGGTACGCCGCGCACGCCATCTGCAGTCTCTTTCCGGACGCAATCAGATAGAGGTTCAGTGGTGGTGAGAGAGCCTCGGCGCAGCCCGAGCACGATACTGCCGAACTCGTCGACGAGTTCGTTGGGCTCCGGGAGGAGCGTGATCAGATTGCATCCGAATCCGAATGAGGGGGAGTTGCCGTATCAGTATGATATCCAAGGAGGGTGAGGCCAAGATGATGGATTAAGATCGCAACAACAACAACAACAACAACAACAACAACAACAACAACAACAACAACAACAACAACCAGCCTATCGACCACGCGCATTGTGAACCTATCGTGGGTGTTTGATGCAGCGCACCAGCGAGGTGAACATTCAGCAACAGCATCTTGGTGCGGAGAGGAGATGAAGCGGTGTGTACTATGTTTCAGAGCAGAAAAGTCACGCAACAGCCGTCAGCCACCACGAGCAAATCGCGGTATGGAGCAGGGCAAGCCTAGCTGTGGTGAACGTGAGGAAAAATGTGTATCACACAGTGCGAGGTCGCGCAGGAAGCAAAGGAAGAACGTGTTCTGGTATCATGATACTTTCACTACCAAAGCTGTTCCGCTAAGGAAGAGCTGGGGAAAAAGGACCATAACCTGCAATATAGCACATGCCTGAGAGCTCTGGCGTCGCACAGGCGGCCGTACTGAGCATCTCCGTGCAAGCTTTCACGCCTGCACCAGCGCCTTCGCACCCCAAAACAATCTCGATGTTGTGGCCATATCTGCCACCGTCGCCAGCGTATCGTACTCGTACTGAAGTAATGAAGACGAAAACATTCGCACTGCCGAGTCCCCGTGAACATGATTACTGGAGGCTGAACTCCTCGAGTGCTGATGTCTATCTCATCGAAAGGGTGTTTACTGAATTTTAGAACCGTTCCCGAAATACGCAATTTGAGTGACTGCTAAAGGAAGACCACCGACCGAAACACCATGCAATGCCGCAAAAATGACAAGGGTATAGTAGAGAGATTTAGGACTTGCGGAAATCCGACAAGACGGGGTAGATAAGCTCGAAAGCCTGGTAGATCTCTTCACGAACCTTCGCACCAGTCAAGACGATCTTGCCGGAGACGAAGATAAGCAGGACGATCTTGGGCTTCATCATGCGGTAGATGAGACCGGGGAAGAGCTCAGGTTCATAGGACGAGAAAGTGTGGTGGCGAGATGCAAGACCCTCCAAACGAATGGGGAACTTGATGTCGCAGGAGCCAACGATGTTCTGGATCTTAAAGTCCTAGTCACTGTTAGCTAAAGACCCAGACAAGGAGTCTGGTGCAACGTACAGTGAACTTTGCGTTGAACCCCAGCTTCTGGATAATCCGCGCGTATTTGCGGGAAGCGAGACGGCTGTCGTCTTCAGACTTGGCACCGGTGACGACCATCTTTCCACTCGCGAAGACCAGAGCCGTTGTCTTGGGCTCACGAATACGCATGATAACCGCAGCGAAACGCTTGGGGTTGTACTCAGCATTACGCGCGTGTAAAGCGATCGTCTTGAGGTCTAGGCGAGCGGAGAGGTTGACTGTGGCGACGATGTTCTGGAGGGTGGGCACGATTCCAGAAGGCACTTGGCCGTTCTGTGTATCGGGTGTAGCCGCTGGGGTCGCAACGCCGTTTGCATTGCTGCCGTCAGGCTGCGCGCTCTTCTCGGACGTCGGCGGGGTCAGGTCTCCGCTGTTGGGGTAGGACAGAGAACCAGGTCCGACGAACTAAAGAGGATGTTAATAAGGGTTTGCAAACACAGACATCACACAAGCTTACCGTCTTGGCCTGAGCGGCGGTGGACGGATGGGAGGTGAGAGAAGAAGGATCCATGATTGTGGATTGATGTTTGAGCTCGACGGAATGCCGAACGAGCTAGAGAGTATCTGAAGAGGGTTCTTGACAGACTGCGCAGGTCAGAATGTGACTTCGAGAAGCGGCGGTCTAGTCAGGTGGACTATGGAATCGCGAATGTATTGCGACAATCGGTCGACACCGAGTGTGGAGATGGAAGAGGTAGGTAGAGGTGAAACCGTACCGGAGGCAGGAGAGCTACTATCGAAAGAGTCCCGGGCAAACGTTGACAAGAATGTGCCGTCGATCGCGAATTGCTGCCAGTGGTGGCAGTGGTTAGTGATGTACGGTGGTGGTGGTAGAGACCAAAAGCGAAGCCAGCAAGCCTTTGGCAAGGGGAGTCGGAAGGTGCGACTGGGGGGAGGCTGCTTGTATAGACTGTCGCAAGCGAATGAGGCTAGCGCCGGTCGCAGAAATGCTCCTCAACCTCGAAGAGAGTGAAAATGTGTGCAAGTAAACACACAGTTAGTCCCGGGTCGCGTAATTAGAGAGCGCGCAGATGGAAAACGGTGTTTTCTGTTTGCGGCGTGGGGTGGTGCGGGGAGTGGAGTGAGGCGGCGAGCGGAGTGCAAGGCGACCAAAAGGGCGATAAACCAAGGGGGCAGCCCGAGTACTTATAGTAGCCGGTGTGGGGCCCGTGCACTGCGCTAGTGGCCACAACCGGACGCCGCTTTTGCAGCTGGAAGTTTCTGCCGCGTGAAAAAGGGGCTGCCCGACATGCACAGGCGCGTCTCTCCTTCACTGCACCGCGCTGCCTCGCTTCCTGCGACAGTCAGGGCGTGGAGCCGCCGTCCAGCTCCCTTTGACATGTGCCAGCTGCCCTTCACACAGCTTCTGATGAGTGCAGCGCTGTTGTTCTCGCGATGCAGACGCGCGCTGGCTGTTCTCATTACCAGACCATGACGCTGCAACCGGCGCTGTCGCCTGGTCCGGGGCCTAGCCAATACTGACCACTCACCTTCGCTACAACACTTGCCTCCCGGCAGACCCAAATTCGACGAT
This sequence comes from Macroventuria anomochaeta, assembly GCF_010093625.1. NCBI lineage: Eukaryota > Fungi > Ascomycota > Dothideomycetes > Pleosporales > Didymellaceae > Macroventuria > Macroventuria anomochaeta. The sequence goes on from NW_022985373.1 coordinate 46,044, forward strand.
GAAAATTCTGTTGTGATGCTGCTGCGCAGGTTTGCTGGCGGTGAGGAGCTGCGCAATCTGCTGCTGCCCTTGGAGTGCACTGCAGATCCTCTGAAACAGTTGCGACAGACTGCGCGTCTCCAGCTTTGTCCTTGCATGCACCCTGGCCAAACCGCAAACAACGAGGTGACAGAGAAAGGGAAGGGTGACAGAAGTTACTTTCACGAGAAGACAAGGCAACAAAGCAACGGTACGCCGGCGATCCAGGATTTAGCGTTTGCAAAGGCGCAGCCTGCTCGCGCCATGGTTCATTGGCCGGGGGCAGTTGCGTTCTCCGCCCCCAGCCGTGGAAGGTATGACTCACGACCATCGTTGACCGGCAGACACGTCTCCTCATCGCGAACACCGGTGAACACACCCTGCGCATTTCAAGATTGGTGTCGCGGGGTTCTCGAACTTTGAGTTGCTTTCCATTCGATGGCAGGGATTGCATTTGACTGTTGATGCAGACTTGTCGCGAAGCAATGCACTTTCAGGCAGCAGTCTTGGCGTCATGTTTGGGCGTTTGATGACCACAAGCATGCTAGCAGCCTTGCGACACTTTGTACAACGATCTTACTGTGACTTTCGAAAAGGATGGCATGGACGTACGAGTGGCTCTAAACAGTTCATTCACGCTGGATTGCTTCAATGAAATCGTAGAGGAGTTATGACACGTCATCATATCATCGCGTAATGCAGAGGATGGGATCAGTCTGCCTTTCCGAATCCCTACATACTCTCGAGTGAAGGCTTGTTCGGTTCCGGCACTGCAAGTGCCATCTTTGGTAGATTGAGGAGATGCTGCTCGGACAAACCATGGTACACGCCAGTTGTGGACGAACCATGGTCGAAGGCAGGTAGTCTTGTATTCGATAGTGCAGCCTTCATCAGTCCTCTCTCTAATCGCACCAATATTGTTCAAGTCACCAAGCAAATACACATACTCGTAATGTCTGCCTCGAACGTTGATAACAGCATGAAGGGCAAACCCTCAGCCCTCTCCGACACATCGTCACCTCCCACAATGATGACTGCATCAACGCTCACCTCCATCAAGCTCGCTCATTACTTCAACCCTGAATACGGCGCCGCCTTCGAGGTCCTTGGTGAGTTGTTAAGCGAGAATCCAGACTCAGAGCGTCGCTCCTACTTCGACGAAGACCAGCCTTTGTGTTGGGAATAGGTAGCGAACGGTGGTTTGAACAGATTCGCAGAGCGTCACAATGTTGCCATAGACTTCTTTCTGCACGGGCCTTCTGTAGAGCTCATCGTGGCGTACTCGGAAGAGATCTTTCGAATACCGGAATTGCGTGAATAGATCGAGGCGAACGAGGAGCGAGAGAGAGAATTGTCAACTTCTAGGATGTCGTCCCCGGAGGTCGATATGGACGCAGTCGCAGAGAGCACACCATGGTCTTCCGGAGTACTGACGGCAGCATCACCAACCTCCCTTGAGTTCACTCACTTTTTCAACGCCAAGTACAGCACCGCCTTCAATGTCCTCGCCGATTTTCTGAAGGAAGAACCGGACCCATATCCGGCTCTCTGTCTGTATGACGATTATCCTCGTCATTGGGAATGGGTAGCATCTGGTGAACTCAACAAAGTGGCTGAGCAACACGAGCTTCCAGTTGACTTCCTAAGCCGTCCTATTCCCAAGCACTTAGTGTGCAAGTACCTGGAGACACTTGAGTGCGTAGGAGGTTATACCCACCCAGACGGTCTGTATGAGCAGACAGTAGCCGCACAGTGTTATGCAAAGAATCCACCAAGAGATACTGATGGTTAAGATTGGCCCACCTCTTGGGCTGACATCTAGATTATTGAACATGAAGGTTGCTTTGACTCAAGGAGGAACGGTCGCTGATCATCTCTGTTGAAGCATCAGAGCTGAGCAAGGCTGTCCAAGAAGTGGTTCGGGAATCAGCTGAGGTCAAGAAAGAGAAGTCTCGCTTATAGCCCGGAGTAGGCCACTTGAAGAGAGTAGACGCCCACACGGTGGCAGCATCGTGGTAGGGTTGAGGCGTGTCTCGTCGAGCACCTCTGGAAAATGCGACTGCCGTTAGGAAGAGGAACATGGCTACTCAAGGCTGACCATCTCGATCAGAGTCTAGCCAGATAAGGACTTGGCTTGCAGCAGTGCAGATCTCACCCATAATTTTGACCTGTTGACTCTGCTCCGGAATGTTGTGTTGGTCAATACAGAGTGCGCCAATCCAGATGTAGGCTGAATTTTTGTGGTCTGAATTTCACTAGCAGAGGAAGTCAAAGAGACTCTTAGTAATTTGTACCTCTTCCTTGTTCCACAAAACCATCCTCGATGATTTTGTGGATACGGACGGCCTACGCAAGTCGCCGTTTCCGCGATGTCATGGGCCCCACGTGTACGACAGCACGGAGAATTGTGGTTTCCCTTCGCTCAGGTCGTGTAGAGTAGTGGCGCATCTAAGTCTGCCATCCTCAAGCTTGGCACGAAGCAGTCTGACCTGGTCATCTCCCAAGGGAGGAAGATCGTACAATCCCATGATGGAAGGTTCGTTTCACTCAGTGTAGAGCTAATGGTTTTGAGGAACAGCTTCTATAGCAAGGCGACCATCCGAGCTGATAATGGAAGTGAGATCGATCGCTTAGATAACACAACGAACGCTGGATATCGCCAGCATCAGTCCCGATCGTCGTTGTTTATTGCGACGAGTGCGCTGACAGTGATAGCGTTGGATGGTGGTGAGGAAACAGTGACCGGCATGCTCGCTGCGCAACAAGACCTCGATTGCGCTCCTCTTCAGCTACAGGCAAGAGTGCGGACAAGCAGCAGATATCGAAAGTGACAACCGAGGGGATGGAGGGCAGCTGCAGTATTAATGCTCAAACTAACTCTGGATTAGGCTAGTTCATCGATGTCCCTGCAAGAGCCACCCACGCCCAGCTGAAGACCACAACAAGATGTCCGATCGATCTCACGAGAATTCTCTGAAAAATTGTGAGCCGATCACATGCCAATCGCAGCTCGATGTCACCAGATTACGAGACTAGGCTGAGGAAAAGCACACGCCTGGAGGTCACCAAACGGGCATTCAGGAAAAGGTATGTATATAGAAGTATGAACAAGAAAAACGGTATACACGAGCTGCGGTTTATGCTGCAACCATGGCTGGGATGTTCAGCTTGGCGAACTTCCATGTCTTTCCGTTGTCTGCCGTTGACATCGCTCCGCCGGTAGCATCGTACTCCCAAGATCCGGTATGCTTGAAGGACTGATCCGCTTGGTTCAGAGTGACGGTGATATTCTCCCAGCCTATGCACGTGTTAGTGTATGTCGTACAGGCGGCGTTGAAAACTTCATCAACGTACTATGAGCCGGTGCAGTGGTGCAAGGCTGAGCTGCGCACTCGATCGAAACATAGAAAATCTTTCCGTGCTGTCCCTTGCTGGTTGAGACATGGGATACCAGCTTGTCGTTGATGTAAAGGTTCTGATCCCACAAGTTCGTGGTCGAGTTCAGCTTGTCTTGTACACGGTCAGTACTAGGATCTAAGACGAAGATACAGAGACGTACAGTGAGTCTTGACGCGATCTCCAGGCGAAGCCTTGACTGGTGTGCCGTTGGTGACAGATGAGCCCTTCAGAGTGTAGGCAAAATTGCACCAGTTTTTACCCAAGTTCTGGCACCATGTGCTGTAAGGGTAATCAGTAAACCGACTCAAATGATCTCTCAGCTGGAATGTAGCTTTACCTTCCCGGTGAGTTCTGGGTGATTCCCTGAAGAAAATCCTCCTGATCCATCATGATCGCACTCCACAGCGCAACGTCTCCCGTGATGGGGTTAGGCACGTCTCCAAGAACAAGCGTCGCGACAGCTTCCTTGATCCATGTATTGCCGTTCGCCGGAAGAGTAATGACGTCGAGGTTGGCAGAGCTCTGGTGAACGAGCGACAAGAAAGCGCCAACGGCTGCCCAGGATGCCTTCATGGTGATGATGTGGTTGAACGAGTGTGCTTAAACGAGCGAAAGGTAGATATCTTTCAATTGTGGCTGATCGAAGAAGTGCCTTTAAAGCTCCGAGATCAGCATCAGTTATCTTAGCATATACAAGCCTTCACGAGGTAATCTAAGTGGCATGCTCGTGCTCTTGTTTCAGCAAGGTTCTGTTTAGTGGCTCTTGTTTCGAAACAAGTACCGAGCCATCGCCTGAGCAGTCACAGCGGACCGTGCGGGCACCCGTTGAGTGCTGTAACCTGCCGAAACATGAAGTTTGTTGGATGTGAATATGAAGCGATTTCCTGTTACAAATGTCATTCAACTTCGCAATCTCGACGAGCCGTGTCAACCGGAGAGATATCAACGCAGTAACTCTCCCGTCGGAAAGTCCCTCCTGGCGATCATCATCGGGAACGTGTCGAAGTATCATGAATTAGAGCTCGGGGCGCGCGGGCAGTGAGGCTGTTTGGCCCTGTTGGTGGAAGTCTAGATTCCGTCATTTACCTGGCCGTGCGACATTGCTATCTCTAAGTGAACAGCGCCGATATCTGGTCGAGAGATACTTTTGATAGCTGCGTGCAGGTTACAGAATAGGTCGCCGGCGCTGTTGTAGTCTGATCGTGTGTTGAGAAATATGGAGAATGGGAGTTGCTTGAGGCTGGAAATTCGAGCAATGCCGTAGCGCCAGGCTCTAGCGCGCAACAAGCTAGTTAGTCGCCCTCCTCATCACCTTTGCGAGCATCCTGCATCAACATGATTGATTGGTTTAATGTCCTATGTGAGTCCGAGACTATGGAGGACGAGCGCACCAACATGATCATCACCCCGCGCTTCATTGATGAACCGAAGACACAACATCCTCGTCTTCTTAGTAACTCTCTGTGTGATATTGTATAATTTGCTGTGCCCATCCTCACCGAAGATGACACCAAAACGCAACTACACCGCACAGCGTGGCATCTTCTCACATGACGACGATCCCGAAAGCTGGGAGTTCAGAGCCACTACACGGGTCAACCTGGGGCTTCTTGACAAAACATATCCAATGGATGATGTACCAGGGAGCTCGCACTCACAGGATGACTCTGCGCAGTGGCAACGCTTCCAGCAACGCTTCCAGCAACATCTTCGAGAGCTGAATGCGAACGACAAGAACAAACAGTACAAACTCCTGTATCTGGTACGGCACGGGGAAGGAGTTCACAACGTCAAAGAGAAGGAGGTTGGACGTACTGAATGGGATGTGAGTCTCATAGATCAGTACTATCAAGATCCTCATGCTGCACCTTAAGCGCATGCGCTTATCGAATGGATTGACGTTCACTGACTGACGCAGCGATATTGGGCCAAAGTGGCTGGTGACGGCACCGTCACCTGGGCTGATGCAGAGTTGACAGCCAATGGAGAACAACAGGCTTGCAACATTGTTGAAGTTCGCTAATAACTAGGTGGAGGAAACATCACAACCATTCTGTCTAGTCCTCTACGCCGCTGTCTTCGCACGGTGCAGCTTGCTTTCCCTTCAAAAGCAGAAGAAAAAAGGCCGACAGTCAAAGAGAAGCTGCGCGAACGACTTGGTGTTCATACATGCGATCAAAGAAGCAGTAGATCCTGGGATAGCCGAGAACTATCCCTCAATCCATATCGAAGCTGGTCTCTCGGAAGAAGACGTTCTGTGGAGCCCCGACCGACGAGAGACACTCGAGGAGCATTCAGCCAGGAACATGGAGCTGCTTGACGATATCTTCGAGGGCGATTACCGCGACTACATTGTCCTGGCTGCCCACTCGGGCGCCATCATGTCCTTGTTTGCGGCGACAGGATGGAAGAAGGTGCCCGTAGCGGCCGGAGCGGTGTATCCTCTGCTTGTCTGCGGTGAGAAACTGGAAACAGTCTGAAGCCGGGTGCAAAGTAGGAAGTTTCTGCGAAAGGTGGAAAGGACAGCATTGAAGCCACTACGAGTAGCAACGCCTGACCGGTTTGCCCAGGATATAAAAGTACCACTCGCTCTTACACTCATCAAATCAGCAACAACAAGCCCGGCTGGCACAATCGGTAGCGCGTGAGACTCTTAATCTCAAGGTTGTGGGTTCGAGCCCCACGTCGGGCTACCTTCTATCTTTTTTTCTTCTTGCAATCATTTTCATCGACCTTGTGGTTGTTGAGATGTTCATGGTTGAAATTTTTGCAGCCGACGCTGGGTGTGAAGGTCCGTGCTGCGCTAGTGTCTAATGGCCGATATGCTTCGCGTGCGCCGGCACTTAGCCACGCGTAGTGGTCCTTCTGCCTTCCCTTTTGCTTTGTTTACTTACTCGAATTTTTTTCATGCGAAACAGACTCACTCACACACTCGCATTGTAAAGGCAGACAGCTCCACGTATGCGGATTGCTACGTCGTGCGTCTATTTTTGTTTCTGTAGCACTTCCGTAACTCTTGTGGTCATGGAGATATTGTAGGTCGTCAAACACTTCACTCTTTGCAGGTTTACCAAACATCACGACTTGTACCAGGGAGCAGCTCGCTACGGTGCACCAGGGTTTGTCTCAACTGAACCCACCAAAGACAGCAACGACGCAAACTAGACCGATCTTTGCGCTCTCTCTGCCGTGAACATAGCTCTTACAACGCCTTCGGCTGGGCCTGGCTGTGGTGTGTGAACACCCAGAGTGCGCAGACTGCGATTGCAGAAAGTCACCTTGAGAAAGTTCCTCTGTCTCGTCCTCTAAGCCGGAACTCGTGCGCCAGGCAATCAACCTTTTCCGGAGATCTTGGATCTGGTGAAGGTCAGAGAAGCTGTGATGCATGAGGCTCGGAGAGAAATCACCGTTCTCAACGTCCATCCAAGCGCACCGCACCGGGCAATTTTAGGCGCGCCGACATCGCTCATTACTTCCGTTCGATGTCTGGTCAAGCACAACGTTGGCAATGTCGTCAGGAGGATCTGATCTTATCGTCATCAAACGACTTCCAACTATTCCCACATAAACTGCATCTTATCGGTCCCAAAACTTTGGCATTCCAGCATCCTCATTTTGGTAGTTACCCCGTCTGGTTAGCGCGGCAAATATCATCGAATGATGGCGCTCCACACCCATACACCTGCAGCCCTAGGCCGACCGACCAATCTAATGCATAACACACATGCATGCACCGACCCCACAGTCACAACGGCTCCCACGTGGACTATCGAAGCGGTTACTAGGACCACTCTTAAGGAAGCCTCCGTATTTGTCAATGCATCGCGAAAAGAACTGTTCCCATCTCTAGGCTATGACACCTTGTTGGACGATCCCGAGATCCTGGAAACGAGCTGTGTGCTCATAGCACGCGCCAACGATGACTATAGACCGAATGCCACCCCAGGAAGAGATAGCCAAGGAGCCATAATAGCAGCGATAGCGTACATACCGTTTGATTACCGCTTCCCATACCTGCCATGGCCCATTGGAACATATTCCCAAAACAACCGCAACTCTGAAATCACGACCGGCAAAAACACTTCTGCATCCCTATCCTCCTCATCCACCACGAACACCACTGCCAACTCCTCCTCGTCCTCCCTGGCACTCTTGGCTACCCCATCCTCTACCACCCCCCAACCTGAGATCCCCTCAGACCCAATAAAGATCGTAGAAGTCCTCCGCCTGTTCGTCCTCCCTCAATACCGCCGGCACGGCCTCGCCGCATCGCTCTTCCAATCCCTTCAGGACCATGCACGAGCATCAGGAGTCCAATGCATGTACCTACACACGCACCCCTTCCTACCAGGCGCTATCCGGTTCTGGGGAAAGCACGGCTTCGACACCATATGTGTAGACGAGGAAGACGAGGTATGGCGGACACATCATATGCAGATGATGCTAGGGCCATCGCGACTGGACACAGGACGGTGAGGGGCCCGAGATCTATTGGATCACTTGTTGTGTACAAAATGGTCGGCAATGTTGCATATTCCGCTATCTATACTGTTATAGACTACATCATCTCTCATGTATACTACCTATACCTCCCTGATCGTTACAGCCAAACCAAAACATCATCACATGTGTCTCTCCACCCTTCCAATCCTTGGAGGCGTCTCATCCATCACGTCACCCTGCTGATCCTCATTGTACCGCATCCTGGCTGATTCGAAGTCTTGTCTCATCATCTCCATCTCAGCTTCCCCTGAGTTTTCTTGATTCTGCAGGCGTGGGTCCATACGAACAGACCGCCGCCCGGCATTGCCGAGACCCGGAGAGAGCGCTGTATGTTGGCGCGAGCCGTGGCGTGGCGGAATTCTCGGTGGCACTGCCGGCATGGGGCTGCTTGGTAGCTCATTGTTGCGTTGGGCTGGCGGGGCTTGGGGTATTTCAAGTCGCTGTCGTGTTTGTCTACAGCAGTCAGTACTTTGGTCAACTATGATGTTGCTGCACAGATCCTAGGTTGCGGATTGTCAAGCTTGCAGCAAGACATGGCTTCTGAGCCAGAGAGATTGACAAGTATGCAAATGAGGTTCAGACTTACCTGGGCTGAGCTGCATTGTGCATCTGCTCGAACGCTGAGACTTGGTCCTGCACTTGCGAGGTTCGGCCAGTGCGTCCCCCTTGAACCGAAGAGACACCATGAGCATTCTCACTAGAGCGTTGGCTGCTTCGTGTTCCTTGTGCACTTCTTGGATATGGTGGACCGGCGTAATTGGCAGCAGGAGCAGGCTGGGTGGAGACAGGACGTGCAGTGGAGCCGTGCGGTTGACCTGTATGGGCAGACGCTCCTCGCGTATAAGGATCATCGGCCATGGCCATGGGTGGGTCAAATGCACCTTGGGGCGTACCGAACGTGCCTGATGGTGGGGCGTATGCGAACTGGTGAAGACCATATGTGTTTGTTCCTAGACCTGCATTGTTGTACACTGAATATCCACTTCCAGGTTGGCTGTGTCGCTGATGATGTCCTTGATGATCGCCGAGACGTTGCGACGCCCGCCCATACTGAGCCGTGAGCGCATCCAAGGGCGAGACACGATTCTCCATTGCAGCCGCAATAGCGTTAGAATGGACTCTGTGGTCTAGGCTATCCTGACTGATGCGGCGGCGGACCGTTGATTGGTGACGGGCCCCCATACTGCCTCCGGGTGGGCGTGCGTAGGGCTCTGCTGGCAGGGGAGAAGTACCAAACTGGTTGGGGTTAGCTGGCACTGGGGTCGCAAAGCTCGATACATTAGGCGTTGGAGGGCTCTGCGCGCTGTCACCGAGAGCTTGCGCTTCTGAGAGTCGGACTGAGCGATAAGTGCCACGACTGGCCTGCCTTGAAGCTGAAGCCCCATCCCACTGTGACTGGGAAACTGAACCTTGTGCTGAATGCTCGCTACTCGATTGTCGGTTCTCAGGAAGCTCGTAGTATGAGAAGGCTAGGCTCGTGTTGGACATCTCACTGCTATGTTGTCTTAGCCGTTCACTCATCCTTCCGTCGTTGGGGCGCTCGGTTGCGGGTGCGGCAGCAGTCCAAAAGATATCTTCGCCTGCTGAGGTACTCTGAGGCTTCGATGTCGGCGTGAAGAGACGAGAAGGCGGAGCATCGTTGGAAGAATGACTTCGCATATGGAATCGGGGTTGACTGGTCCTTCGGAATGGCTCAGTCTGTGGGGCACGTGGGACCATCTGTCGAAACGTATAAGTGTACTCATCCTTCTTATCTTCGGCGTCCGAACTCTCAACATCTAGATCCTCAACGTCCAGAACCTCAACGTTTAGAACCTCAACGTTGGAATCTTTCCTCTCTTCGAAATAACCCTGCAGGTAAATCATCGGATGTTTCTTGTCTGAATTGGCCCGCCCACCTTCTGGCTGATGAGTAGGGCTGGGTATCTGCGTCTGACGAAGCGGCGATGGAGCGTGAAGTGCGTCTTGACCGACAGACTGAACACGGTTTCTGTGAGGACGGCTGGCTCCACCTCGCAGGCTTGCTGGAGTAGTGGAAGGGCCAGACTGACGTGTTGGTGAAGAGTCTGCAGTAAAATCCTCGGCTGCAGTCCTGCAACCAGGAGTGGCTGGACCAGCGACATTGGTCGTCTCCGTTGGACAACCTGCTGGCTCAACAAGAGTGCCCTCGGAGTCTTCGGACTGCTCCTTTGGCGACGAGAATGGATCTTGGTCAGTCCCTGGCCTATGAGAATGTCCAAGCCGAAAAGCCAGTCGAGTGCTGTGACGTGCTGGAGGCGCAGCTGCAGATGAAGTAGACGCGAGCTGAAGGGGTTGCGTCGGCATGGTGATAGGATCTGGCGAGCTTTCAACACGTTGCGCTGATTCGGCCAGTGTCTCATCAGAATCCTCGGACTCATCGTCAACGTGTGCAATGATGGCCTGTTGAGGTTGAGGTCTTAGTATTGGTATGTTGCCGAGGTCGGTGATGGCATCTCTCATCGACCGTTGCGCACCAGGCTTAACTCTGGGTGCAAGAGAACATGTACTGGCCCTCAAATGTCGTTGTCCTGGGGCTGCTGGAGGTCTGGACTGCTGCCGACGTGCCATGCGGCGAAGAGTCTCATCGACATCCTCGGGCGTCAAGGTAAGCTCTGATGGTTTCAAGCGTAACATGGCATTCAGAGCGAACGACTGAAGACAGATAGGAAGATGCTACAAACCCAAGAAGTGACCAGAAAGTGACCAAAACAAAGAGAGGCTGAAGAGGAGGGTGTGTTGGGATGCTGGACGTGGCTTGACAACAGAAAGACAGCACATGGTGAACGCTTGCCATCATGACGCATGATTGTTGCTATCGATGTAGTATTATGGAAGGAGTGTGGTGTTCGACGCTTGAAGCAGCAAAGAAAGACCCACGGCTGACCACGAGTGCAGATGGTGAGTGCCTCCCAGGGCGGCAGGGAAAGTGCAAACAGTGCGCACACCATGTTCTTCTACAACCTTCAGCAGTCTGATAGTTCGTTGTGGATCGCAAGTCGCAGGGTATGGGTACATGATGTTGATATTTCCAAGATATCACTGCAAGGTAGCTTGCTATGGTGTAAGATCGGTCGTCGCGCTGTCGTCGATGCGCCTTCCCAACGCAACCGAAAACGGCGAGGCGAGCCAATCACTGGCCAGGCTGAAGTCAGTCTCGGTCAAGGCAAACTGATATGGAGGCGCAGCAGGGCAGGATGCATGTGCTATATTGGCTGTGCGTGACATGGCACAGTATCTGGCGAAGATGATGCACCGACTGCACCACGCGTCGCACAGGTGCTAGTGTGCACCTCCAAGGAGCCTCCATGGTGACACCCTTGGCAGACGAAAGTCGTCGAGATGGCCGTGCAAGGGTCTGCGGGCGGGCGAGTGGTGTTGGTGTTGGGAAGCCTGAACCAGCTGTAGCGGTGGGTTTTGCCGTGACCGAGCGGTCGTCGACATCAGCGCGCCGCGTCACGGGTCTGCCATCCTCACCTCCAGCCCTAGCTGCTCTTCCCGTATACTGGTCGCGGGGCGTTCCCATGTCCCTCGCTGCCGGCAAACCTCCTGTCCGCTGAACTAATTGCACCCGACGTGCTGCGGGCGTTCCCGTGGCTGCCAGAGCCTCTGAAGCTTCGCCCGCTCACCGCCAGAGCTGCCCAGTGGCTGCCACGATGAATGGCGACCTGAGCCTGTCGCAGTCCCTCGGCGGGCTGCGCATTGCGAACCCGGACGAGGAAGACCCCATATCGCCGCCCTCGCAGTCGCCCGAGCCCACGCAGGAGAGCCGCTCGCCGCAGACAGCGCTTGACGGGAGCCAGAGCACAGCACCCCGGCGGCCGTCGTCGCCCTCGCAGGCCTCGAGCAGCAGCACCGTTACGGAGCGGCAGCGGCCTATAGCCCACCAGAGCTATACCATTGACCTGCCCGCCCACGAACATGCCAGTGCAGAGCCGCTGCCGTCGCCCGCCTCGTCGCGGGGCCTCGCTCCCGCTCCCTATGGCACCACTCCGCCGCAGCCGTCCTCGCCGCTGGGTCACGCCTCCCCCCTCGCAGCCGTGTCGTCGTCATCCCATTCGCCGCGTCTCGTCCACCGCCAGAGCATGCCGCTCGCCCACCAGGCCCAGCAGCAGGTGTCGTACCCGCCATATGCTGCCGGCCCCCTCATGCAGCAGAGGAATGCCCCGCAGCCCCAAGCCATGTCCCAAGCGATGCGCGAGCGGCCCGTTTCGACGAGCATGTACAACCACCCCAACCTCTCCACCAGCTCCACCACCGCACCCGGTACCTACCGCTACAACGACGAGGGCATGGCCTCTGACATACGGCGGACGAGCAGCTCGCGAATAGCGCCCAACGCTATGCCTGTCCGAGAAGCCAGCAGGCGAGATCCATACCGACAGTCAGCGCAGATGTCTGGCCTCAATGGCCCACTGCCGCCCCGGAGAAGCTCGAGACGGATGCCAATGGACGGCGCTGGTATGGCCCCACAGCTGTCCAGCTCGCCATACAGCATGGAAGGTGGTCCCCTATCGAGCAGCGAGGAGTGGAAAGAGAAGGGCGCTGCGGTGAGCACACGGCAAGAGATGGACCAGAACGGGCGGCCCATCACGCGAGTGGTGAAAAAGGGGGTGAAAGACTTCAATTTCGGCAGAACGCTGGGTGAAGGCTCCTACAGTACCGTTCTGGCCGCGACCGATCGACAGACGCTGCGCGAATACGCTATCAAGGTGCTCGACAAGCGCCATATCATCAAGGAGAAGAAGGTCAAATACGTGAATATCGAAAAGGACACACTGAACCGCCTCACCGAGCATCCAGGCGTCGTACGCCTGTACTACACGTTCCAGGACGAGCGCTCGCTATACTTTGTTCTCGACCTGGCTTCTGGCGGAGAGCTGCTCGGCTTTCTGAAGAAGATGTGCACTTTTGACGTTGAATGCACTCGTTTCTACGGTGCCCAGATACTGGACGCAATCGACTACATGCACTCGAAAGGCATCATACACCGCGACCTCAAACCGGAGAACGTTCTCTTGGACGACCAAATGCACGTCAAGATTACCGATTTCGGAACAGCGAAGATCCTGGACTTGAAGAAGTCAAATGCCATGGGGTCGACATCTGGTGACCCCATGGAGGGTGCTGAATCGGACCGTGCCCAGTCGTTTGTTGGAACCGCCGAGTACGTTTCCCCGGAACTTCTTACAGACAAGAATGCTTGCAAAGCCAGCGACTTGTGGGCATTTGGATGCATCATTTACCAGCTGATTGCCGGAAGACCACCATTCAAGGCGGCCAACGAGTACATGACCTTCCAAAAGATCGTCGGTTTGGAGTACAGCTTCCCTGACGGCTTCCCTCCACTTGCACGAGATTTGGTCGAAAGATTACTAGTGCTAGATCCACTCACGCGCTTACCAATGGAGCACATCAAGGCACATCCTTTCTTTGACGGCATCACATGGGGCAAGGGACTGTGGAAGCAGAAGGCACCACGCCTCAAGGCTTACAGTCCGCCACCGCAAGAGCTCATCAAGCTCAATGGTAAAGATATTCCGGTTCCGTCAACATGAACCCATCGATAACACTCTACAGGCCCCTCGACACCCGGAGCCCCTGCCCCTGCCCAAGTGCGACCAAAGCCTAGACTCATCACCGAACTACCACCTCCCAGTCAGCTTGACATCGACTGGTCACCCGTTTTGACCAAGAGGGATGAGCGGATCTTGAAGCTTGGCAACTTCTTGATCACGCAGCATCCTGCAGGTCATCCCGTTGGCGGTGCGGCTGAGGCTGCCGAAGCACCGAAGAAGTTCTCTCGGTTCTTCAGCAGCAACACTATCAAGAAGCGCCAACGTCTGGTCATGATCACTAGTAACGCTCGTGTACTGATGTGCGCCGCTGGCACAAATGATAAGAAGCTCAAGGAAGAGGTGTCACTTCTCACCGCTGGTTGCTCGTGGAGGTCTTTCCAGGACGCAAAGGGTCTGACAGCTTGGCTTGTGGAAACAGTACGTGCATACAAACGATCCCTCAACGGTCTGCTAACAGACTGCAGCGCGACAAGCAATTCATCTTCGAGGATCCCAAGAGCACCACCAGCGACCCTGACGGTAGCAAGTACTCAAGCCAGGAATGGATCGATAGTATCGAACAAGCTAGGGAATACGCTTTATCACAGGCTCCTACCAACGATCTGGCCCTATCTGAACTCGGCTCGATATCTACACCCAGCTCATTAGGTGGCGACTCTGCCCTCGACGGCGTCAACATTCCTGCTTCGCGACACGGACATCTCCACAAGGACCGCGGTGATACCGATTCCGTTAAGAGCAGGAAACGATTCAGCAAGCGGCACTCGAAGAACGGGCTAGCGAACTTTTAGTACAGTCCTCAGGCCCAAAACGTGTCTGCAAAGGTGTTCGTACTCAGACACATCAAATCCACCCACACCCTCTCGACGAACTTCTAGACATCCACCTTAGAGTCCGTTACACTCCACCCACTTCAACGTATACATATTGGATCATCGTACACAGATACATCCGCCTCTCCTACCAAGCATCATCGCACCACTCATCCAGCGATCGGCGTTTGGCGTCTTTACAACTTACACTTCTCTTTGATTTCGGAGGTCTTTTACAGGCATTTTGCATCAGCGGGTTGATACTTCGTTTTACAGGCTTCTATAACGGCCGGATTCCCTTTGTCGTCGCGTGTGGAAGAGGGGCGCTCTGACTTCGCTGCATCTTGGAATGGTGGATGGGTGTTGTTGGGCTGCGCAGGGAAGAGCGCCGCATCGTTATTCTCGTAACCAGTCTGAGGAAAAGAAGACATAGATTGGCCTTGAACGGGCGTTCGAAAGATGCGCCAACTACAATCGAACAATTGAGCCTTTCCGTCCCGTACATTCCACTAAGACATGTATGTGGCTACGTGCGTGAATCATTCGACTTGCACTCCGCCTCCCAAACGTTGCACTTCGCGATCACTCGACTCCGCTCGCTCGACAGACCACCAACGCATCCTTCTGCACACACCGTGTCCCCAAGAGAAATCATATGTCATGAATGTATTACGCGAATCTATGCCCCCCCCCCCCCCCCAAAACGCCATACCCATGCCGAATGCAGATAATCTCGACTCCAGCCTATGCAATGCCAATGCAACCCACCCGCTATGTCCCGAAAATAAAAATAAAAAAAATAAACACACCCCTATATATCCTCAAATCCAATGCAATACAAGCTTAATCTCACAACACACTTGCCCCCCCCCCCCCCCCCGGCGACTTCGGCTGCCCTCCACTCCAACCACTACCTAATCCCCCTCATCCAGCCCTCAATATTACTCCTCTGCTGCGTGTTCATCGGCTGCATCATCATATCGCCGCCCATCATGCCGCCGCCCATCTGCATCCCCTGCATGCCCATCCCGTT
Organism: Macroventuria anomochaeta; assembly: GCF_010093625.1. Taxonomy (NCBI): domain Eukaryota; kingdom Fungi; phylum Ascomycota; class Dothideomycetes; order Pleosporales; family Didymellaceae; genus Macroventuria; species Macroventuria anomochaeta. The sequence goes on from NW_022985373.1 coordinate 61,406, forward strand.
CATGGGTTGCATCATCGGCATCCCGCCCATGACGTTCATCTGCGGCCCGCCCTGCATCATGCTCATCTGCATGGGCATGGAGCTCTGGCGGTTCCCCATGCCGGGGTGCATGGCGGGTTGTTGGAGCGACATCTGGCCCATCATGCCCATGTTGTTCATGCCCATCATCGGGGTTTGCATGGGTAGCATTTGCTGTTGGGGGAGCATCATGTTGGGCTGGCCTACCATGTTCATGCTCTGCACGCCGTTCATGCCCATCATCGGCGTCGATTGTTGCGGCACGTTCAGCGTAGGATTCATGCCCATGGGAGTAAACATCATGGTCTGCGCCCTCGGCTGTTCCTGCCGTCCCACCCCCGCCATCCTATCCTTGTACGCCTGTATCTTAAGAGCGAGAGGCTGGTCTTCGTCGTCTTTTGACTGTGTGCTTCCGACGCCGCGCAGGAGGGGGTCGGGGCCGGTCATGCCGTAGCTGGAGGCACGCATGGTCTGCGTTAGGCGCTGCGCTTTTCGCTTCTCTTCGGCGACGGCGTTTCGGTGCAGCAGTGAGCCCGTGGGCAGGTGCGACATCAGTTGCTCGTTGGAGACTTTGCGTGCTTGGTGGTGGTCGTCGTAGGGGTTCGCGGATAGAACGTCGGCTAAGCTCATTTTTGACTTGAGAGCTGGGCGTTCGCCGGGGTGGAGGATGTCGCCGCGAGCCTCTGCTTCGGCCTTGAGGCGGGCGCGGCGCTGGCCGAGGGTTTCTTCTTCGCCGTCTTCTAGGGCGGGGGAGGCGGAGGGTGCGTCCTTGAGTGCTTTTGGAGAGTCGTCAACGCCGAGCTTGGAGAGCATTTCGGCGGCAAAGTCACCGCTGACGGTGGACTTGCGGACGTCGTCGCCCAGGGCGGCTTCTAGCATCTGCTTGTCTTTCAGACGGCGCATGCGTTCGCCCAGGGTTTCGCCTACGTGCTCTTCTTCTTCTTCAGACTCGGGATGGGGTGTGATGACTCTGGGTACTTCAGGGTGTGCCTGGCTGTCGTAGGCTCCTCCGAGGGTTGTGGTCCTCCTGTTGTTTGGCAGTCCAGTGATTCGTTCACGACGACGACTCAGGGGCTCATTGTCTTCGAGCTCTCGCTGAGCAATCAAACCAAGCGGACGGTCCCAGTCGTTCCTCTGAGGTTGTTTGTACAGCACGCCAAGAGGAATGTCGTCGTCCGAGTCGTCCTCCTCCTCCTCTTGAGCCTCCCAGGCAAGTTGCACTTTTTTCTTGAGACGCCTTTGCTTCTCCCGCTCAGCGTCGTCGTTGAGATCGAGCAGCGTTCGATGCGAGGTCATCCGACCTTCCTCGACCATTGTAACGTAGTTTATGTTACGCTCCTTCTGTTTTGCCTTGCGCAGCTGGAGCTCAGCAAGCAGAGTGGTTGGTGCGCCGAAGAATTGTTTCTCCTCTTCCTCCTCCTTCTCCTCGTCGTCGTCGTCGTCGTCGTCGTCGTTCAAGGCTTGCTCTTCGAACTCGGCATCCGGGTTGCGGCCACGACCATCTCCAGAGGAGTTGCGCCGCGGTGCTGTCTCGAGGTCGTTTGGTCCTCGTGCGTGTTCATCGCGCTCATCCAGCTCCGCGCCCAAGCTCATACGGCTCTCAGCGGCTCTAGCGACCAGGATGTTCATATCTGCGGAGCTGTTGCGCTTCTTGAGCTTGTTCAGCTTGCCACCAGTGGAGTTGGTGTTCGTGTCGAGTATGTTGAACGAGCTCCGCCTCTTGGTTGGTTCCACTACGACCGGCTCAACGAGGGACAACTTGGTGCTCTTGCGTTTGTGTTCTGGGCTGTAGACTTCGTTGCCAACACGGCCGGTAAAGGGATGATCGGTGAAGGCAGAGACAGGTGCGCGCGCGGAGGCTTCGAGAATGCTGTCGAGGGTATCCTCAGCGGACTCGCCCTTGACCTCAAACTCCTGCGACGGGCCTTGCTGGTCGAAGAAGGCGCTGGCTCTCAGCTGCGCAGGCAGGCCGGCGAAACTTTTCCGACTCTTCCTGTTGGGACTCGCGGGCTCTGTTCCGCCGAGCCAAGGGGCAGACTTCCTGTTTGCGGCCTGCATCTGATCCAGCACCTGAGTACGACGTCGTGCAGCCACGTCCCCGGCAGGCAGTTGGGACAGGCGCTTCGGTAGATTCAGCATTCGAGGCACTGGCGCCGGGTAGAACACCATGCCCTCTTCTGGCGGCGGCGCGCCTTGTGGCGGCATGTCTGGGGCGGACCTCATCAGGGAGGACGATTTCCGACTGTGACTGCCATGCGAAGGCTCCGGCGCCGGCTCCGGCTCCGGCTCCGGCTGCTGCTGCTGCTCCTCCTCCTCCTCCTCCTCGGGAACAGTGTGTGGGGCGTGTGTGCCGTCGAAGTCGTGCCACAGTGTACGCGCTTGGTGTGTGGTGTCGGTCGAGGCTGCGGTGGGCGGGCGGTCGGGAAGCTCGTGATGGGGGTACGGCTCATGGTGGCCGTCGGCGTAGCGATCGTTGTCTTGGTCATGGTAGTGGTCCATGGTGGGCGGCCGCTCGAGGTTGACGCTGTTCCGCATCTCGTCCCGGATCTCGTTTGCGATTTCTTCATACTTGCGGGTGAAGGAGGAGACCTGACGCTGGCCGGGCGGAGGCGGCGAGCCCTGCTGGTGGTGCTCGAGGGGCGGAGCCATGATTGAATCGGGCGAACCGGGGTAGTCTCCGGCGTCCTCCGTTTCCTCGTGCACCTGCTCTGGGTGCACGACCTGGCCGAGTCGCGAAGCCTTGCTGCCGGAGCGGTGCCTCTGCAGCGAGGCCGGCGGATTCGACCACGAGCCCGAGCGGAGGGAGCCCGCGGGCGAAGTTACGTAGCCTCCGGGCGAGTAGCCGCCCCAGCGAGCGGGGCCATTCGTGTCGATGGCCGAGTGGGCGTGCGAGCTCGTCGACACATTGCGGCTGCGACCCGCGTACATGCGTGCAGGCTCCTCGGCGGGGAAGCCAAGAGAGCGCAGCGAGGACCGTCGCGAGTCGGACTGCTTCAGTTCTGTATGCAGCCTGCGAATCTCCTCGTTCAAGTCGGAGCCCGCCTCGCTCATGCGTTCTGCGTGCTCCTCCAGGCGACTGATGTTGCCGACATAGGCGCCCTGCAGCGATTGCAGGTCGGGCAGCGGGTGGTGGAGGTCGACGCTGCTGGCCTCCTTCTCTGGCGACCGGGTCGGGACGGGCTGCAGCACGCGAGGAGGCGAGGCCATGATGCACCACTCTGCGCGGCACAGAAGCTGCCAGAGCAGACACGAGGCTTTGGGGGTATTGCGGAAGAAACAAATTGCAGTCAGGGGAGAGAGAAGATCAGCTTTGGTGTTGCACTCGCACCCAAAACATGGACGCTCCCCATCCCTCAGCGCCCTCCAGTCCAATAATAGCACCCGTCGCGGCAGCCATGGCCGCTGCTGCAGCTAACGGCCCCTTGGCAATGCGACGCGCTCCACTCCCGTGATTCTGTCCGCAAGCTTCAAGGCAACACCAGCTCCACCTCGACACAACACCCGCCAACGCCGCCAACACCATCGCCAACGCCAACGCCGCCAACACGCCCACCCAGCACGCCCGGCACGCCCAACACGCCCAACGCGCCCAACACCGCCAACACCGCCAACGGACCCCACAATGGACACCCCGCCGCCGCCAAAGCGCAAGCTCAACTTCCGCCAGGAGCCCAAAAAGAAGCCGAAGACAGGCGACGGCAGCGCCGCGCTCAAGACGGGCTTCGGCGCAAAGATGATGGCCAAGATGGGCTACAAGGGCACGGGTGGTCTGGGCAAGGAGGGCGAGGGCATCGCAGAGCCTATCCAGGTCGTCCTGCGTGGTAGCAAGGGCGGTGTGGGCATCGTGTCGGAGAAGAGCGAGCAGCAGAAGAGGGAGGAGCGCAGGAAGGCCGAAGCCAACGGCGAGGAGTACATCGACTCGGACGAGGAGGAGCGTCGCGCGAGGAAGAACAAGGCCAAGGCGGCGCGAGAGGCGCGCAGTGCTGCCCCGCGACCGAAGAAAACGCTGTTCGAGCTCGAGGCAGCGGGCATGCATGTCCCGCTCGCGCTGCAGTCCATCATCGACGCGACAACCGGCGCCTCCACCCCGACATCTGGCGTGTCTCTGCGCGGCAGCGACGTCGTGCCCTTCGAAAACTCCCTCCAAGCACGCGTACGCCGAGACTTGAACAGCTTCTCAGAAGCCTTCGAAGAGCTGCAGACAGAGTCAAAGGCCATAGCACCGCAGGAGTATGCGCTGGAGAAGGAGCTCGAAGCGCTGGAGCGACAGATGGACGAGATCACGGACGTCAGCGCCAGACTGCAGTCCATGCGGACTGGCACCTTCAAAGACGTTTGCGACGGGCTGAAGGACTTGCGCGCCGCGTACCCATCGAAGCCCTTGCATCGCGAATCGATCGCCGTCATCCACCCGCACTTCTCTCAGATGATCGTCTCGTGGGCGCCACTGGAGGACGCGCTCGAAGAGGCAGCCGCTGCTTTCTCAGAGTTGTCAAACGTCCTCCAGCCGCGCAGCAGGAGATTCGTCTCGGATGCCTACACACACCCGTCACACGCAGTGGTTGCACGCACACAGCCAGACGATGAGGCACCAATAAAGCGCGGCACGACATCTTCGTACGAGACTATGATGCTCAAGCTCTGGCTACCATCGGTCAGCTCAGCTGTGACGCAGTGGGATGTAAAGGATGCTCGTCCAATGGTGCATCTGATCGAAGCTTGGAGGCCAGTGCTGCCGCCGTTCGTGGCCAGAAGAGTGTTGGAACAGATTACACGAAAGCTCTCGACTTCCGTGCACGAATGGAACCCGCGGAAATTCAAGAGAAGCCCGCACACCTGGGTCGTGGAATGGCTGCCATACCTCGAGCCAGCTGACCTGGATCCCAAGGGCTCTGGCCTCGTGGCAGAGGTCAAGCGCAAGCTGCGCCACGCGCTGCAGTCCATCGACATCTCTCGTGGTCCCCTGTCCGGTATGGAACAGTGGAGGAAGGTTTTCGGCAAGGCGGAAATCGACCGCATGCTCACCAACCACCTTGTACCACGCTTCGCAAGCCACTTGCGGGACAACTTCGAAATCAACCCTGCAGAGCAGGATGTGGCACCGCTGGAGGCTGTCTTTGCTTGGAAGGGACTGTTGTCAGACCAGACTTTGGGAGAGCTCCTCAAGGCTCAATTCTTCCCAAAGTTCTTGGAGATTATCCATCAGTGGTTGTCCAGCGAAGGCGTGGTCTTCAACGAAGTACAAGAATGGATCAAGTGGTGGAGAGACACATTGGGAAACGACATCAATGCGCTGCCTTCGGTCTCATCATGCTGGGACGAAGCGTATACGCTGATCAACCAGGCGCTCGACCTTGGAGACGCAAGGCTGACAGATCTGCCTGCGCCACGCGTCGAAAGAACACGAGCGTCACCCGAAATGCCAGACCTGTCCAAGTCCGTCGATAAAGAGCCACCTCGACCGGCCGCACAGGTTGAAGAGGCCACCTTCAAGGACGTAGTCGAGGAGTTCTGCGGTGAGGAGAACCTGCTCATGATGCCACTGCGCGAAGCCCACGATGTCACCGGTCTGCCACTTTTCAGAATTACAGCCAGCGCGACAGGACGAGGAGGCGCAGTGGCCTACTTCAAAGGCGATGTCCTATGGGTGCAGAACAAGAAGAACAAAGCCTTATGGGAGCCTACCGGTCTAGACCAAGGCCTGATAGCCAAGGCCGAAGGGAAGTGAGCGCCCACGAGCTTCACGTACGTGCAGATGAAGAAGAGCAACCATGCGCTCAGTCCTGGCAGGGTAAGCTCCCATAGCCTTCACAGGGCAGATATGTTGCTTGCATTGGCTAATCCAGTATCAATGCGATACCCCCTTAGGTAGTCTTATGATCTTTATCATGGCATGAGCTCAAGCTCGGATAGAAGCATGCCCGCTCAGGGGACGCGCGGAAGTAATCAAAGCCACTTCTATACTTGTCACCAACTCGCTCCACCAACCCTTCCCATCAACACCTGAAACCATCTGTACATATACGATGCGCAGACGCTGACCAGTAGGCCGCTGCGCCGCGCAAGTTTCACATCGCGCCCGTTGTCGCCAACCGAGTTGGCCAATGTCTGTTGCAGTCACAAGTGAATGAGGAAGAAGCAATGAGGTCTGGCACGAGCATGGAGTGTTACACATATAGGCACGCCGCATGAACTCCAATCCCACGCCGCATGAACTCCAATCCCACGGAGAATATCTCGACCAGGAGTCGCGTCCCTTGGTCTAACCTCTTAAGCTCTTTGAACCATGTGCTGTCCAGACCATGGGTATTACAAACACCACAAACGTGCCTGTCTTGGAGATCGCAGCTGTCACACCGACCTTGAAATGCACACATGACTCTTGTATTCCCATTGGCTGCGCATCATCACGCTTTAACCTTCTAACCGCCCGCCTAAGCGAATCAGCTCCCTGTCACTTCCATCACTTCTTCACAATTTTCCAGGCTAGCGAATCGTGTTTCTTGATCTGCAGGGGTGCGCAGAACAGTCTGGGGTTGACAACATGGAAGAGGCTTTGTGCATACGGCCCGCCGCTGTGCCGCAGGTTTGCACGCTGCACGCATGATCTGCGAGGTGGTTGGGGATATTTTTGGAGTCGCACATCTCCGGACTCGGAAATCTACTCTCCCTTCGAAGAAGTTGACAGCAACCAGTAACGGAATAACTCTGTATTCGTCAATGAAGGCAAATTGCCAATCCATCAGCCTCACGACTCGGATCCCTCACCGCAGAGAGCCAGGCATACATACATCGAAGCGTGGATGCCGACTGTCCACTTGCACTAGCCCGATATGAGCGACCCCGCTCCAGCGCCTCCAAACGAGCAACCACTGGACGCCATCATGTCGCTCAAGAAACAACCTCTCCAATCAGGAGCCACATCACCCATGTCTTTCGATATCACACCTCAGTCGACCCAGGCATCTTGGCCAGCTGCTGTCCAAATATCACCATGTGTGCCTGCTGTCACGTCTCACACCTTTCCCTGGGTCCTCACTGCCGGATCCACCAGTGTTGGATCGGCAGTCTATGGATCGTCGAAGACGTGCTCGGAACATATTAATCTCCTCCCCTCCTACATCTGCGGGTTGAAAGATGATGCTGGGCAGAGCGTTGCCTCCGGCTCTGTTCTCGCTACTCCTTGCTGCTGCGCGTGCTGCCGCCTCGCCATCACCATACGACTTCAAGGACAATTACAACCACCCCGCACCGAGTCCTGAGGACGGCCCACCTGCATCGTTCCACGCTACAAGAGATAGGCAGCGGTTGCCGTACGAGATCTGCGGCCTTGTTGCTGGCTACGTTTTCACAGTATTGATTTGGGGCGTACTGCTCCTCACAGTTGGGAGAAAGATGAGACGGAAAGCATTGGATCCGCCACCTGGGCTGGAGTTTGAACAGGAGTTGAAACCCATAAGAGGAGCCATGGAGACACCGATTAGTCCGACTTCGATACGCTCGGCCACGAGCTGGATGAGGAAATTCAAGAGGGGCGAGTCGCTTTCTGGAAGCACTCCAGTCAGCCCGGTTGTTCAGAGTCCAATGTCGTTCGATCAGAAGGTGCTCGATGCTGACAGAGCGCGCGCTCAAGATGATATGGAGAGGCTGTATGCTGCTGTCATGGACCATGATGCAAAGAAGCACTCGCGGCAGGTCAGCCAGGCCACTGTTGAAGAGCCACTACCACCACCCGCAATTAGACATGAGAGGAGAAGGCCGTCAGCTATCAGCATCACTCACCGAGCACCGACCGACAGCAGCCCTACATCTCCCATTAAAGCCATCTACCCTCCCGACTACAACAACAACAACAACAACAACAACAACAACAACAACAACAACAACAACAACAACATGGCCGTACCTATCCCACACTCCCGCAACAGCAGCCTCCGTGCCGAATACCCACCTCCATCACCACGCTCCATCCTTTCAAAGCCCAGCCGTCTCTCAAGCGCCAGCAAACAAGACAAATCAGCCCGCTTCAATCTCAAGAACCTTCGCATCAGCGGTCCCATCCAAAGCTACGGCGGCGCAGCACCTGACGATGATGCCCGCACGCCATTATCACCACGCTTCTACCCCGATCCCGGTGCGCCACCTTCACCGCCGACCCAACCCACATCACCATCAACACCATACTCTCCCACGGAGCCAGCAGAGATCAAACGCGCACACAGCCTCAGGATTCCACTGCCCAACCCCGCACCCCAGCGCGGCCCCGGCCTGACCATCGCACCACCACCATCACCACTAAACATCAACGTATCGAGATCACCCACCATGACGCCAACTAAGCAACTGCCCTTCCGCTCCTACCAGAACGATGCACCCCTCAAGTCCCCCGGTATCCAGACCACAGTGCTTGACCGCCGCCCCGAGAAACTCTCTCTGCAGACACCACGAACCGGTGTGCCCTTTACGCCATATAGTCCGTACATGCCATTCACACCCATCACACCTGTGACGCCGCATCTAGTGACGAAGCGCGAGAGGAGGGTGAAGAAGAAAGAGGGGAGTGAGAGGTTGGGACGGCTGGACGAAATGGTGCAGAGTCCCAAGGAGATTTTTGGGGATGCTTACTAGCTTGCGTGAGGGGGAGGTCTGGCGGAGGAGACGAAGGGATGTCTGTAAATATGGGAGGCTATTTTGCATCTTTTGCGCTTAACTATCACGACTTATGACGACATCGAGTATGTACATCACTTATCTGAGCAATGATACCGCGGGCTATGGCTTGCTTTATTTTTATCATAACCGAAGACCCCGGGGGATATGGTGCACAGTGTCAAGTGTGAACCGTCCGGCTTTCTCGTCTGAAGTGCTTCCTGTGAAGAGGACTGATCGCTTCGCAAACGATGTAGAGACAGCGCAGAGGAAAAGACCAGTGACGCCCAGACGCCGGCCCAAATCTAACCACCAGTCCTCGCCTTCTTCTTTGATCCTAGTCGCTAAACACCATTACCCGCCTTTCTCTTCTGCACACCCGTGACCTTGGCGTCCTTCCTGCACGTCTGTCCTTCCCTCAGCTTGTCGTCAATCTCGATGACCTGCTTCTCAGCCACCGACGCGCCTTCCGCTCAACTCGCAGGTCCGCCTTGCGGGCCTTCACCTCAGCATCCGCCTTATCAGCTCGTCGGATGGACCTCGAGGTGCAGAGCGCGGGGCAGTCGTTGGGCGTTTCTGTTTTGGGGTAGCACTGCGTTGTGGGTGTTTGGGTTTTTTGTTCTGCGAGTCTGCAGACGGCCGTGGAGTCGAGGATTCTCTTGCTCGGGGGGTTTCGGCCTCTTCGGCAGCAGCGTTGCGTTCGTCTTTGGTTTTGCCCACTGTTCACGTCTGGAGAAAGTTCTTCTTGACAGTGTCCATGACGTGGTTGCTGTGCCCGGTCCCGGTGGCATGAGGACGCATGTCATCTGGCCATAGGATTCAGACGGCTGGCCATAGGCTAATCTAATATGGGCTTTTTATTTTGTAGCGCTTCAGCCTCAGTGGCCGTATGGAGCTGCTTCTCGTCCGGCATTCGGATGACGTTCTCTCAAAAGGCTGTCGTCGAAGCCTTAGGCTGTGGCGATATTGTAGTGCCTGCCGGTCCTGCGATCGGGACATCCTTTTGAGCCTCAGCACGGATTCAGAAGTACACGTCTTCGCCCGGCAAGATCGCTTTCTCTCTCTTGACGCCCTCTCGGTCGTAGGCAAATGGGAACATGTAGAAGCGCTGATTCATACGAATTGGTCTGAATCCATCAATCTTCTCACCACGACGTCTTTGTTTGGTAACTTCTTTCCATGTGTATGGGCCAACTCTGGGTCGTATGCAACTCCGCGTGGCTGCCCATGCTGCTTGAGATGCTGTCAGCCGAGCCTGTGCGTTGGTACGCGCGGGTATGCGTGGTATGCGTGGCCAGGTCCGAGGATCGTGGGCGTTGTAAGCGGGATCATCGAAGTTGATGTTGGAGTGCAAGGTAGTGAGAGATCAAGACTATGCACTGTCGAAAGTTGGGCGCTTGGACATGTGGACTGAAGGACGTGATACTATCGTTGAAGTTGGGAACATGTTGGACTTGATCTGAGGGTTGATGTGGAGTGATGGTCTAGTCATCCAACAGATACGTATTTGTACAGCCTCATGGCTCATCCCAGCGATCTTACTTCTCAGAATATCTACCTTTACCTCGCCTGCCTCTGTATATCACCATAGTGAGCGAAGGTGCAGGAACAGATTATACTTCGTGTGGACAAGAACGCCACCCCAATATGGGGAAGGAATGTATCGTAGTTCGTCTAAAAGCATAATCATAACAACATAAGGATTGTAAATCCGTACTCGTACTGGCCGGTGTGCCCTCTGTCCCCTCTCGCTCTAGTCCACTTCACTCCTGAGCCTCAACCTCAGCCTCCCTTTTAGCACCGTACTTGCCATAGTTCGCATACTTTCCGTACCCACCCTTAGGAGGAGGGTATGATCCGTAGTTGGCATACTTGCCGTAGTCGCCAGCGGGAGCAGCTTCAGCCTCAGGCTCGGCCTCCCTCTTATCCTTGGCGCCGTACTTTCCATAGTTGGCATATTTGCCGTACCCGCCCTCAGGAGGTGGGTAAGAGCTGTAGTCGGCGTATTTGCCGTAGCCATCAGGGCTGGCCTCAGCCTCAGGTTCAGCTTCACGCTTGTCCTTTCCGCCGTATTTGCCATAGTCGGCGTATTTACCGTAGCCACCCTCTGGTGGAGGGTAGCTGCCATAGTTGGCGTACTTGCCGTAGCCATCAGGGCTGGCCTCAGGCTCTGCCTCGCGCTTGTCCTTTGCGCCATATTTCCCGTAGTTGGCGTACTTTCCATAACCGCCCTTTGGTGGTGGGTAGTCACCTATGATATCTTAGTCTTTCAGTCAAAGCAACTGGGAATATGAACACATACCGTATGAAGCGTACTTGCCATAGCCGTCTGGGTTGGCCTCAGGTTCCGCTTCACGTTTGTCTTTTCCACCGTACTTGCCATAGTCGGCGTACTTGCCGTAGCCGCCCTTTGGTGGGGGGTATGAGCCTGCATGGGGTCAGCTTCGTGCAGTGAGATATCATTGATGTTGAGCATACCGTAGTTGGCGTACTTGCCATAACCATCAGGATTGGCCTCGGGCTCAGCGTCGCGCTTGTAAGCTCCGTACTTGCCGTAGCTGGCATACTTTCCATAGCCATCCTTGGGCGGTGGGTATGTGCCTATGTTAGGTCAGTTTGTGTGAATGAAGTGAGGCAGAGATCTTGAGAGAAACGTACCGTATGATGCGTACTTGCCGTAGCCCTTGTCAGCAGGTGCGGCCTCGGGGGCGGCATCTGGAGCGGCATCTGGGGAAGCGGCGGGGGCAGCAGTGACCGCGGCCGCAAGGGCGAGAAGGGCGTAGGCGTACTTCATGTTGAAAAATGTAGATGTTTTGTGCCTGAGAACGATGGTCTGAGGTTGTTACTGATGCTTGAACCACTGGAGTTGTGGCTTGAAGGCTTTCACTGTGAAGCGGGGTGAAGTTCATATACGAGTTTTGAGGTTGTATATCCAGGCCGCAATCATCTCAGCTTATCCATATTCATGCGGTCTTAGACGGTCAGACCGAGCGTCCAAGCTATCTTTCGCCAACTCTGTCGTGCTCATCAATGAAATCAGCGTCGTGCAGAGCTAAGGATAGAATTATCGATTGCGGGACAGTAGTGCTCGTATGGCTTGCGCATACCGTCACGACGTTGATGCTCTGCCTGATGGGGCCATCTTATCCGTTGATCCAGACATATGTTGCCATATGTTGCATTGTAAGGTCGTGAAAGACGTGCTGGTAGTCTGAAAATAGTCTGAGCTAACCATTGTCGGTAGCTGTATAGCGTAGATCGTGCTCGTATGGTTTTTACGGGGTCCCCGCCTGGCAATGCCGGATTCAGGATTCGTCTATACTCCGGTGAGGTCTTAATCACTGCACGGACGATGAGTGGTTAGAACGTATCACGTGGGCGGGCGTCAGCTCTCGTGTATGCTGCCACATGGTGTCTGGATGCAGGTGGTATGCAGGGTAACACAAAGAAGCGATTCCGAGGCTATGGTGGCGAATGTCGTGATGTTATTACGAACTTCGTGCGATTGCGCAACGCAGGAGAAGTAATATTGTTGGATGTGATTCTGATGCATGTGAGAACCCTTGAGGCCGAGCATTCTTGACGTAGTCTTACGGTGGAGTCGTGCAACAGGCGAGCAATGTCAGAAACGTTTGCGGACCAAGCATCGTGGATCTGAGCGAGGTATCGGCTAGAATGAGCCGTAGCGCCACAAGCGTGCGCTATTTGCGAGGCGTGATCTTCATTCAGCTCGGTTTTGAAGGCTAGCTACTGGTCTTGTTGTCAGCTTTGGCGGGGTAGCTCTGGAACACGGCTATGGTGTGTAGCTTCAGGCTTACCTGTCTTAGTGATATCTTCGACGTTACGTGCAGCCCCAAAATAAATCAAATGTTGATGCAAAAGTCGTACCGTTGCTCTTCAGTACCTCCATGGGCTCTGTCGTCATTCTTCTCCCAAGTCTTCTCTTTCTTGCAATTTGTCTTCGTTTGAATCATCAACATGTTTGGCATTAAGACACAGAAGCGGACAGAATCGTACAGTGCGGTGAAGACTGAGGATAGCGAAGGCTTGCTGGCGAATAGCGAGACCTCATCGCTTGATGGACACCCCACAAAGATCCCCTGTCGACGCCAACCATGGATTGCCACAAGTATCATGATCTTTTGCACGGCAGTGCTCTCTGCGCTGTTCGGTGCCTGGGCCGGACGGAATGGACTGGATGCTGATGCTTTCAGCATACAGCACATATCCGAGTACTGTATGTTCGAGCCACAAACGTCCATGCTGGTAGACACTGACGATGTTCCAGCTCCCATTATCAAAGAAGCGAACATGAACTTCGAACGAGTACGCTTCAATGGATCCTTCCTCAAGATCAATGCTTTTAGACAGGATGCCGGACCAGAAGTCGATGCAGCCTGGAAATCGTTGGGCGCTGACTTCAGCGCCGTCCGCATACCAGCTTCAGAAGCTGCGCAGTCTAACATCAAGGCCGACCAGGTGAAGATAAAGGAGAAGTACGGTGGTGGTTTCCCTGCGAATGTGGAGGGCCTGCACCACCTGCACTGCTTGAACCTGCTTCGCAAGTCATTACCCTGGAACATCGAATACTACAAGGCAATGAAGATGGGACCGTTTGCGAACGACGACCATGTTCTCAAAGCGCACGTCAGTAAGTTGCAACCTGCTATCTTCCGCTTGTGAATCTAGAAGCTTACCGAGCATTCAACAGCACACTGCCTCGACATCATCCGCCAGGAATTGATGTGCAACATCGATATCGGTGTGTTGGGTCAAGTCTGGTACCAGCCACCCAACTCAGACATCGAGCCGTTCGTAGACTTCAACACCGTACACACGTGCCGGAACTTCGAGGTCGTCCGCGACTGGGCTGAGAAGCACCAGCTGCCGACTGAGACTCCAGATGACTTCCTGGAAGGACCGAAAGAAGGGTAGGATTTATTCATCTGTCTACAGATTAGTCCGGTCACTAACACTTCTCCAGAGATAGGATATACCTCGAGGTGCCGTAGCCTCGAATCTTCAACACCAATGTGGCGTTCATAGACTGTGATGTAATACAAAATTTGCGTGGTCAGAAGTAGAAGTCAATATACCTCTGCGGCACGTCCTCCTTCCACCACCCCCTCTCCAACTCACCCCATACCTCCCAAACACTCTTCTCCAGCAATTCAAGGCCAGTGCCCTTCCGCGTGGCGAAGTCGAGATCGAGGTTGCGTTCGCCGTGCACATACACCTCTCCCCTCGCTTTGGCTCTGATACGCATATCAAGCCTGTACTGCGTGACGATGCGTCGTGCAGCCAAAACGAAACGTTCCTTTTCTTGGCTGGTGCGCATATCTTTAGGGTCAATGACCATGGTGATGTGCTCGATGTTGGGAAAGTCGCGCAGGCAGTTCGACAAAGCGCCATCCGTGAACGCAACGCGGACGATCTGCGTAATCGCAATCTTCTTCAAAGATGTTGCATCACACCCGACTGCTTCAAGGAAATGCGCCAAGAGTCCGCAGTCAGGCGAGTCATCATAGTGTTTGCTGATCCCGTGTTCAATGTCGATGAATAGGATGTCTGTATCGAGACGGAAAAAGAACTGTGAGAGATTCCAATTGAGCGGTGACGGCAAATAGATCAAGTGATCAGCGCGTAGTGCTTGGAACTGAACCTCAGCCCGCGACTCCCGGCAGACGTTAAGTACAGTAGGGTGTGGGGTTGGCGAAAAGCGTGGGCAAAAAACTTTCTCTGTGTGACGTTCACAGTGGGATCTGGTGCGCAGCGTCACAAGCCGAGGTGGTTCGTTGAAGTAGGCGAGCGACCAGATTTGCAGGCGGAGCTCGTTTGGGAGGCTGAAGAGCGACATGGGGAAGGTAGTTTGTGGAGAGATGGCTTGGGTTGTGGGGCGATCACTGCATTGAGTGTACTTGCCTGAAGCGGCAACTTTTAGAAAGTATGGAAAGTAGGATGGTTGTATCCGCCCTCCTGCATCACGTCACAGATTGACGATCCGAACCAAAGTATTGACGCGTGCACGTGATTGCGCGTTTCGTGAGCCCGGAGGATGTCTTGAGCTCTGTTACTTAGTTCTATCACTACTCTCTGTTAGAAGTATGAAGTGAACAGCATTGAGTGTGTGATGGACTATGGAGCCGGTAGAAGTACTATATATAAGAGATGGCTGGAGGTCACCTGACCCAGCAATATCTCGGCTTCTAACACTCTCTACCTATGCTTTCGCAGGCGTGATGTCGTTGATCCTGCCCTCCAGCCTGGGCGCAATTGCCTTTGTCCAGTTGACCTGGGTCTCTTCCTGGCCTAGCTCGTCGCAGAGCTTTGTCGAACCTTGCAGCTTCGCCAACCTCGTCCATTTACGCAGCGATTTCCTAAGAAGAACCAACTCCTGCTGATTGAATGTGATCGGCCTACTCCCATCATACTCCGCGCCGTCGTCTTCGTCCTCATCGGCATCAGGATCCTCCGACTCGCTCCCGGATACTGCCTCCTGAGCTTGCTTTGCAACTCGATCGAGGCTTGAGAACTGTGGCTTCTTCTTGTCTACTGGTGATGTCGGCGACGGCTCGAGAAACCCGTGCTTGTGGTTCTTCTGGAGATTCGTTTGGATGTTAAGGAACCTCTTGTCCATCGACTTGCCCCAGCGCTTCCACTTGCCGAGCACCTTCAGTGACATGAAGTACTGTCGCAGAATTGTCGAGATGAGCACACCGTTCTCCTCGCTGACTATCTCCACAGCAGTACCTCCCTCCTCTTCGATGAGGAGTGATGTGTAGCCGTCTTTTCCGCGTCCCATATAGCCACGTGTAGCAAGCACATAAATGCGCTCGTTGTCTACCGGGTCTTCGGCGATCGTCACGTTTGACACTCTCGACATCGGTGGCTTGGAATAGTCGGCGTCGAACGTTATGTTCGAAACTTGCGGGAACCTTCCTTCCAACGCAGGATAATTGCTGACACCGTTCTCCAAGGCTTCAACAATCTGCTTTCCAGTGACCTTGAGGACGACTACAGGGTCTTCAAATGGGAAACAGTTGACCAGGTCGCGTAGCTTGAGGACGCCAGGAGGATACACTTGGTCGCCTCGAATCGTGCCAGCAGCCATAATGCAGCACTCCGCCGAGTAGTAATAGCGCATTAGATCACAAACAAAGTTGCCGATATTGGACTCCTTTGTTCGCACTGTTGTGAAGCGAGCGTCAAGTGGTGCAGCCGTGTAGCCAACAGGCTTGTCCAGTCGCTTCTTGATATCACGTGTCTGCTCATCAACCAACTTCAGCGCTTCAGCATCTTGTTTGATGCTGCTCACGACATCGCGTCGTAGGATCTTCATATCCCAGCCTTTACCGTCGGTCTTGCGCCATAGATTGATGTGTGAAAGCTGCTTAAAATCCGTACCTGACCGTAGTACGTGGGTACCGTTGATGAGACTGTATGAGTAGTAGTGGTCATGGCCACCCAAAATGAGATCAATGTACTCGCTTCCGCAGTTTTCGGCGAGCTTGTTGTCGTTTGGCTCTCGTTGATGAGCAACGCACACGATGACCTCCGCACCCTGCTTCTTCAAGTCTGGTATCAGCTCCTTCGCAGTTGCTGATGCGCTCTTGTAAATGATGTCTGGAGGTAGAGCATTAATTGTGTCGAGCCACTCTCGCTCTGCTAACCCAATGACGCCAACTTTGATGCCATTGGAGGATGTGAGCATGACAGTCTTCTTCGCGTTACCGAGAGACACGTTCTCGCCAAGAGCTGGGTCGAGAACATTTGCAAGAAGCCATGGGAATTTGCACTTTGAAGTCAAGTAACGGTACTGCTTCACGCCAAAGTCGAGGTCGTGGTTCTGTGGAGACTGTCAGCTACTGAAGCCTCGACAGATTTCATGCAACCTACTCCCACGCAGGATACATCGGTGCCTATGGTGTTCAGCACAGGTACCATGTGGCTGCCTGTTTTATAGTCAGTCGAGTTCAAAAATACACGTGGCATTCGTGAGATCTGCAATCTTCCATGCTTGAACTTACCTTTTGTGATACTGCTCTCAATACTTGGATTGAACGCGTCGCCAGAGAAGAACGTCAAAGCTTTTGGTTGCCCTTCAAACTGTGCATCATTCTTGTAGTAGTTGATCAAGGTCTGAAAGCGAGGGTAGCCACCGACTGGCTCTTGGCTTCCAGCTTCGATGTGGTAGACATCATTGTAGTGGAGGAACCGGAGATCTGGCGGGGAGTTTGGCGCCCCACCTTGTGGCTCTGCAATGAGCTGTTCTTCAGCGCTAGGTACGTTTCTGGGCGCCATTGCGAGTTTGAAGGAGCGTGGGAGTGTTCGAGGGATGATTTAGCAAAAAATACGCTCAAGACACTTGTATCATGAGCTTAGGGTGGCGGTGAGTGTGATAGCTACGCAGGGTCCAAGCTGAGGCTGACCGTTTGTTGTGTAGCCAATTATCATTGACGATTACTCAAGTCGTGCAGGGATGTGTTCAAGCGCGATCGTGACGCGTGATCATTGACTATACTGAGCATCTATGTCTTGAATGCTGGCGGCCGTGACGCTTTGCTATCGCTATGCATGTACTCTTTGTAGGTATTGAGAGATACAAGACAGACAAAAAACCGAATGCTACCCATTGCCTGAAAGATAAGGCGGTGCATGTAACCGTATACACAAGAAAGGCGCGGAGATGCCCAACTGCGAGTCGATGCAAAAGGTCAAGCCGAACGAACGCCCCAGACCGAATACCTTCCCATGCCTGTTCCAAAGGAGTCGGTTCCAGGCGTCATAATCATGAGTGGAGTCGAAGTAACCCGGACCTGAACGCCGCAAAACCCACAAATCCCAGAAAAAGCAGATTGGGAGCTTCAAAGAGCATTCCATCCAACCCAAATATCCTTTAGCTTAGCCTTGCCCTTTCCCTTCGGACCTGGCCTAGACCCACTCGCCGGTGGACCCGTCCCAGAACGCCTTGAACTCCTTCCGAATTCCTATTGTCTACTACTACCCGGACGTTTCCCCTTCGCCTTGGACTTTACGTGCTGCTCCTGGCACTCGTCACTGCAGAACCATTTGGTTCTGCCAACGGGCGCTTTCTCGAGTTGCACGCAGGGAAGATGGAACCATTCGCGGGGGCATGCGTCGTTGTCACAGGCAACCATCTGCCCATACGACACCTCATTGCAATAGCAATACCGCGGCTCATCATCGCCCTCATCTGTCTCTGCATCTTGGTATTCTTGTTCGGGGACGACGGAGCTAGCCGCGGAGGAAGGAGGATTCGATTTCGCGGTCGGTGTGGGTTTGAGTGCGGGCGAATCGGCTGCTGATGTTGTGGTTGCTCCGCTCTTCTTGTTGCCTCGTTTCGATACCGTCCCCGTTGTTGTGCTGTTGTTCTCCGAAGAGCCATTCGAGTTGGAATTGCCGTTCTGCACATTGCGAGTGCTGCGACTGCGTGCCATGGGGATCTCAGGGAATGTTCCTACAATAGGCGTGCCAGGCTTAGAGACTCGAGCAGCTCTAGCCGCAGATGACATTACCGCTGGTGTGTCGATGTCCATGCTCTCCGGTTCCTCTTGTATGTGTTCTTGATCTTCCTGCTTGAGGGCAGTTGGAAGCGAAGACGTGGGGCCTTCTGTTGTCTCTTGTAGAGTTGATGCACCCTTAACAAAGTCATGGTCGCGCACAATACCCGCAGCTTGTTCGAGCTCAGTAATTGTATTGCTGCTTAGGGCCTGCTGCACAGAGTGTGAGGTTGACGGTCGACGGACGGGTGTGGGTTCAGGCACACTGGCGGACGCAACAGAGTTTGCGGTGGAATTCTTCCTTACTCTCGAAGACAGTGGACGATCTGCAGCGCCAGCAGTAGCTTTGTTGATGGCGAAGTTCGCGGCAAGCGGCGAGGAGGCGGGTGGAGGAGAGTAAGTTGGCAGCTGGTTCTTGCGCGGGGCTGGCACGGGAGCTGCGCGTGGCTTTCGTTTGGCAGGAGCACCGTTCTCAATGCTGGGAGTTGCTCGAGGGCTGGAGCCAGCTCGTGCGTTGTTGCCGGCAGCTTTCAAAGCACCACTCATTGATCGTTCCATGGGTGCAGCCGTTGGTGCAGCTGTTGCCAGAGCTTTCTCTGTCTTCTTCCTCTTCTGTTGTCCAGCAGCGTTGTTCGATATGCCCAGCCCAACGTTACGGTGATCTGCTGCTGATGTCTCAGGTGCGTGAGCTTTCCTCTTCTGTGGTTTCTTCGCCGCCGGCCTGTCATCGAAATCTGAGTCGGCCTGCTGCTGGCGGCTGCGCTTAGCTAGCATCGCCTCGCGACGAGCCTCGCTCTTCGCAGCGATCGAATCCACATCGTGCACATGCTGGGCAGCTGCGGCCAGATTGTTTGCGGCAGCAACTTCCCGCCTCTGCCGCTCATGATTCGGCGCACCCTTCTTCTTTTCTTCCTTGTCCGCGTATGCCCAGTGTGTGAGACTGCCGTAACGAGCCTCCTCGCTGATTTCGGTATCAAGCTGCGAGTACGAGTGCGTCATGCGCGTAAGACCTTTGTCTTTAGTAGCTTTCGCGCCTTGCAGCACGACGAGCTTCTCGTCTAACGTAGGGAGGATGTTGTGAATGAGCATACGCAAGCGTAGGAAAAGTTGGCGCTTCCTGATCACGGCCTGCTCTTCTGGGGAGAGGCTGTCGAAGTTGGGTGGAGGCTGCTGGGAGACGTCAGTTTGTGAAACTTCACAGCATGAGCGTGGGCCAAACATTTGCGTTCTGTACTGCGTCATCCACGTTCAGTTCGATTGTGCGCTGCTGAGCGTTCGTGGTGACGGGTTGCCGAGCGATCTCGTTGAGCAGCTCCTCCAGCAGAAGTTCAGGGTCATGGAGCTTGGCTTCTACCTCCTTGAACATGGAGAAGTGCTTGATGACCTCTTTGGGGAAGGCATCGACAGCACCTGTGAAGTGTGTGAGGGTGGGGAAGAAGCCGGGCGCGCTGTTGGAAGCTTCAGGCGTCTGCTCCATCCCGTGTGCCGCGAGACGGCCCGCAAAGCTGCGCGCATAGTAGTTTGTAGGGCGGACGGTGGCGCGCCCCTGCCGTGTGGAGGTTCGTGTGCCTGCAGTGGGAGGCATTGTAGCGGTGGGAGCTCAGGACTGATAGCACGACGGAGGGCGAGTTGCCGCAGATGCGCTCAACGCAGGGTAAAGTAGGTAGACTGAACTAGCGTGGATGATGTGACGTATGGGTGCATTGCAAGCGATGTGACGAAGTTTGCGTGCGTGTTCAGCAAATTGCCTACGTTTCGCACCTGGGTAAGCCTGAGGGAGCGAGCAAAGAGGAGCAACACACTTCGGCGCAGCAGCCCTGACGAAAGTGTCACGGGTTCCGGCGGCGATATCGGTAGTGCCGTTGCTGACCGCCTTTCACTTCCAACCACCCAGACTCCTTCACCACATCACAATGGTGCCAAGAGTCATCAAACTTGCATCCCTAGATTCTTGTTATTACCACGTCTCATCGACAAACGGCCCCGGTGGCGAATGGCCAATACTTCTCGTGCCAGAAGTTAGCTGTGAAGTATGGCCACATCTCATACATCGTCAGCAACCCTGGTTCTCCAGCCCCTACATTTGTCGCATACGTACAGCCTTGCAATCAGCTTTCAATCTCTTCTTGTAACAAGCTATAACCAGGTCACATCGACATGTCTTGAAGTTGTTTCTCATAAGCAAGATCCGGGTTGCATCAGGACTGTGCTTCGTTTTCAGTACATTGTATATCAGAGACGCCACTTGTTATAAACTCTCAGAAATCGTTCTCTCTCTTCGTTCAGCACTAATGTGCGTCTTCGAACGTGTCCACTGTGTTTGCGACAAGGTCCATTGACTTGTACCCTGGTCACGTAATCACATCCTTCGCCGGATACCGGGGCCACGGTATTTTGATTGTCGGTCTCGTCTGTCATGTTCCTTCACAGGGTGGTCTCTGCATCTTGTTTGGCGTGGCTCAGAGTGCGAGGCCTGCATCTATCTCTGCTGTTTGTTTCAGTCACCTCCCATACTCCTGCTGCAGGCCTTGCACGCTAGACTCGATCCCACGAAGCGGGAGTGGTAAGGACAGTACCAACCTCGAGGCATGTGAAGTTGCTAGCTGTTGCGCAAATAATCGAAGAGTGGACGCAGTTTATTGTAGGCTGTGACCGTATCGACCAGGTCGACACAGGCTCCGACGTCGCTCTTGCAGACCTTCAACCTATTCGTTACCGAGCCTCACGCTTCGAGTGGTGACTGACGAACTGTAAGTGGGGCAAGATCCTGTGACGATCAGTCGTCAGGCACCAGGTCAAACGCTCAATTGTCACCTCGAGAAGAGCACTTCACCTCGCCTGCCCAACGTCCCCCTACGGCCTTCCCTGCTTTGGTCGATATAAATCCCCTCGCTCACCTCTTTCGAGATCTTCTCTACCGCACTACGCCGCCAATTCTCAACTCGTTAGGAGCTCCCAGCTTGGACGCACTTTCACTGGCATCTTTCCACAGAGACCGTTCTAGCCTGTTTCGTCTAGCACCAGCTGATCAACTATGGCCTCTCAAACCATGACCGAGCCAACTACAACTAATACTACCACCACAACTACCCAAACCTCCATTCGTGACGCAATGAGCTTCTCCAACTTGCTCATCGAATCTGCTCCACCCAAGGCCACCTCTCTCGAACTTGCCGCCGACGTTCCAGTTCTTGAGCCACCATCTACACCAAAGCGCAGCCCTTCACCCATCAAGGAAGGCCCCACTAGCCCTGCCGACACAGTCATGTCCGAACTCACCGAGCTGACTGAGGAGGTCGACGCTAGTGAAGCTACTGAGCAAGCCACGGCAACCGTTGTCGACGATGACCTGATCGAGCGTGAGTTCATCTGCATGAACGACGAGTACAGCAAGTGCCGTACTGGCCAGTACACCATCGCCCTTTCTCGCAAGGTCATCTCGGACCACTTTGGTCGCAACAAGGCCTGCACCCGCGACCTCACTGACTGGCCACTCTTCTGTCGCAAGCATTATCAACGCGCTACCTACAACAAGGAGCTCTGGCAAGTCCGCAAGGTCAAGCTCATTCTCCGCCAGGTCGACGTCATCGAGGCCGGGTTTCCCGGTACTACCTACGACATCACCTTGAAGAAGTCAGAGGAGGACCGCCTTAATGAGTTCTCACGCAAGATCGCTGGCGGCATGAGCGCAGAGGATGCCGCGGCTGCTGTGGCGCCTGTCCCCAGCAAGGCTTTCGAAGCTCCCATCGACGTGCTGCGCGAGCTTGATCAGTACATTGGCAAGGGGAAGACCATGCAGAACGTGAAGGACGCCCTGGACGTCGTCCTTCAAATGTTGCAGGAGAAGGAAACTGAGCAAGTCCCTTCCATTGAGTTCCTTCCTCAGCTTCCTGGCAAGACACCAACCCCAAAGAAGACTCCAGCCAAGACGCGTGTGGCAAAGTCACCCTCCAAGTCTCCTTCTAAGGGTAGTCCTCGCACCTCCGCTCGTGGAAGTGTTAAGAAGACTAACCAGAAGGCTTAAGTTTCGTCCTCATGCCCCGCTCAGTGTCACGCCGCCGCCGACATCCCGCAAATTCTCGCTATCGACCATACTGTCCTTACCATATCGACCTATGTCTCACTTTTTTTCCTCGGCTACATCTCTCGGTGCTTCTATTTTCTGCACATGTATCACTACGTCTACATACCACCGTCCTCCGGTGCTGTATCAGTGCGCTTCTTAGCGTTTCAGACGTGAGTGTCGCTACATCTCTTGTCACATACACAGGCTTTCCTATAGCCAGAGCGTTCGACTTGCAGAAGCGCTTTTCTTTTCTTTTCATACGATACCCGTCGCCATTGCGATGACAGCCATTCCTACCTTGGGTAAGACGGGTGTTCTGGCGTTCGCCGATGCGGCTGAGTTTCCTCGGTACGATTGGATTGTTTGGTCGACCGACTTTGTGCGTTACTTCTTCTATAGATCAATCTTGAAAACCTTCATGATTTTTTCCTTGCTTGTGTGATGATTCTAGCTCAAAGGCGCCTGCTGAATACGACGGGTATCCATGTCATATGTGTCTGTGCCTTCCTCTAGCACGTCACCCTACAAAACAAGCATCAACAGGCGTCAACCATCAAGCGAAGCAGATCCGGATTTCCCACGTGAGAGATCTCTACGGCGTACACTGGAACAGCAAGCCATGCTCCACAACGGTCCTCAAGTAAAGGTAAGCTAGACTACAGGCAAGCGACCAACAGGTCCACTTAATTGTTAATTCCTTGCACTCAACAATAACACTTTACGATCCTACACTTTGGCACTGCACAGCCATGGCAAACACCAACATCAAGGTGATCAAAGTTCACGGTGGTCCCTTCGTCTGAGAAGACGCCAATTTGCACGCCCATGCAGCTCAATTTGACGTGCACTACATCGGCCACTACAGCCCGAAAGATCCGCGCACTTGGATGCTTATCAGAAGTGTCGTGCTGTGAAATGGTAAGGACTACCGAAAGAGCAAGGTACCTCCTACGTTTGTGGTATATGATGCAGCTTTTATGGCGGACCCCATCAATCATAGACCATTGGGACGCTTTCCGTATATCGAGTTGTTCCATCGCTATCCTTTCAACTTCGATTCACTTGGTCAGCTACGAAAGTCAGAGCACATTCCAGATGAAGATTTCAAGTTCTGGATGAAGAGGTAGGGAGGGCCTCTGAATGTTCCCAAGGCTATCATGACTGCTTCACCGTCACCAACAACAGCTACAGCAGGTACGATTGAGGCCATAAATGCCACATTAACAGCGGCCTACATTCAGATCATGCAGGCTTTGACTGGCTCAGACTCTGTCTCTTCGGCTGCTATGGCTAAGATGCAGGCTGATTTCAAAGCTCTGCAGAAGCACTCAGGAGAAGCTTTCCAGCACTGAGTCTGTCAGCTCAATTAGAGCTACAGCAGCGTTAAATGCACAGGTTCGAGCGGGACATGCCGAAAGGAAAGTCACAGAATCGGAAGCGAAGCTCAAATAGCAAGACCGACAAATGGCACATGTCTAAGCGAGAGAGATATATATAGTCCGAGATTGCAACAAACTAAAAAGCAAAGTCGAGAACGCCATCGTAGAAGCCACGAATACAAAGACACAGCTTGGGCAGATTCAGAACGACCTTGCAATAGCGCAGAATAAACTCGCAGCAAGTGAGCAGAAGCTCGCAACAACTACCGATCAGCTCACCGTCGCGAAGAAACAGGTTATTGAGCGGGATCAGCAGATGCTCAACGTCCGGGCCGAGGTCAAGAAAAGGAAGAAAACCGACCATGCATGGGAGCCACCGGCCAGGAAAGCTGAGCAAGCACAACTGAACAAGCGCCGAAGAAATTTGCTGGAAGCAGGGAAGGTGAGGCGAGAGGCGATCAGGTCCGCTGAAGCATGGGATAGGGTCTGATAAAAGATCTGAAATTTCAAAGAAACTAGGGAGCGCAATAGGGAGAGCAACGATGATCGTTCTGCTTCGCCGCGAAAGGATCCAAGGTCGAGGAATAGATAGGAACCAGGCATCCGCATGGAGCATCCGAACATTACAGGAAAAGCGATCACTTCAATTCCGTTCCCATTCAATTATAAATCCTTCATCGACTCTGATGATACTGTTATTAAGTACCAGCTCACAATGTGCGCGTGAGAAAGCAAACAAAAATTAGGGCTCGATGATTTTGCTGCTGCCCGCAATGGTGAAGGTGAAGGTGAAGGACTGTAAGGTGAGAGAGGTTTACAGTGAGTGGGCCCCACATGGAGATATACTCGACTGGTCGCCTCTTGTAGCAGCTTCTACCCTCCTCTCAACACCATCGCTACACTTTTCTGTTTCTGGACCTCTTACATACTACGAACAGGACTCCATCGCCCGTCATGCGCGCCCTGTTCAAAGAACGGTCTATGGCGTGTTTCGTTGACCTCTCTGAACTCACTGAACAGACGATTGCCGCTCAAGCTGTCAAGCAGATACAGAAGTACGCAACAAGGCATTCAAAGCAGACCGCGAGAGCTTCAAGAAGATCACAGACGAGTACACCGCTAAATACAGAACGACACACAGGGACTTGCAAGCATCGTACAAGCAGCGCAAAGAGGAAATAACCATGCACGAACAGGAGAAAGAGAAGACATGGGCGTTGAGCAGGGGAATCAAGATGCTTGATCAGTCGCTGAAAGACAAAGACAAGGAGCTGAAACCTGCTCGGGAGGAAGCTGGGACTGCGAAAAAGCAGATTCTGAAGATGGACGATGATGAAGACGGTGAAGAGGCGGAGGAGCGAAAGAGGAAGGGTGGCGGCGATGCTGCTGGATCGGAGGCGAAGAAGGCAAAGACCGGAAAACAAGATTTGAAAGAGTGCTTTCCGTCATCCACTTGTTGATTGAAGGTCAAATTGGAATTGGTGTCGGACGACCTCGTACTTGCAGGCTCGGATTGTAGAGTCTTTGGTTTCGTAGTAGCCACGATCGACATCAGTGCTCATTTCCGCAAAGCATGGGACGTTTCGAGACTTTTGATCCTAGCATTGTACCAATTCAAACATTAGGTAGACGCGCCATCTGCGGTGTCGAACTCGGAGGCCTGCATGAAGTGTGGTGGTTGGCTACGAAGTCCGATGGCCGTCAGAGTGATCGCGGAAACCGACTACAATGGTAGCATCAGCCACATGCAGTCAAAGTTGTCGCACTTTACGTATAATGAATGAGGGTTTGCCCGAGACGCGGAGGTCGTTCAAGAGGAGCCCTTCGAACATTGTGGTGATTACGTATTAGTCGCCTGTAGTCGTGCCAGATGAAGTCCGAAAAACCTGTCAGGCGATATGAGCATCATTCGTTGCGCAAATTTCCTGACGACTTATGAGTTACGTCGAAGATAGCTTCGTGTAGCTGATTCTGGTTTCATCCTGTGTATGTGTCTGTCATTGGACAGGGTTGCAGGCTGTGTCGAGATGTTACTATTAGAGACAGGCACTTTGGAGCCCACGTGTAGATTGAACCTCAGGCCGCTGCTGCCGAGAATAATGTCGTTGTTGTGGCCATACTACATTCAATGCATTATTGTCCCTTCGTCGCAGATGCGGCCGGAGCGACCGGCCAGGTAGCTGCCATATGGCGAACAAGTTGGACGGTTGGGCTGTAGCGACGACGTGTATGTTCCGCAGCACCTGATCTACGTGGTCATATGCGCCACGTCCTGTCTCGTCGTGATAGCTGGACCAAGTCGCTGCGCCTCTATCGATTCGTGATGTAGCGCCGAATGTCGGCGAAACCTCAATCATGTGAGAAAGACGGTGTAGGACATCGTGTAATCTGCCTTTGTTGATAGGACCTTCAATACTGTGTATTAGGAACCGAACAATCGATAGCGCATATCTGGAGTCCGGTCAATGCCAAAAGCAATATTCTGATTGTACACCGTAACTGTGGTGAACGCTGGCTGAAGGCAGCATTCCGCTGAGGAGGTGAGCCGTTGATTGTCGAAGGGAAAGTCCGTGGCTAAAGTGAGGTCAGTATGCTGGACTTGGTATGTAAAATGGAGGTTGCGAGGTTGGGGGCCGTGGGGCCTTGTGGTTGGGCGCTTGGAGAGTGATGTCAACGTCGATGCTGAAACGTGACGCGCTGGCGTTCCCGGACCTCAACTTTGGCGACCAGAACCACGCAAGGTTCAACATCAGTTGGATCTCTGCAACATCAAATTGAAGATGAAGTACGTGCAGTACTGTTGTGTAGCTGAGGCTGCAGCATCTAAAGAAAGCTCCAACGTTGCCAGATTTGTTTGTAGTACGGCCCACGGGCGCGTATGTAGGTTGGCGCCGCTATTTCAAGATAGCCGCCCAGAGCCGCAATGAGCACTTAGGTAACCCATGTGGAATGCTCAATCGGTATTCTCGGAGATTAAACATGTTCATGAACCATGGTTTGGTCTCAGCGACGAAGATTGTTGGATGAGAGCGCGCATACGAGCGGTCCTGGGTGCTGGCGGCAGCGGACATTCTGTGACATGACTTGCAAACGACAAACCATTTTTGTCTTCTGACTGAGGATGCATAAGGGTGCAATGTCTTAGTTGGCGACCAGCATTCTAGAAAAGACATCCTGGAAGCTTCGGCAGTATTGGTCCTGTAGCATGAGGCGGTGCAGCGCTTCTTGAAGGATCTCGACACCAGGCTTGGGCGTTCATTGGTAACAGTTCCCAACACGAATATTGCGGCAGGTGTTGGATGCGATATCTTTCGACACTTCAACGTGGCGTTATAGCAAGGATCATGTCGTTCATGCGCACTCCATGAGGCCCGGTCATTCTGTCAACAGTAAACGAGTTGAAACGGCGGTGATGTTTGTACAGCATGCTGGGCTAATCCGGTGCAACCCACAATCCTTGCGCATGACATGTCGATCCAGATCATGTGGAGTCCAATTGGTAGGTTGGCTGAACACCTTTCGGGCGGGAGTCAGGCCAGCCCTCATGCAAGGCCATTGACAGCCGATGGAGATTGAGTCAAACGATGGGCAAGAACTCTGTTCGCATGCCCGCAGGTGGTGTGCAGAATGTGGCAGCCAACGCACGAAAAGTCACCAGTCGTTCGGCCGAAGTTCTTCCCCGCCAAGCTGTTTAATCGCATAGCCACAGCCATTCATTCTCAAAACCATCACACTCAATGCTACGCCGATGTCTACACGCACTGTAACACGCGTTCACGATGGCAAAATATGCTTTTCTTCACCCAAAATGGCGTGCAGGGGTAATCTTGAATTCGCCTCCGCTGTACCCTCGGTAAGGAGACTGGGGAATCTGCGCAGAATGTAAATCTCCGCCAACATTCGTCATTCGTCATGCTATGCTAGCGAAGTCCGCAACGATGCCTGCCTAGATGGTCCGGTGGCTAGACAGATAGCTCGTTCTAATAAATGGGAGCAGGTGTGCAGCTACAGCGTGGTCGCTTTCTATTCATCGAGCGTTGCAGTGTTCTCCACTGCACCACCTCACCGCCTCGTCTTCTCTCCCAACGTGACCCGGCCCAAGGAGCACCAGACCATCGTTAAAGACCGGCTAGAATTCGCATCGCACAAGTACATATCGGTACTGCAGTCCCCAGGAGACAGTTCGCTTGTTGTTGACCGCTGCCACGCTGTCTGCCATCCACTCGACGCTTCCCACTTGGTACGGCCAGTACCACAACAGCCAGCGGCATCTTCAAACATAACTCGCTCGACCTCGAAACACGTAGCGGGACGCACCTTCATTGGCTGACAGGCGCTGCCGCTGATTTGGGTACACGAGCCCCCGCATACGACTGGCTTGAAGTTGAAACGCACTATTTCCAGTCCTGCAGTTCGACTTCCCACAACTCTCGCAGGCTTCCTAAATCGGGCCAACAACCGCTGGCCTCAGTCTCGCGAGGCGCGCTACGTTGCAATCCCTGCCCATTCAGACCGCTGATTGGGTCCCACACCGTGCCGCTGAAGCCCCACCATCGACAGTTGAATTCACCCCGAGTTGGCATAAGTATCATCGACTCCTGATACTCTTCTGGTCAGTGCAAGTTCCTCACTTTTCTCTCATCCCTTCTTTCCACCTGTAACACCCCAGCGGTGCAGGTTGCATTCTTCAGTCCGCGACTGCCCAACCCACTTCACCCTTTCCAGCCTTACCATCATTGCTTGGCAGCGCCAGCACCACTCTTCCTCCCACCAGTCCTCCTTACAGCAGTATCGCCTCGATATCTCAATTGCGCTTTCCGCCGGTCGGAATCGTCATTCACCTTAATATTCACTGTCGCCTTGTGTTTCAACCTTGTCAAACTTCTTCGAACCCAAGCCACAGCCACAGCCCCCGGACTGCGCTTACCGAACTCCAACAGACCGGAACTTAATCTGTGTTGAAGATCTACTATTGGACCGGCATATTGCTACTACGGATTCAATATCGACTTGCACTTCAGTAATAGTCGACCTTCATCCATCTTTCAGCAACACACATCACAAGCAATCATCATGCCTTACTCAGCAAACCTTGCAAGGGAGAACAGTGCTGCGCTGGACTACTTCATCCAGCAGCCTGTCTCTCAGGACATGATCTCATACCTCGCACAGAAGGCCACACAAGTCATCAGGTGTGAACCCTCGCTCGACAAGAGCCTGCCTCCTACACCACCCGCCTCTCCTCACCAGGCCAGGGAGCCCTTCCTACCATCTATCGAAGACTTCATCACATCCCTCGTCGAGCGCTCGCACGTTCAGGTCCCTACTCTGATGACCAGCTTGGTCTACCTCTCCCGTCTCCGGTCTCGCCTTCCTCCTGTCGCCAAGGGCATGAAGTGCACCACTCACCGCATATTCCTTGCTTCTCTCATCCTCGCAGCCAAAAACCTCAACGACTCCTCGCCCAAGAACAAGCACTGGGCTCGCTACAGCGCTGTCCGCGGCTACGACAACTTCGGCTTCTCCATCACCGAGGTCAACCTTATGGAGAAGCAGCTCCTCTTCCTTCTCGACTGGGACCTGCGCATCAACCCCGACGACCTTTACTACCACCTTGAGCCCTTCCTTGCGCCCATCCGTGTCTGGCAGGCACGCCAGGCCGAGAAGGCCAGGCTCATCGAGCAGGAGAAGGAGTACGCCCGCCAGCAGCAGTACCAGCTCACCGCTGAGAACCTCTCCTCTTACGAGTATGCTTCGTATGCCCCTCGCCAGCAGAAGTACGCCTACCACTCGTCCCGCGCAGCTTCGCGCACTCCTTCTCTGTCGCCTCCCACTCGCAGCGGCTCCGTCTCCACAACATCCTCGCCATCCAGCTTCCACGATGAGCCCACCGAGGCCATCATGCACAGCTACGACCAGGGCGCCACCATTGTACATATCAACGCACCTGTCACCCAGACCAGGCTGCAGCACTCGCTTCCCATCTACGACGACAACAAGCCGGCGAAGAAGGCGAAGACGTCCGGTGGCTTCTTCAACAGGATGTTCGCCGGCGCGTACGCGAGTCGCCAAGCGGCCTACTAAAATTGCATTCGCTTTCCCATATCATCCACCTAGACCCACGAGTTTCTTTCGCAGTAGATCTCATCAAGAGATGAAAACGATTTGCATGGACATGATATGCCGAAAAGATTGCCGGACAACCATTCAACATATCATCGCATGATACACGGCGTTCCATTTGAAGCATTTGCATAGCACGCATAGCATTGCACGGCGTTTGGAGGAGTATAATCATATTATTGTTCAATATTTCTATCGGCCGGCGCGCCTCAATATCCCATAGTAGTTAGCTACACTTCTACACATACCGTTTCCTGCGGGAATTACGAGTAATGAACTCTCAATCAATACTTCACACCGCGCGTTATCTGCTTGGCACCGTTCCAACGTTCGCTTCCTTCCGGGTGCACGAGCAATACCGACAAAAATGTCGTGACATCTCCTTGCAATCTCCGCCATGGATCCTGACGGCAGCTAATGACGGACAGACACCCTCCAAACTGTCACCTGTACGGCAAGGCTGGGAGAAATGAGATTAGTAAGTGACATCCTCAGGTTCGAGCAATACGGCGGACACGTTCGTGAGCATTCTTCGCGCTCGCGTTCGTATCGCGTGTGCAGGTGGTGTGGGTGCACAACGAGGGGTGGGAGGCTGTACATGAACGCAGAAGTCTTGATGCAGTCACTCAGCCCAGAGGACCCCGCAAGGCGCAACAGCCTTTTGCATTTGCTGTTAAATGATCGTGCAGCGCTGTACAACGCATCTCCTCATCGGTTCGCGAGCAGCCTGTTGCTCTGCCTTGTTCAACACTCCACCCGGCTGTCGGCGCAGCCATACCAACGCACCAAAAGCCAAGCCAACGCCGTTGACCACCGGTGCAGAAGGTGGATTGCTGGGCCTGAATCTAATGCACCGAAGACATGAGCGGTCAGATGCAGCATGCAGGGGTTGGAAAGAGCGGTTTGGAGATCAAACAGTGGTGGACGTTGACTCGATTTTTCTGATGTTTCAGGTTGAAGGCTTGGCTCGACGGCAGGTGGAAGGGCGCTTTCTGAAGCTAGCACGGCTGCTGGTGGGCGGAGTGGGGCCTTGGAGGTGATTGGTGGAGGATCGGGGAGGAGTCGATGAGGGGTCCTGATATCACCGATGATTGATTTTGCACAGCTTCGTCGACACTTCAAAGTTCGGTTTCGAATGTCCGCGCGGCGCGGAACAGCTGGCACCTATCCTGCAATTCTCCGGGTCGGCTTCGATCTTGACGAAGACCTCAGAGCTCTTATCCGCTGGCACGCAGGTCCGAAGTAGCGATGCAGCTTTGCCTACCGATAGTAGAGCAGCGTGCATGACCGTAGCGCAGGATGATTGAATTTATACACTTCAAGGTGCATGTGTACCTCAGTTGACGACGATGACTGATCTTACGCTCAGGTTGCACGGCATTACTTTTCTGGGCGAAGTACCGGTTTCGAGCGCAAAATGCTCGCTGGAGAAGAAGACCTACAATGCCAGCTCGCACTTCCTTCGCGGGAAGTGTGTTGCATTGACTTGCCAGCGAATGAGATCATCAGAACGTCAAATCCATCACAATAACTGGACAGAGTTGAAAATGTCCGCGAGTCTTGGGTGCCGCTTGTGCATCTTTTTCACCCTTGCTCCCCTTATCCGAAATTGTCTTCGCACTCGGTGTTCTATTCGGATAGCCGTGGACCACTTCATTTCAAGATCTTGCAAACATGGAAACAGGAGACATCATGTCTTCATGTGTGTGTGCCGCAGGACAAGCGTTAGGCTGCGATATACTACCTGTACCTTAAGACAGGTGACTTGCCCATTTGATAGTATGACCAACGTCTGAAAGATAAGCAGACAATCATGGAAGAATGCCACGTTACGAGATCAAGATGAGCGACTCAGAGCGTGACCGCCTTTCAGCTACAGCTACCAAAAGAATCACGACCTGGCTTCAGACTTCCTACCCGCAGTATCGATATCTCCCCGACTAATATGCCTGGATACGTTCGAGTAGTGGAGGGAAAGGGTCAACCAGACACCGAGTATGTTGCACTCAGCCACTGTTGGGGAAACATGCTTTTTAACAGATTTGAATTGTAAGTTGAGGTGATGTCTAGGGCAAGAATCCTGTCACCGTCCGTTTCGCTCTTGATACAGGTCAAATCAAAGACGTAATATCAGAATATTCCTGGTGTTTGGGCTGCACAACTCACAAAAGTCAGGACGTTGAGATGGCACGTTCGACAAAAAGGAGCGAAACGTTTTTCCGCCTTCATGGTCTCGTCTTGGTACGGCTCCATAAAGGGGAGCATCTATACAGACGTATAGGAGCCTTCGAGATGTTCGATATTACCGACAAAGACACGGATTGGCACAAGAGAGGATTTGTAAGGACAAGGCTTGAGATTATATGAGAGTTCACTATTGTACTGTTCTTGCGATTGTTATGTATCAATCAGCGCTAGACGTACTCTCAGTGTCTCTCGTGGTGCAGGAAAAAGCCGGCTCCAGCAGCTGTCAAGCTTGACCATCTACAACAACGCCCGGGAGTTTTTGGTAGATCGTAAGCAAATTTCTCGCGATGATAAAGTACTTTGTATCCTTTCGTCTACCTGCAGGTTTGTCGGGCTTACGAAAATATGCATTGAGCACCTTACATGGTTTTGGAATTGCACATTTGCATCCAGCTCTTCCTGCAACACGAATGACTGCCCTCACTTATTTTGCCTGGGACTCCCTCTCTACAGGTGGTACACAGGGGTCTCGGCAACTCAAGGCTACCAGAATATTGTTGTAGCTGCTTACATGCTTGCAGCAGCAATACGTAAACGACGAGCAGAGCCATACGCCCAGCGCTTGGCGTATGCTATTGCACCCCGCTTGAACAAGGCTGAGCTGAGTTCAACATCTCCCAAGCACAGAAGGTCCCGCATATCTCTGTGGTTACTCTCTCGGAATGCGCCTTCTCTACTTGGATCTGACTGCACAGACATGGCGCCTCGAGAACTTTCATGGAAAGCCTATCCCCTTCTATGCCGTTCTGTCGCACACTTGGGGTGAAGACAATGAAGAGACCAGCTTTGAAGATTTTGAGATATGGACATGCAAATTGGATATTTCGAGCAAGCCCGGTTGTGACAAACTCCGGTTTTGTCATAAGCTGGCAAACGAAACCGAACTACGCTACCTTTGGATAGACACCTGCTGCATCAAGAAGTCAGACAGT
The DNA here is from genome assembly GCF_010093625.1 of Macroventuria anomochaeta. Taxonomy (NCBI): domain Eukaryota; kingdom Fungi; phylum Ascomycota; class Dothideomycetes; order Pleosporales; family Didymellaceae; genus Macroventuria; species Macroventuria anomochaeta. The sequence goes on from NW_022985373.1 coordinate 94,341, forward strand.
TCAGAGTTCCAGAGGTCGCTGAACTCGATGTTCTATTGGTACCAGAAGGCTTCCAGATGCTTCGTGTATCTCTCAGACATGACCTTTGATGATTTCGGATGGGAGAAATTTGCGCAAAACGGATGGTTCGCGCGATGCTGGACTGCAGGAGCTCGTCGCGCCGAAATTGGTACTCTTTCATCTGAAGGATGGTTACCTAATAGGTGACGAGCAGTCGTTGGCGGACCAACTGTCCCATATTACCCTCATCCCGACCACAGCACTCCTAGGAGCCGACCTCTCCAGCGTGTCCAACAGGAAGTAGTACTGTACTGTTTGGTACAGTAGCACTACTGTATGGATCAAAGTTGATACAGTAACGTGCTAAAGTAAGCAAATTAACGCATATACGGTAGTAGCTGGCGTAGTACGGTAGCATTAATGCCTAATTGGGCTTAGTGTGCATGTTTTAGTGAATTGCTCCTCTGGATAGCGTTCTGAGGTCAAAGTTGACAGAATGGAAGGAGAGTGCAGCGTCGCGACTATGGCTGTATGGGATCCCAGGATGTGTAAAGACCATCCTGAGCTCTCCTATCATCGAGAACTTGCTGCAGCACTGCCATGATGACATTAGTATGGTGATGGTGTACTTCTACTTCGACTTCAACGATACACAGAAACAGGATCCAGAGCTGATGCTCTCGCCCAGAGCTAATGGGCGTGCTTGAAACAGTGGCTGGATGGCAGCTTGACATCGTGCATCTGCTTATGACCAGCCGGAAAGAGCGGGATATCGAGAGGTCCTTGGAGAGTTACGTCAAGGAAGAGGACACTGTCTGTCTTCAGAGGGACGTAGTGGACAAGGATGTACTACAATATGTTCAACAAAGGCTGTCTGACGATAAGGGGTTGGCAAAATGGAACAAGGATGCTGCTATCAGGCAAGAGATCGAGACAGCATTGATGCGCGGAGCTCGCGGAATGTACGTGTGTTCACCCAATTCTCCGCAGAGCAAAAGCTGACGATATGTGTAGGTTCCGATGGGCTGTGTGTCAGCTTGACACGTTGGTAAACTGTCGCAATCGAGCAATGCTGCGCAAGTCACTCGCCACTTTGCCGCAAACGCTAGACCAAACATACGATCGCATTCTCTCTGCCATAAGCAGAGAAGACTGCGAGTACGCGATGCGCATCCTGCAGTGGCTGACATTCTCTGCGCGGCCACTATCCGTCGAAGAGATTGCCGAAGTCATCGCCATTGATGTTGCGCGCAAACCAGCGTTTGACCGCAACGAAGTGTTAGAAGACCCGCTCGAAGCCCTGAACATCTGCTCCAGTCTAGTCACTATCACAACGAACAAGGTGGAGGGAATACCCGGGCGTGCCCAACGGATCATCGCTCTAGCACACTATTCTGTCCAAGAGTATCTTGTCTCAAACAGGATCAAGCAAGGACAGGCAAAGCAGTACAGCATGCAAGACGTCGAATGCCACAACGCGACAACGACAGGTTCTTTGAAGTACCTGACCCAGTTCCAGCAACCATTGTCGAGAGAAATTCTTGAGGCATCCGCACTCGCAAGACACGCAGCAGAGTTCTGGAGCAGCCATCTTCGAAAGACAGGTAACGAGATGGAGAAGTGAGCCGGCTAGCAATGCGTCTAAATTCGATGGGCTGTTGCAGGACCATACTACGGTAAAATACGACATCGCCACATAGTTAAGGCCAATACAGTCTTGTTCATCCTACAGCTTGGCTTTCCGGGCCAAATTTTCAACATCTTCCAGTCTGAATACCTTGTCAGGGTTCAGTATACCTCTAGGATCAAGCGCTGCTTTCATCCTCCTCATCATATCGATTCCCTCAGTTCCAACTTCATCAACCAGCGCATCCCTCTGCTTCAGTCCAACGCCATGCTCTCCAGTCACCGTACCCTCCAAACTCAGCGCAAGCCTTGCCACCTTCTTCAGTACTTCATCAACTCTCGGCTTATCAGCTGCAGAACAGATGATCGATGAGTGCACATTCCCATCACCCAAATGCCCGACATTGGCACAGAACCATGGGTGCTTAGAGTCCGATGAAGATGCTTGGTTGGCTGCATTCGCTTCCTGGATGAGCTTCTGTGTCCCTTCCACGAGAGCAGCAAGATTGGAGATTGGGACAGCGCAGTCAGAGTGCATGAACAGATCCGTTGGGTCCTTCTTCATTGCGACCAGTGCGTGGCCGATACATTTCCGAGCGCCCCAAAGGATGTCGATGCGCGCTTTGTCAGACGTGATCTCGTATGTTAGCGCCTTTTGCTTCTTGCAGAGGGTTTTGACGGTCTCAATTTGGTCTTTGACAAGCTGGAGTGATGAGCCAGCGAACTTGAGCCAAAGGGTAGGTTTCTCAGCCATCTGCACACGAGCGAGTTTGGAATAGTTGATCGCGTGGACTTGTGGGCCGTCTGCTAGTTCCAGTGCTTCCAGTTGATGCCCAGCTTTCTGCAGAGCGACAACAATGTCGACACCTTGCTGAAATGTATCGAACGTCACGAGACCAACGTGCAGGTTTTGTGGCAGCACAGCGAGTTTGAGTGTTGCTTCCGTGACTAGCGCAAGCGTACCTTCCGACCCGATGACCAGATGAGCGATATCGTACCCAGCAGCTGATTTCCGTGATCGGCGGCGTGTCTTGACAATCGTTCCATCCGCAAGCACCGCAGTCAAAGAGATAACCCACTCTTTCATCGTACCGTAACGATACGCATTCGTGCCCGAACAGCTCATCGCGATCATGCCGCCTATGCTTGCGCCTGGCGCCGGGTCCACAGGAAAGAAAATGCCCTTTTCCTTCAACTGCTCGTTCACCTCCACCCAGCCTAAGCCAGGCTGCACTACGACATCGAGATCGTCTTCATGCAAGGCAATAATGCCTTTCATGTGTTCGAAGCTGATGCATACCCCGCCTCTTGTTGATGTCAACGCGCCGCCAAAACTTGTGCCACCAGAGAATGAGGTGACAGCTATACGGCGCTCATTGCATGCTTTCAGAATTATGGAGACATCTTGAGTCGATTTCGGGAAGAAGACAGTGACTGGTGTTTCGTCCGCTGATACAGGTGAATGCGCTGTGTTGGCTTTGGAGTCGCGTACTGATGGGTCGATCGAGTGCTCGATGTCGTGCGTGCTGATCTCGGATATCAGACTTTCGATGCTTTTTGGTGATTGTTCAAAGTGATACGGCATTTTTAATTCCTGGGTTTAGGAAAGTTAGTTGAAGGACCCTTAGATGGATTTAAGATGGAGAAGGGTGGGGTCTAGGGTAGCAATCGCTGAGTCGACCACGCTAGCCTAAGGTTATTGTTTCCATCGTACCATCAGCATGTTGGTGGACCGCATAGTTCCTAGATTACCCGCAAACACGCGGCCATAGATATTCGCAAGATTACCATTAGGGTAAAGCCGAATTATACAGCGTTAGCTCAGGGAAGATCATGTATTAGTGCTCCGGAACCGGAATCATTCACCATTGTCGTTCCGAATTCCCGAATCTCGACTCCAATGTCTCTTACATTTCAGGCTATAGTGACTAAGATATATATGCTACATGAGAAGGTACAGAAGGGTTTTTGGGGATATCATAGAAGATCAAACAAGGAAAAGATGCATGGAAACAAAGATCCGACCCACTGTTCAACCCAAACCCGTGCCTTCATAATAGATTGAATGGCGCTCTATGCAAGATGCCCGATGTCAAAGTAAATGATGATCCAACACAAGTACGCCCAATATCCAACAAGGTATCAAGAAGAAAGGAAACATTACAATTATGGCAAGTCACCGTACGTCTTCTCCCTGTTCTTCCTCCAGAACTTCATATTGCTGCTCTTTTTCTTCTCCTCTTCCTTTCGAGCACCAGGTGGAGGTCCTACGGGCTCAGGGGGTCCAGAATTGCGCAGGAAGTCAGCAAGATCGCTAGTTGCCGTACGGTTCGCACGCACATCACCGACGACAGGTGCTCGCGCTGCAACTTTGGGCTTGTGAGCGCGCATAGCCTCTCCACCACTCGAAGATGGGAAACCCATGGGTGGTGCAGCACCGTTGCCGGCACCGTTACTGCGTGTTGCTGTGGCCGAAGAAGAGAGGGAAGAGTTCGAACTGTTCGCACGTGTCTTAGCCATAGCGATAGTCTCCTGACTGAGCATCAACGGCTGGGGTTTGCCAGCGGACGGTCCAGATGGTGGCTCCATCTCGTTGAGGAAATCCACAAGGCTCTCTTGTCTCGGCGCAGATGGCTTGTTCGAGGGAGGAAGAGCAGTCAGTTGGTCTTCGTCCTCATCTTCCTCATCAGAGAGGTCGATCGCGTAAGGGTCCTTGATGCGTCTGCGAGTGCGGGTGATTACAGGCTCTGAGCTTAAGGTCATGCTACCGGACTGGTTCTGTGAGGTGTTCGAGTAAGCAGGCTGCACTACGTTTGGTGGAGCAATGAGTCCAGTCCTCGAGTTGGAAGTCTGGATCGAATGTTGCGAGTTGAGCGTGGAAGCCTTAGAGCCATACGCTGACTCAACGTTACCATGGCCTGCCAACATATTTTCGAACTGATCCGAGTCAACTGTCGTGCGGAATGGAGCAACTGATCGTGGTATCCTGGGCTGTCCCTCTGGGCCATTCGACGGCCCCTGACGAATGAAGTCTATCAAATCATCGTTACCAGTACTGAGGCCAGCCGGGCTGCGTGGCTCCATGTTGACACGAGGTCTCGTCGATGGTCCATCGATGGTATGAGTGCTCGACTGCTTGGTCGATGACTTCCGACCAACAGAAGTGGAAGAGCCATTAGGCGATTTCAGGCCATTGCCACTGATGTTAACGAAAGGCTGTACAGTCTTCTCTTGGCCTGGCGAAGGACCAGTCGATCGAATAAAGTCGGCGAAGTCTCGCATAGACTCCGACTCGATGCGCGGCTCTCTGGCAAGCGGCCTCGTAATGACCTTTCTGCTCAGTGAAGGCTTGTGGTTGGGAACGCCAGGATCCCTACCCTTACTGGTGGGCTTGGCGGGAAGCGCGTTTGCACCGAACGAGTTGTCTTTGTCGGCATCGACGCGAGGGTACACCGTCACCGAAGCAGTGGTGGGGCGCTCAGGTTCTGCCTTGCGAACAACAGGCGACTCCTAGCAACGTTAGTACGGTTGAACATACATAGCAGAATGTTACTTACATCTAGAGCACGCATGTTTTCCGGTGTCAAAGTGTACTTGACAGTCTCTTTGCCTTGCACAAACTCCTCAAACTGGCGTTCTCTGTCTTCTTCAGACATGCGTCCGCCAAGGTTGCGAGACAGCTGAGGATCAGAGTCGCGAGCGGCAGGCAAGCGATGAATACTACCAGACTTCTTTGAAGAAGTCGAGCCCACACGCTTGACGCCTGGCTTCTCCATGATCGAACCACCAGCCGCAGATTGAGAGCGCAAAGACTCCTCTGTAGAACGACGAGGAACTTGTCGCTCGGTCCTTGTCACAGCAGCATCTCGTCCAAGATGGGGACTCTGCGTACGGCTTCGGTTGCTAAAGGTGGAGCTGTTTCGTCGGGCTGTCTGCTCACTAGCAACGACCTGCTGAGGCCTGTAGTACTCGACTTCTTGCAGAGACGGCAAGGATGTGCGTCCTGATGTTGGAGGAGTTGTATCTCGTCGGCGTAGTGGGCTTGTGGTACCTGCGACAGCAGCTGGACCTACACCGCTGCCGATGCTGGGACTAGCACGTTTGAGAACATCGTTGCGTGCGACAGAACGTTCAGGTATCGTGGGCTTCGAGTCAGGTGTGGGTGTGTTGCGTGACGGTACGGATCGAGGCGTGGGCTGCACTTCGACATATCCACCCTGTGCAGGCACGACCTTGGCTCGCTCAGACCATGGCTCGACAGAAGGAGTGGGTGACGACCGAATGGGCACATCTGATGTTTTCGCCACGCCAATAGCCTGAGGCCCTTCGACGTCTTTGTCATCAGAGTGATCATCAAGGTAAGATCTCGCCTCAGCATGGGTTGAGGCCATTGGTGTTACTGTAGGTGTTTCCTGCGGCGACTTGAGGCTGTTGCTTCGTGTGGAGAAGGCGCGCACGATGCCTGGAGGGCCGCTCCTTCCGATCGACATTCTCTTGGACTGCAAGACCTTCGGCTCGACATCGTAGGTATCTGAAGTGGTCGAAGTCGCCGAGTTGGGTGTGTCAGGCTCCACGTCACTCTTCTCCAAACTACTGGTATTGATCAAGTTGCGCTCAATCTTGGGAGAGGTGCCCAGAGCAGAAGCCAGCATAGCATCATGGGCATCGCCCTCGCCCTTGTGCGGCAGAAGCAGAGGTTCTACTCTGTTTTCGTCGCCAATGTAGGAGTTACGGTTGAAGTTGCTCGTCATTGGGGTTTCGAACGGGGTCTCTAGTTGGCCCTCATTCTCTTTCAAGTAAGACTGTGGAGGTACAGCGAAGGGCGACACTTCTGGGCCAGGCATTGATGAAGGTCGCTCCTTGTTGTGTCTTCGGCGAAAGGTCTCAGCAGGAGCAAGCATGATAACACTACTTGGTCGTTGAGGTCGCGATACTGGCGTTTGCGTGCCGCTGCTCTCTGCATCCTCATAGGTCCGAGCCAGACCTGGCACCTCAATCTCGTCGATGTCCCTCGCTCCCATCGGTAGTGGTATGTTAGCCGCGATGTCTGTCTCGGTAGGAGCACGCTCGGAAACGTGCGTCGGTTCAACACGGTAGGAGTCGTCTGCAGTAGCTTGGCTACTTCCTCGTCGGTGGAGGCTCGTGTAGCTCGAGTTGGGTCGGATGCCGCGACTTGGGGAAAGTGGCTGAAGCGAGGATCGCACGCGTTTCCTCCAAGTCCTCCACAATCGGCCAAGTGCCGAGTTCAGAGCGATCTTCTCGACGTCAGGCTCCTCGATAACCAGTCGCTCCAGAGCCCCTTCCTCAGTCTCCTCCGGGTGCTGAGCCTTCTTCGCCCTGGACGCCATGCGAGCGTAGGCTGCCTGTCCTGCGACAAGCAGTGTCTGCTCGGCGACGTACTCCACAACAGACGTAAGGAAGATCGCAGAAGCCCATGACACAAGGCCAGCCTCTTCGTCCTCATCGTCGTCCATGCTCAGCCCACGCTCCTGCTGAACGTACTTGTCCTCGTCCTCATCTTCCATCTCGCCCAAGCGTGTGTAAACCATTATCCGCAGACGTGTGCGCTTCCATACCTTCTCGATGTCCCATCGATCAATCGCCCTACCGCCGTCTGTGGGAGAGAACTCCTCGTCGTCCTCTCCTGACAGCAGTCCCTGGAGCTCTTCGTCGGCGGCCTCTGCTGCTTCACGAGCTAGGCGTGGCTTCAGCACCTCGGAGATAGCAGGTCGGATGGCGGTAAGGGACGGCGAGCGTGCGGTGGATAGAAAGGCAAATAATAAGTGATCGAGGAAGCCATTGAGCAGCGAGAGGGCTTGCTCCGAAAAGATGGCGTTCTCCAACTCTTCGTGTTCAGAGTCGGTCTGGCGCAGTTGCGCGTTGTGGTTGTCCGTGACCATCTGCGACGCGACCGAGGCCGCGATGTACGCGGGCGTCGGGCGCACCGTGGTGGGCATCTGAAAAGTCACAGAGCTCGCGACTGAGGGACGGTCGCTCGAGAAGCTCGGCGCAATGCTTGAGCGCCTGGACATCATGTCCCCGGTCTCAGAGGAGGTACGGCGATGCATGGTGGGCGAGGACGCCATCGCAGGTCGTGCTCCGTCCACGCTCGCTCGACGGTCGATAAACATGGGCGCGACCTAAGGATGATGATGTGTAGCTGAGTGCTCCGGCTGGCTCTCGCACCGCAAAGCTAAGGGGTGCCCTGCAGTGTGAGGCTTGAACAATAGAACGTAATGACGGGAGCGCTAGAGGACGTCTCTAGGCAAGCTAGCAATAACGAAGGTACGATTAGAGATTCATTGCGGTTGTTCAATTTGCTGAATGGGTAAATGAGTGTAAGGAAGAAGAAACACGGAGCGTGGGACGATAAATGCTCGAGCACGGTTGAGCGACGAGATTGTGAGATGGTACCCCAGACGTCGATCGGTGGTTCGCGGCCGAGATGCTTTCAGGAGCCAACAATGGCAGTGCACGTTCAGTAGCCGAGCACCAAGGACGGATAATAAATAACAAGTAGCTTCTTCGCAGACACACGCTTTCCTCTTCATATCTTTGTCCAGGCTGTGTCCGCGACTCGGATGATTATCTGGTGTTCCTGGTACAACATGTCGTACACTCCGCTGTCGCAGCATCGTGATGACCCTGCTGGATCCAAGGTACCGCTCTTCTAGCTGCAGCCAGCCATCCCTGGTCCAGGCATGAGCTGTGCAGTTCACGTGGAACATGCTGTGCCCATTCCCTCATCTGAGGCTGTCTTTCGCCGACCACACATGTCGTGTCCTGGTGTCTCTCCTAAGTCAGGCCACTGGCGAAGTTTGGTTCGCCGGACCTTTTGGCAGCTTTGGCAAGGCAGCTGACGGCCATGAACTTGCTCTGCTCAGTTCAAAGACGTTGAGATCGTTATGTCACACCATAGGGCTTGTTGGCTGTTTTGACTCGTACACTGCAACGTAAAACGCAACACTACGCCATCCTGACATCTCATACATCGCAACAACATAGTGTCTACCATCATTGTCACTAGGACGTATGCGCTTGTAGCTACTGTGCTGCGAAATTTTTCACCGACATCAGCAGCGTTGTTGTAGCCATCACTGTGCAGAGTCACGGCCTTCTTTGTTCTTCAACTACTTCGGCGACACTTTCAGGGGCACAGAGCGATCGGCGAGTGTCGCAATCTGGACATACATCAAGTCGGCAGCCACAGAGCACTTAGATGAGTGGCACTTTTCAGCAACTTGTTCCCTTGAAATTGGCCTTTGCTAGGCTCAGTCCACCTTTGTTGATTGAGAGATGTCACGACGTGCGATCGTAGTAGCAGGGACGATGTTGTTTCGTTACAGGTGCACAATGATCGAGCACGCACATGGTGGTGGTCAAATGTTCTGGTGATCAGATAAATGCCTTGTTATGTGTCGCATGTATATTATCGAACACCTCCGTTCGACCACTTCGATGCATTGATACAGTCTGTTGGGTGATGAGAGTCTCGTCGGTCATACTACTGCCGGCAGCCATGGCCAGTGCCTTCAGCGAATAACGAAATCTGCAAGCGACCAATAACAGCGGAGAAAAGAACATCTAGAGCTATGGCTTCTTCTCAGACTTCGCTGATGTCTACGTTCGCATTGACGAGGATGGAAGGAGGAGACGAGTTGTCATTACCCCATCGATGTTCCTGATTGGCCAGGTGCTTGCCATGTGGCCCACGAGCTCTTTCCACTCCCCTCATCGTCTGCAACCTCACCTCAAACATCGATTATCCTTGCGTTCAATCGATGGCGGTAATCTCTGCCAACATAGCTTTCTCCCGTCAAGCGGCTACTCTGCCTGTGAGCGAGAGTTGGGCCATTCGGTCAAGTTGTGACTGAGAGCCTCTTAGTTGGTTTGTGCGCGCTCAACTTTTCACAAGGTATGCATACAGCAACGGTCTCGGACGCTGCAGCTGACTCGGCAATGTAGACAATGTCTACCTGGACGATATCCTCCTTTGGGTTTAAAGGCGCTGCATGCTGTTTGGCGGTCATTGCACGCCGTGCTGGCGTCGAGAGGGCCACCAATGCGTCCAGCGACTCTGCCACCGGTGTCGACCTGCAGAACTCATGAGCACGCAATATCGATGTGAAGAACAGGCAATGTACCATCAACATGAAGCGCTGGCCGGCTCAGCCTGAGGCCTCTCTGCTGCAATCGCTCTTCTACTCTTGCCCAACCCGCAATACTGACGGCCGCAAACGGCTTCCAGTCTTCTCCTTTCGCAAGTTGGTAAGTGCATTGCGAGCATGGCTCGCTACTGTTGACTGATCCGATGTTCTCGGTGTAAAGGCAAGGCGTGTAGCGGCCGTTGATGATGCGAGCTCGGCAACAAGGCTCTCCAACAATGCGCTCACGACCCCAGTGTGAACAAGCTCGATGGTATACGTGCTCGGTATGGCACATCTTGCAACGTTGCCCACAGTTGTCCTCGCACCAAGCTTGTTGTTGAGAACCTGATGCTAGGTCTGGGCAAGGTGAGTATGATCCCGCTTCAATGAACCTGAGCAGTGACTGATCGTCACCAGGGTCTATATACTCACTCAAACAAACTGTCAGACACAGGTCACACAAAAGGGACCTTTTATGTCGTAGGGCCAGCATTGTGTCGACCTTTGTCCCCGGATTTGGCCCTGTTCTTCTGATACATGTTTGGACAACATCGTTGCGGACACAATCCGATTGTTCGCTCCACACGTTGCACAGTGTTTTCACCACGGCATTGTACCCGGATCCGCGGCGGGACGGAACGAACCAGGTGTGGACCGTAAGATACTCCAGACGATGGTCGATAATCCGAGCCTACTCGCACGTTGCGCGCGTAAGAGGCGTTCCGACCTGCTTTCGGCACGCGAAGACGGGCCGTGCAAACGTGGTCCATCGTCTCGACATACCATGCGTGTTGTCCCAATGAGACAAAGTACACCTAAAACGGAGGTAAGACCTGATCGTGGGACAAGAGTGCGGAGGTAAATGCGTTGTATCGAGACAAACGACAAGAGGGCCGGAGCGATGGCTGTGGTACAGTGACAATGTTAGCCAAACATTGGACAGATGTCACGTGGACAGACCAACGCAAGGCTGCGGATACAATTGTATATATGGGGGAACCACCGGATAGCGTCATTTCCACGAAGCGTCGTCGAAGAGGTCCTAGACGGAGGCCCTTGCCCTTGTCGTCGCCAGTCTTCTTTGATGGCGATGTCGACTGACAGCGACGACCCTCATCTCTGAACTGCGTAGCGCAAAGGAACTCTAGTCCTCGCAACAGTCTCAAAGAATATCAAACCCATACCCGAGCGCTCTCTGAGCGAGACCTGACCTCCAAGTAGGTGTCAGTTGCCAACAAGGATGACTAACTCGGGAACAGCGCCCAGAGCGCCAGAAGAGAACAAGCAGCAACCCCTACATTTCGATTAGCCTTCCCCAGATTTACCATGCTACTGGCACTGTCCCCGAGCGCTCAGACGCGGAGCGAATCGGCCTTGTCCCAGAATCGATCCGCCTTTTCCCGAGCTCACTGTTCAGCACAGCCCATGCTCATCTGCAGGTACAACCGCAATCGCCACCCCACCAAGGTTGAGTGGCCCTGCACGTCATCAGATACACTGGGTTAGAGGGAAAGGGGACGTGCAGCGAGAGCATCTGGCGGTCAATGAGCACGTCGCTCGTCTGTGCTAAAGCAAGGCGCTTGCTTATAGAAAGCCGCATCAAAGTTCGGGTGCATGCCATGCCTATGAAGTTTCCCAGCGAGCAACAAGCGTACCTCACGTCGCCCTGCGTCAGACCGCTCGCGAACTTCGACCGGGTCGCTCGCAACGGTGCTGGTCCCTGAAAGCGCTCGCTGCACGTATCGGAGAGATAAGGGTAGCACAGCTCAACGCCGAGTGGCGGGACTTTGCCTCAACCATGGAGATGAAATGCTTTGATCAACGAGTCTTGGAATTGAAGGATATATAAAGCCTCCCTTGAGCCCCCGTGGAACAGACCTCTGGCCATGCCCAATACGGCCCTTGACAGCGCCACGTGCACGGATCCGCTTTTCAACGTCAACCCTTGACTTGACTGCGTCTCCTGCATCCCCTTCAACCTTTGGATCATTTTGGTGAGTTCCTGGCTTTTTTAGAGACACAATCTGAAAGAGCTGTTGGTAGCACACAGACGTCGTCAAAACCGAGCCCCGGCCGGCGCCCGTTACGTGTTCTGATCGAGTAACTATCTGGTGCTATCTGTGGCTTGCAGGGGCCGCCGGTTCTTGGCTGATCTGCGGCACGCCCGCACCCCACAATCGCCCACCAACGCCCAACGTCTGGCGGAAAGATGCGCGATATAATTGTCGTGCCGACATCGCATAATGGCTGTCCCAACCTCACTTCTTGAAGGTGGCTATCAAATCGTGGGGTTCGGACACACGGAAAGCTGGAGGGAATGCGGGTAGGGCTTACAATTAGAGATGCTTTTTCATATCGTTGCGCTGCCATTCGTTGTGGTTATGTAGAGATAGTTGCAAGTACGACTTCACGATAGACGGCTCTCTATCAATGCATGCGGGACCGCATAGGGACTGTGGGGCAGTCGGCCAGAAAGGATCCTATTTCTGCGTCTAGAATGGAGAAACCCACAGCTGCAGCTGATTGCCGTGGAGACGGCCAAGCCAGGCACGGATTCACGAGGGTTTGAAGATAACGGAGTCCTCAACTCGGCAGCTATCCCTTGCAACCAGACATGACGATGGTCAACGCGCTGCGCTTCATTTGTTCGAGGCATCGGAAAGGGGTTTGCTTGACTACAAAAAATGTTGCAAACGTGTAGAGTGATGCTCGCATGACGGCGGCCGAGTCACTGGGATGTTTGCGATTGGCTGGCCTTATCCTTATCGCCACGACCTGCGTCAGGGCTCGTTCTAGCGGCTATCGAGAACATCGCAAGTTAGTAACTGCGCTCGATGCAGGGCGTGGAATCCTGCTGCACATCCGAGTTTTGTCGAGTGCAGGGACTCGCCGTCACAATGCGGCACATACTTGCGGCGGCGTCGCCAGCAGTTACTGATAACGGCGAAGAGTTACGAACAGTCAGTCACGATGCAGTGCACAGGCGGCCAGCGGTGTGTGCATGCGAGCTCCAGCATTGCCTTGGGCACGCTTCGGGCCAGCTTGCGTGCCATGACCAATTGCTCGGCTGTATGGGTAAATTTAGCGGCGCAGTGACGATAGTTGGCGACGCTTTCCAGGAACAAAGCGGTCAAAGTCGGGAGCGACTGAGGCTGAGCGGGACCCGGCTGGCTACGGCGGAGCTGCACAGCGTTGTTAACCCTGGCCGCGAACGCGAGGAGCCACGCTTAGATCAGACAAAGGATGTGTGCGTGAATAACATCAGCACGAAATGAATGCTCGGGGATTGGGCGAGCGTCCCCAGATGTGTGGTTCAACAGCAGTAGGCGGCGCTAGAGAAGTGGATAGTGACTAGCAGTGTCCTAGCATTCATCCTGGGCGCGCGGCCGTCGGAAACCCCCAGTTTAGGACGCTCTGATTGCTGTGCATGTCTGCTTCATCCCACGGAAACGTTTCGGCGACGCCTGTGCTTGGCCCAGGGCCAGCCTAACTCTTCCTCTTACCCTATCAACCGCCACCACAGACCGAGACATTTGCAGCCTGCTACTTATAAGTGTAGGCCCCCGGGAGCCCTTATCTCTCCCCTCATTCACATATCTCCTCTCCACCACTCTATATCCACCCCTCCTAAGTACGAGGTCTTGTCGCCAGACACCAACACTCTTCTCTCCATCCTTCATTCCTCCCTCTAATACACATCACAACCGCAGTCATGGTAGGTCACGAACAGTACTCCCAGGCTAATTGGGGTCTTGAAAGCACATTTACTCACTACAACCTCTGCAGGCTGGTTCAACAATCATCTCCAACACGGCAACTGTAAGTTACATCTGGGTCGCGTGCCTCGGCGAACCCGGCTAATGCGCCATTTACAGCTCCAGAAATACCTCAGTCTTCCCCAGAAGGACAAGGTCATCGCCGAATACGTCTGGATTGACGGCTCCAACGGTATCCGCTCAAAGTCAAAGGTGAGCAGTTTTCGACATTTCCCTCAAACACAGCACTATCAACACTGCGGCATTTGCGAGTATCGTGAGGTGAACTGGCGCAATTCGAGACCTCTGTGGGGGGGGGGGTCTTGACCTGCAGTCATCGTTCCTGGTATCACATAACCCACGCATGCACGAGTCGGACATCGTGAGCAGGGCGGCTGCTTTGTGTGACCTCACTGCGCAGCGATCGCTCCTACCCGATCCGGCCACAACATACTGACAATTCTTCCAGACCCTCTTCAAGAAGGTCTCAAGTCTTGAGGACCTCCCAGAATGGAACTTTGACGGTTCGTCAACGGGCCAGGCGCCCGGTAACAACTCCGATGTCTACCTCCGTCCCGTCGCATACTACCCCGACCCCTTCCGTCTCGGCGACAATGTCCTCGTCATGTGCGAGACCTACATGTCGGATGGCAGCCCCAACGCATACAACTTCCGCCACGACGCTGCCATCATCTTCAAGGAGCACAAGAATCACGAGTTCTGGTTCGGTCTCGAGCAGGAGTACACTCTCCTCGACGAGTTTGGCTGGCCCTATGGCTGGCCCAAGAACGGCTTCCCTGCTCCTCAGGGCCCCTACTACTGCGGTGTAGGTACCGGCAAGGTCTTCTGCCGTGACATCGTCGAAGCCCACTACAAGGCCTGCCTGTACGCCAACATCAACATCTCCGGCACCAACGCTGAGGTCATGCCCGCCCAGTGGGAGTACCAGGTCGGTCCCTGCGAGGACATCCAGATGGGTGACCAGCTCTGGATGTCGCGCTTCATCCTGCACCGCGTCGCTGAGGAGTTCGGCGCCAAGGTGACCTTCGCTCCCAAGCCCATCCCTGGCGACTGGAACGGCGCTGGTCTGCACACCAACGTCTCGACTAAGGAGACCCGTGAGGAGGGCGGCATGAAGGCTATCGAGGCCGCCATGGAGAAGCTCGCTGGCCGCCAGAAGGAGCACATGTCTGTCTACGGCGAGGACAACCAGCTGCGCATGACCGGCAAGCACGAGACATCGTCGTATGACAAGTTCTCCTGGGGCGTTGCCAACCGCGGCTCCTCCGTCCGCATTCCCCGCGCCGTCGCTGCTGAGAACAAGGGCTACTTCGAGGACCGCCGCCCCGCCTCCAACGGCGACCCATACCAGATCACCGGTATCATGGCCGAGACAATGTTCGGCAAGGTTGAGGGTGCCGACGTAGCCAAGTTCGCCGCCAAGGCGGAAGAGGTCGAGCAGGAGATGATTGTCCCTGTTGCGAAGCCGTAAACACTTTAATGTCTTGCGATTTGGCGTTACCTTTCTTTGCCTATCATCAGGGATAAAACCTTGACCTTGGGTTTGCTCTTAGACGCCTTCATGGCTGGCTTGTTTGTTACTGCGACCTTTCCTTCAACATCACATACCCCACCCCTGCTAGATCCATGCTAGAAGCAGCGGGAGTTAAGCATGGACGCAACGATTGCAATGTATTGCAATGTAATCTAGACGTGCAATGAATGAACACGATGATCGAACACTTCACACCACGTTCCAACTGCCTCTATTATGTAACGTGTCCAACAACAATCAACTATGATGATGCCCTGTGTTCGATCTCGATGTCTTCAAGGGTAAAACTTAGTAAATGGCCTGAGGTGCTATCAACTACTCTGTCTCGAAGCCTCCCTCCTCAACCACTCCCCCCAAATTCCCAAATCCCCACAAACCTCTAGCGCCTTTCCCACCCTCTTGATCCTCGCCTCCACCTCCTGCACCTTATCCAGGTCCTCCTCCCCAACTGTCCTCCCTTCAGTAACATTCTGCTCGCTCACAATAAGCTTCCCATTGGCATGCACATCCAGCGTGACGTTGAGTGAGGCGTGTGAAACAGTGGGCCCCGCAGTGTCCGTGTCGGAGAGCAGGCCCGACAGCAGATCAGAGATAGAAGCCGGTGTTGCAGCGCTGGGTGCTGCTGTTGTTTTCGGGTCAGAGGATAGTGTTGATGATGGATGGGGGATGCGGAGGGTAAGGCGCGGGGCGGGTGGCGTGTAGGAGAGATTGATGTCGAGTTGGAGAGGTGACTCTGAAGGGTTGTCGTTTCGGATGATAGGTGGTGTTAGGAGTTGTGGGGTCTTCTTTTGCTCTGCCATCTTGAGGAAGGAGTTCTGGAGGAGCGAGGTTGTGAAGGCGTATTGGCGGAGGATTGGGAGGATCTCGACTAACTGCTTCGGGTGCGCGAAGGGTAGGCTTTCTAGTCTTCTGCTGTACTCCATCTTAGGGATGTACAGACTTAGATTGTGCGTTCTGTCTCCCTCATTCCCGTCCTCGTCGCGTACTAGAGCAGATCTTGTGCTGCGGATCTCATGTGTCGTGGCGCCAGCTGTGCCAGTCATGCCAGGATCAAGCTCGTTAGGTCGTAATGCTAGGCCCACGAATGTGGTTGCGAGGAAATCCTGCGGTGGCTCGACGCCAACAGATTGGTACAGTGATATGTAGGTGGTGAGGGGAACAACAAGCGGTGGGTTGAACTTGGCGACGAAGCGTATGTTTGGTAAACGACCAGGAGCAGCATCGAGGTTCATTGCATCATCATCACCTGTCGATGCTGGTGGCTCCAAAAATGTTGGCTTGGGTTCTTGCCAGTCTATCGATGGTGTATTGAGAAGGATATTGTTAAGAGCGTTCGCATCGTTCGCATCCGTAGGTCTCTCTATTGCATCGCTGATCCAGTCATCCGATATACGGATGGGCGTGTAGAGTGCCGAAGGAGAGGGTTCGCATTCGAGCGTCAGCGAGTATACTCTGTTGATCTTCATATCGTCATCGTCCTCCGGATACTCGCTCTGCTCCTGCGAGTCAACATCCATCTTCTCCTTGCCCCTCTCAGAACTTGTCGCCTTTGTTCGCGGTTTCGGTATGATGTGTCGCCTGTCCATCCAATACTCTAGGTTGAGCCCCAAGCGATCTCCAGTATTCGGCCTTGGTCGACCACTCTTCTTGCACAGCACTTCCCTCTCCGCCCTATGAGATCGGTTTGGAGTGCTCTCCTCCAGGACTGTAAGTGCCATCTTTTTTTCATGCTCGAATAGCTTCCGTAAGCTTGTGTATACACCTGCAATGGCATTGTAGCAACTGACTCCTCCATTCTGCGGTGATCCCAGCTTGTCCAAGGTCACAAGCTTCTCCAGATTCTCCGCGAACCGCTCGAGTGTGACGTTCATCTTGCTCTGACCGGGGAGAGGCTGTAAATTCCGGGTGAGGACCTTCGTGCCGGTTTCGGCGAAGCCTATGCTATCGTTGTGGATATCGAAGCCACCCTGCAGCTCAATCTTCTCAACTTCGTCACCACGGAAGTAGATCTGCGCATGTCAGTACCCATGGATCTACCAGCGATATAGCATTGCGTGCTGACCTCCAGAAGATTCGATTCGCCAACGGGGAGAATATAGCCATTGTCTCCTTCCTTCTCGTAGTGTATACCGAGCCGCGTGCAGAGCACAAGCACGTTCTCCTCACTGACTCTCCCAGGCTTCTGCTTCAGAGTGTCGATGATGTTGTGCAGCCTTCTGGTCCTCTCAGCTTCATCTGCACGCCCCATTGCGCTTGCGCTCGGTATGCCTAACTGCGACAACGAGATGTCCATGTTTACACCTCCCATTGGCACGCCTCCTAGAGCTCCCCCTCCCTCATTCAGCATATTGAGCATCGCTGGCGAGTCGTAGTTCATCATGCCGGTGGTCGCGCCTGTGTGAGGCACGCTGCGTGGGGCGGGCGACGAGAATGCGGGGAGGTGCCGTTGCGGCGTGTTGGTGGAGGGTGTAGGCGTCGCCATTGTGATTGCGCGTTGTTTCACGTTTTCGAAGCTTGTGCGCTAGTCGCCGAGGGAAGGAGCGAGGCGGTCGGGCCTTCTGATTAAGGTATCATGTCGGTGAAGTTGTTGATCGAGGAGAAGAGTAAGGGCAGAGCTCCAAGGTGAATTGCGCGAGTCATGTCTTGGCAGACACATGCAATGAGTTGTCATTGTCAACCTCCAGGTCATTGCGCAAATGGAACATAAGTTTAGAGGCAACGTGATCGCTAGCCGAATGTGAAACATAATGCTCAAGTCATAATATCGCTACTGCGTTGCGCCTGCCACGGGGTATAATGCAGTAAGAACCTCCAGACCACGGCCTCTCAAGCCAAACCGGAGACGCCGTGAAACATGTGCTATGCACTCCATGAGCCTCAGTCGAGCTCGACAACCTCTTCCTCCTCTTCTGTAAGTGCTGTGATCCTGCTCTTTGCCCGTGTTCCCGCAGCTCGACGCGTCTTCGCAGCACCTCCCCTGGTCTTTGCAGCACTCCTGCTCCTGTCTATTGTACCATCCAACAGCACCCCCAGCTCCAGATCATTCATCATATCATCCGCGTCGTTGCGATACTCAATTGCACGTGGGCGCTTTTTAGGCCGTTGCGCTGTCTCTTCCTCGCGTTCGACCTTGTCCTTGGCCTCCTGCTCCCACTTCTTGCGTATTTCGTCTTCGGCCTTGTTTTCCATCGAGTGAAAAGATGCGTGGTGATTGCAGCCGTCGCATTCGTATGATGATGAAGACTACAGGGTCGTCAGTAAGTGTTGGATTACAAGGAGACAGTGGAACCGTACCTTCAGAGGGTGCAGCATAAAGCGCAGACAAGGGCATCGCGGGGATACAATCGATTGCTTGAAGTTGCACTGCCCGTGTGGAGGCACATAGCCCATCTGCGTCCACACGTTTGCCATGTTCTCCGATGTAAAGGCGGCAGCTAGACAGTGTTGAACGGAGGTTGAAGGCGCGCGAACGTTTAGAGAGTGATCGAAAGCGCGCAGCGCTGTCTTAGATTATGTCATGATGCAAACGAAGAGAGTGGGAGAGTGAGCGCGTGTGCAATCGCGTAATTGTCTCGACTTCACGTGCATACTTGCGGAGGTGCAGCCGGAAGTGCCCCACATCATTTCAACCCGCATGTCACACTAACCGGTGGCCGAAGATTGAAATGTTGCATCAAGAGTCTAACAGCAGGTGGGGTTTGAATTGGATATTCTTGGAGAGATACAATGTGGCTGTTGATCCAACAAGTACGCGCATGCATGATTTGGAATTGTACCCTCACGCTCACTGTAGCATCAGCAACTGGAACTGGCAACCATGTACCGAATTTCCGCGCTGACTGCAGACACCGCAGAATGCCGGTGGATCCTGCCCAGGTTCCTTCTGTCCGCTTGGTTGTGATCCTCTGGAAATGATTCCACCTTGATTCCACAAGGCCTGAGCTGGCCGATCGACATAGCGGGGTACATCGTTAAGTATAAAGCCTCCGGTTGCATTGTGACCCGAATGCACCAGCAAAGCATCCTGAGATCTTCTGAACAGTAACCTCAACCTATCCACCCAAACTTCGTTCCTCTTGTATTAGTAGACATGGTTGCCGGAGGATGCATGTGCGGAAATGTCCGCTACGAGGCCGGAGGAGAGTCCGCAGCGAGCGTATGTAGGTTCCTTTAAGGTTGTTTCCAGCTGCTGATCGAGGGAATAGATTCTCTGCCACTGCACAGACTGCCGCAAGATCGGTGGTAGCGCCTATAGCACCAATGGTGTCTATGACGCGGACCAGTTCAAGATCATCAAGGGCACCCCTAAGCAGCACAAGAAGAATGCTGACGGCGGTAACGAGATCATCTCTAACTTCTGGTATGTATTGTGGACGGCCTCCAAAGCGGTTCTGAGCTGACATTCATAGCGGCGACTGTGGTTCTACCATGTGGCGCGAGGGAGCCACCTTCCCGGGCAAGAGGATCGTCAAGGTCGGAACACTAGACGACACTAGCATTCTTGACAACCTCACGATCAATGCTGAGTTGTACGCTGACACTAGGCCTAAGTGGGTTGGCGCGCAGCAGGGCGCTGACCAGAAGAAGAGTATGTCGTAAGGTGTACGTAGATTCGCAGGCAGAGACCGTTGCATGATACCGTATGCATGGCACCGTGGTAATGATACCGATGGCGATAGCAATCTACTCGGAATCTGAGCTCTCGGGTTCCTTCAGACGCTCTCTCATCATCTGCATAGTGTCAGTGAGATACATGTCGCCGCCAATGCGGATACTCACGTTGTTCAGCCGACCCTTGAGTTCATTAATCTTGGTCTCCTTTACTAGAATGTGCTCCTCGTCTAGCTCCTCGATGATGTATTCGTTGTTGTTCTTGCTGTCAATGTCGACCAGCATGGCTTTGATTGACGCGTCGCATCGCACAAGTGTACCTGCACACGTTAGCATCGCAGATGGGTAGATAAAAGGACACGCTCACCTCTTATAGCCTTGACCATCGTGAAGTGTCCGAAATGCGGGGTGCGGGTGGATATGTAAGGTGTAAGGTTGGCCAACAGGGTACTTCGCAACGATAAAACAGAGTTGCGCCATCCTTGGCGTATCTGCAAGGTGAGAGCTAAGCTTTCCGCGGCGATCCGCAACGATCACCTTTAAACACCACATGTCTATCGCGATATTGAAATTACTTGCAATGTTTGATCGTCTCTTCATGCGCGTTGTGTCAGGGCTGCTCGAAGTACTTCATTCGGCTGACCTAGATGCTCGATCGTGTGCTATCCTTCCTTGAGCTCTTTCTATACTCACCAACTTCGTAGCTGCCTTCTTCAAGGTCTTTTTAGCAGTTGTCGCCGATGGGAAACATGAGACATAACGAATACAAACGACTCACCACGTGCAACAACTGCACTTTGCTTCTCCTCCTCCTCATCCTCTATTCTTTTACATCTTTACCCTGGGTGCATGCTCAGGACACCTTGTCTGTACCTTTCACCCTAACAACCAGGCCCTCTGTGACGATGCCACCAATAGCAAATCTCGAGTCCACGGCACTTTCGTCTACACCGTTGTCATTACCCCTCACCCCGGTGTTTCCAAGTCAACCGCCACTCGAGACGCACCATGAGTTGTCCATCGCTGCCGACCAATCTCATCCTGGCCGCGAGGTCAAGAACCGCGTCTTCAACTACTATTTCCTCTTTCTGGCCCTACTGACGGCTGCATTGGCTGCATTGTTGTGGTGGATACATCGTCAGAGACGGCGCGAGCGGGAGCAGATAAGGTCGGAAGGGCAACATGCTCTGGCACGGGATGTCGAACGCTGGGCAATCTACAGACGCAATCAGCCACCAACAGTCGAGGGCCTCAACGAGTCTGGGGAAGCACCACCGCCGTATAAACCCAAGGACGACACCGTTGCGACGCTTGAGCCTATCAATGATAACCCTGAGCTGGCCGATGATGTGGCGATACCTCCAAGGGTTCGAACACGAGATGGGATAGAGCATGCTCGACTACCAGAATACGTCAAATCTATTCGCCTTGATCACAGCGACTCAAGCCTTGAATCAGCGAGGCCGGCTGTTCAGACCTTATCCGCTCGCCCAGGCGGCAATGCCACTTGAACTACATCTCAACAACAGATTGCATTTTCCGGCAGTCGCTGGTCCCTTACGGATCGAGGCCTCGAGACTGTCTGCGATAGCATGAAGCCCATTCCTAGTATCGCTGGCCATTCTCAGCGTTTGAGCGTCTTCGTTTTAGTCACTGTCAAGTATGACAAGACACTCAGACGTGTGGAGTGCGAGCCAAAGGTTGGAAAGCATTATACATTGCATGGATGAAAGCCCGATCTAGACCCGTACTTGTTCAAGCCAATATGGACCACCATGTCGGCAAAGACCCTTTTTCAAGCGCACATTTTTGGTCGTGGACCTTAGCTAAGCGACCCCATCCTTATCTTCACCTACTATCACCCAATATAGATGTCACTCGTCCAAAGATACAAACGATTCGTCTCGAGGGTGCCGATACGACAAAATTACTGCACGTAAGAAACCAGTGAAGGCGCTGCCATCCCTGGTTGCGTTGGCTTCCTCGGTGGTTGGATTGGTCAGATGCTTTCTTCAACCTTGGTCGACATTGGGGCCGAGCCTGAACTTGAATTTTTTACAACATTGTCAGGGAGTGTAAAGGTACTCCTCGCCCTGCAAACTTTCATCATCCGCAACTCTCCAACACACATCCACAAACAAAACCAGAATTCAAAACGTATTTAGCAAACGCAACTTGCACGTGACCTCAGCACTCAGCACTACCAACGCACAACCCTGTCCACGTTCAACACTTCACCGTCAACATGTCCGGCAGACGAGACAGTATGGATGCCATGATCTTCTACAGCACTATGAGCAGCACCGACAGCCTTCACACCACCTCAACCAGCGACACCAGCATGGACAGCCTGGACTTCGATCGCTTGTCGCTGGACACCAAGTACATCAAATTCGAGCGCTACTTCAAGCAGCTCATCAAGCTCGGTCGCGAAGTCCTCGTTAGAGACCATTCCTTTGATACACCCGGTGTTCACATCCTCAACGCCGATCGATACCTCCACCTCCGCGACAAAGTCTGCGACTGGATCACCCACCCTGACAACGCTGCTTTATTCACTGACCGCGACACATATTTTTACCTGGCTCAGATGTCGGCTACGATGCACACCGTTGAGATAGCGCTGGCTCTACCACATCAACCTATCAACTGGCCTGGCGCTGCACCTGGACCGGATCTCTACTGGCCTGGCATTGGGAAGCGAGACGTCTATCGTCAGTTCGATCAGTTGATTCACGACGGGCGGGATTTGAATACCGAGGCGATGCCATGGAATCGCAGAGAGGATGTCGAAATGAGGGAATGAGTGTGCGTGCGCGTGCGTGTGCGCGAGCTTTACGATAGCGAGGAGGGAGAGAGGGGACAAGATGATAGCGCGAGGAAGCTTCTGGAAACTGTAGACTGAGTGCGGGCACGATGTGAAGCTAGTGGAAAGCCCTTTTTGTGATTCGTCGACTTTGTAGGGTAGTTGAACAGGGTGCCATCACAATGCAAACAAATCATTCATAACTACTGCCCGTGCCGTGAGTCACAAACGCCTACCAACCGCTATGCCGCCAAACGCTTGTCGAAATGCTCCAAAATGCTCATCGCACCAACGCTTAAGCAACAGTATCGCTCTCCTCCTGCGCAAGCAATCCTGTACGCTCATGCCTGCTGTGCTCTGCATGTATCCAGAATGGCCGTCCACTCCTCTCATCTCTCCACATCTCCAGTCTCCTTGCGCCCTGAAGACCCCAGTGCCAGACAAGCCCCGTGATGAAGCCTACAGCATCATTCTTGAAAGCCAGAATAGCCGCAACAGTGACCAGCAGCACCATGTATCTTTCCTTCCTCTCCCGCTCATTCAACTCCTTAACTCTCTTTCCATCCCACGGCAGCTCACCATCTTGCTCCCTCAAGTCCCGCGCATCGGTATTCACGCTCTCACCTACCTTCGCGAGTTCGACGCCCGCGACTAGTACCAGCACGCCAAGAAGAGATTTTGGGATCCCGGCCAGCAAAGCGACGATGGTCTCGCCGTTCCAGGACGCAAGGATGCCAAGCAGGAGCTTGACTAGGCCGAGGAAGACGATGGATGAGCCGCTGCGTGCGCCGAAACGGTATTGGCCCGCCAGACCGCCGGAGCCGTGGCATGCGGGCATTGCGCCGAACCAGCAGCCTGCGAGGTTGATCGCGGCGACTGAGATGCCGAGGGAGGTTACGGAGGGCGCCGGGGGGTAGGGTGGTGAGGGGAGCAGGTCGGAAGCTAGTGCTGAGGCGGCGATGACGGAGTTGAGGATTGTGAGGGGGAGTTGGCCGAGCGAGGCGGTGGAGGTTGCGTGCCAAAAGTCGTGGGCTGAGGGGTGCAGGATAGGGATTGAAGTACTTGGGTTTATTGGCTTTGGGCTCGCTGGTCCGAGGGCGGAGAAAATGATGCCGATTGTGAATACTATGAGAGCATATGGGAGTTTGGGGTATGCGGATGTGGCCAGTAGAAACAGGACTGCGGCGATTGCCCAGAGCAAGTTGTCACCCCACCACGGCCCTGTCCATTCAAGAGGTTTGAGCATCGTTGTTCCAGCGCTTAGGCAGAGTGATAAGCCTGCCCCAACTTGGATGCCCTTCACGACCGGGATTGGCGTGACTCGGTTCGCCCAGTTGATGAGTCCTGTAATGCTGAATAATCCCACCAAAGCTGCTACGACCAGCCCAGCAGCTGCGTTCTCTTCCAGCGTAAACTTCCGTGCTACGGCGACCGCCGCTATAGCTTTCATGGGCTGCACTGGTAGCGGTATCCCGAATGCGATGCCGGTGAATACATTGGCTGCTCCAGTGAACAGTAGAGTTGAGGGTAATGAGATCGAATTCGTGATAACCAAAGCTGTCATTAGTGGTAGCAGAGTCCCAAGATCTCCGAGCGAGCCTGAGAGTTCCGCGAGTGGTTGCGCTTTGAGCGTTTGTACATTGTGTCTGTGATTGCTGCGGAGACGCGGAAAAGGATTCGTGAAGAGTGGCATAGCGAGTCGAGCTTGAGGATATCGTTGCACACAATCGTGAAAAATTGCAGGAGAAGAGTACAAGAAAAGAAGAAGATATTCAGGACCGAGGTATCATAATGCGGTGTACAATAAGCAAGCCTGCGCTAAAGGTGGGATGATGGTGACGGGAGCCCGGAAATGACTGGATAGCAGACAAGCTTCAGCCACGCGGGCAGACGTCACAAGGGAAGATGCTTGTCCACGTGTGTCGCGCCGTCGCCGGATAACGATGCGAGTAAGGCTGAGATAGGGATGGCTGGTGTCTTTTGTGAGGAGCTGTTGGTGGATCTGTGAGGGGTGATATTTAGCGCTGCAATCGATGGAAGTAGGTGCACATGCTGGTTCTGGCAGGTGTCGTGCATTGCGGCTGCAGGTGGCTTGCAGCTTGACGGCAGGCTACCGAAATGATCAACTGATCGATGGTTTCTCAAAGTTACCTGAAGCAGAAGGTTCGCTTGAGGCTGAAGGACCCTGAGCTGATGAGGCTCCCATCTTGCTGCTTGTTCTGATTGATTGATTGATTGGTTTAACGTCCTATGTGAGTTTGAGAATATGGAGGACGAGAGGAGCTACTGCTCCTCTGGTAATGCAAGGATTTAGTTACAGGAGGCTGAGTTCTATGAAAATAGAAGGGGATGGTGAGGGTTTGCCCTCATGCTGCTTATTCTCATATGGTCTCAGTTTGCGCGCTTGCTTACAGCCATTGAGGCACAGGCATTCAATTTGAATGAAGCTGTCTTCTAAGGCATCAGAGCTGTATATGTACGCGTAAAGAATACCAATCTTAGTCACAACATTCATATGACTGAAAGGACTGGAGGATGGACGAGAAATGCCTTTTCACCTCTTTTCAGTCATAAATGCGAAGGAGACGCTCAAATCAAAGGCGTTTTCACTACGTGATACACTCGGCAAACCTTCCTTGAATATGTCCAGTGAGGATGGTGGGGTAGTGGGGCTGCACGAACGTCACCGCGGAGGACAAGCTGCCAGAGCTGCTCATCAACGGACTTCTGTTGTCCGACATCAGCATAGAAATAGTTGCAATCATATCAGTTCAAGAGCAAAGTATCACGATCCAACTGCTTCCTTCCAACACTCCACAGTTCCGAACATCATCAAGAGGAAGCTTCAACATGGCTGGCGATGGAGAAGACCGAGCATCACTCGTTAACAGACAGCTACCAGAGATGACCTTGTCGACAGCAGACAGCCCTCTGACCAAGGCACGTCCGCCTCCAGAGAACCTCAAGCCAACAGAGAGCGCGCAGTACCGGTTCGAGGTTCATGGCAATGCAATCAGTATGTGAACATCTCAAGAGGGTATACAGGCCCCATCTCATTGCATTTTTTCTGGCTTGCACATGGCTGACATGTCTTCAGTTACTGGCGGAGCCGGCACTCTCGCCCTCGAAGCTGCCACGGCGCTCCTCGAACACGGCGCCTCCGGCCTCGCATTATGGGACGTGAACCCCGACTCCGCGTTCGAGAGCATCAAGAAGCTGCACGCACGCTTCCCCGACCGCCGCATTATGACCGAAGCCGTAGATGTTAGAGACGAAGCTCAGATAGCATCAGCCATAGAGAGCGCAGCGAAGGTACTAGGCAGTGTAGACATTCTCTGCTGCTTTGCCGGAGTAGTAGGCTGCACACACGCCATCGAAATGAAAGCAGACGAATGGCGCCGAACGCACGACGTCAATCTGACCGGTTCGTTCCTTTGCGCACAAGCTGTGGCACGACAGATGCGCGCTCAAGGCACACCCGGCAGCATTACCTTCACGGCGTCCATATCCGCGCACCACACCAACTACCCACAGCCGCAGGCTGCATACAACAGCTCGAAGACGGCATTGCTATCGCTAGCGAAGAGTTTGGCAGCGGAGTGGAGCAGCTACGGTATCAGGGTAAACTGCTTGAGCCCTGGGTATATGGATACCATATTGAACGATGGGCCGGGGCTCGAAAGAGCGCGAGACTCGTGGAACTCGAGAAATCCTATGGGAAGGATGGGGCATCCGTGGGAGCTGACAGGGCCGCTGATCACGCTGGTCAGCAACGCTGGGCGGTACATCAATGGGACAGACATAATCGTAGACGGAGGAGCAATGGTGTTCTAGAAGGGTACTAGAAGAATGATCAAGGGTGTCGTCCTAGGCGTTGCAAGCAGACCAGATTTGTTGTTGTGCTGGTGCTTGCGTGGTTACAAAGCAACGAGTGGGCATTCATCTGAGGTCGGTGAATCAGCTAGGCTAAGCGAACATCAACATCCTGCCAACAACTCTTATATCCTTTTCCTTGAACCCAGTCTAAGTCAGTAAGCTCTTGAAGACAAGCATGTATGTGTGCGAACGAAAAGGCGAAGGGAGAGCTGAATGCATTGCACCTGCAGCTGTGCAAGCACGAGCTTGCTGCCAGACTTGAAGTCACTCAGACTGAAGTCTGGCTGCTCGTGTCTTTTGCTCTCATCACTATAAGCGGGTTGATGTTCTGCTGACAACATGCCCGAGTTTCATGTTTGCTGAGGAGTGATTTAGGTCTTACAGCAGTCGAACTGCATGCCCAGTAGCTCAGTGTGTCGTGTCTCTTTCTCTCGACATCTTGTCATGACCCAATGTGACCTGCCGAGATGCGAGCTGCTTATGTTGCCCCGCTTCTGGTTTTCCAATTCAACCCCACAACACAACATCACCATCACCGGTGGATGCAGGTACAGCTCCGAGTCTTTCTGCTTTTCGATAATTATGTAGTATATATTATGCAAATTCGTCTATGCTTTCATCAATAACCAATAAGGGCGCTTGGTCTAGGGGTATGATTGTAAGTTGCACTACTCAACAATAGAACTAAAGCAGTGTTCTAACAAGCAATAGTTCGCTTCGCATCAATTGATGAACCTGTGAAAGGTCGTGGGTTCAATTCCCACAGCGTCCATTATTTTTGCTAAATTTGTGATCTTTTTGCTTTACGGTGGAGATGCTAATGTTTTGCTTGGAGCAGAGGAGCGCGGTGTTGTGTCGAATTGTGGAAGGAACTATCAAGGTGCAACAACCCCACGTACACTCGTAGACCTCCGTCAAATATGGCAGCCAGCACTCTGGACGCGCCCCGTTACTTTGTAGATAACCCAGCTTGCCTACTCATGCTTATTATGAACGTCAAAATAACGATCTCTAACACCATATTCACTCTACGCCATTCCAGTGGCAGGGATACTCTCCATCGCACCGCGCTTCTACGCCGCCTCTCTCGGCAAGTTCGACAACAAGGTCAGATCCATCTCCAAACTCTTCCCAAAACCACTTTTTGACGCCTACAAGAATCCGCGCACCTACACACACGACACCGAAAGCGACCGGAGCCTTGACAAGGCCACCAAAGCAAGGATCATCCGCGCCGAAGGCGCCCTGCAAAACGGCTTTGAAAACCTCGGACTCTTTGCTGCGGCTGTTGTAATTGGCAATGTTGCGAAGCTGGGTAACTCGACCCTGAACACGCTCTCTGCGGCTTATTTGGCGAGCAGGGTGACGTACAATGGGCTGTATATTGCGGGGACGACGGATACGCTTTGTAAGTTTTGGGGTGTGAAATGGAGAGTGGTGGGCTAACGAGTGGTAGCGACCTTGAGGAGTGTGAGCTTCCTGACTGGTGTTGGGTTTATTTGGACATTCTTCATTAAGAGCGGGAATGTGCTTAGGAACCAGCTGAAGATTTTGAGTGGAAAGTGAAGGTAACACCTGAAGGATGATGCCAACAGAGTAACCCGTCACATCGACGAGTCATAGACCAAGTCTGACAAAAGCCTTCATTCGCACATCGTAAACTACGCTGCTCTCTAACCACTAACAGACCCCAGGCTCTTCAATCATCCTCAACCGGCGGCGGCAGAGGAATACTAAAGTCCTCCAAACTCCCCAATACCTGACTACTCCCATACCCATTCTGCGTCCTCGCCATCACAGGACTACTCCATCCACCCATGGCCGCTCTCGACGGACTCGGGAAGCTACTCGGTATAAACAGCGACGGTGGCTTCTCCGGCGAGACGAATGGCTGCGACTTCGAGATTCTGTGTGGCGTCGTATTTGCGCTAACTACTCGCTGCGTCCTGTTCTTCCTCGGCGTGACTTCGTCGACCGTTGTAGCTTGGCTGTGTTGAACGCGCGCTGATGAGGCAACCAATGCACCTGTCCTTAGGAGTTGAGGGGTGGCGTTGCAACTGAATGCATCGGCTGCGGCGTGCATGCTTGACGAGTTGGGTGCGCGCGCATGGACATATTGCGAGTACGATAGCCACTCACTCTGGAGCTGCTGTTCTGCTTTACTCGAGTGGGACTGCTGCGTTTCACGGTCCGCAGATGGCGAGCGTGGTACTTGCACAGATTCGCCGTCCAAATCTGTGGATTGGTGTAGCAGGGTTGATAAAGGCTGAGGTACGATGCGCTGTACCGTGCGTGGCGGCGTTGGCTCTGGTTCGGCGTCTTCTTCCTCGGAGGATTTATCTCCAATTACCATTGGTGTTGATGGAAGATCCTCGTCTGGCTGTGGTTGTATCATTGGCGGCGTGCTGGGGATGTTATCAGCCGGCACGAGCTGGGTGGTCATATCCAGCTGGCTGATCTCATTCGTCTGATCAAGCACTGGAAGGGACTCTTTCGAAGCGTCCGCATCTCGAAGTGACTGCGACTTGGATCCAGAATGCGCAGACCGGTATGAGCCGTACCCCGGTCCATCATCGTCGTAGATGACGGGCGCCCAGGACTCTCCCAACTCAGGTGAAGACTGATGCGGTCTTTGTCGAACGGATGGCTCCTCTGGCTCTCCTGAAGATCCTCGGCTATCCAAATGTAGATTATCGTCCTCATTCGCACATGCTAGGTCAATTTGTTGGAGCACCGCCTGTGTATCTGCACCGATGGCTTGACCGTGCATAGACTGGTTTGCGCCATCCATCTGGTCCTGCTCAGTGATATCATCCCCAATATCACTCCCTTCCTCATCTTCAGAGTCTTGAATGGTACTCTCAAACTTCCTCAAACTGGCAGGTGGTGCACGCTGAACGGTATGCTCCTGGAAGGTGACTTGCCTGCGCTTGGATGGCGTCTCTGCGACAATGGTCATGTTGGTTGTGCATTGTCGTAAAATGGATCTATTAGATTTCTGCGGAGAAGTCTGAGTGGATAGGACGGACTCAGCCGGCGATTGTGATGAGGGTATTTCGAAGATACGGCGCTTCTCAGGCGTAGAGAGCAGGTTGAATCTCGACTTTGCGGACTTCTCAGGTCTATCTGCCTTACTCGAGGGCTGTCGTGTTGCCGTCCTCCGTGGTGTCTGTCTGGTCCTCCGAGAAGGCGCTTCGATAAACTGTGTTGGTTGGTAGTCTTCCTCATCATCGTCTTCGGCCATGCCTTCTATTGATTGTATAATGACAGAAGCTTGTTCTTGCATTACGATTGGCAGATCATGTTCATTCTCCTCTCGAACTTTGGCAGAGTCGTCCTCGGCGTCGCCAGATTGCTGTACAGCGGCTGCTCCATGGGTGGGCCCGTCAAGCTCAAGGAGACCTTGCTCGATGAGAGACTGCGATACCACGTCGTTGCTTGTCTGATCTTCCTCTAATTCTGCATCCAGATCGCTCATCTCTTCGAGCTCTTTCTTGCTCAAACGTCCCATGCCCGGTATCATCTGCGTAAGCGTTCGCTGCTTCTTGTCCCTCTCTCTCTCTGTGCCTACTCCACCCCAACTGACTCGTGAGCGTCGCTTTACGAGCTTGAAATCGGGCTCGTCAGCGCTTATTGAAGGTCTTCGTCCGTCCGCTAGTTGCGTCATCGTGGACTGTCGTCGAAGCGTGCGGCTGGGTTCCTCTTTCGGCGCTGTCGTTCGTCTTCGGCGCTTCGACGAGGTAGTGACGGGTTCCTCATCCGAGACAGACCCCTCCCCTACATCATTGCTGTTGCGCTTCTTGCTCCTCCTTCTGTTCACTGGTGTGCTCTTTGCAGTCTCTTCAGTCGCTGCTTCTTGCATTATCGACTCTTCCTCTGTTTTCTCCCCCTCTGTCCCTTCCTCAGCCTCAGACTTTTGTTGCCTCATCTTCTTCGGTAAGAAGTTCATTTGCCTCTTTTCGACTCCATCTTGCTCTGCTGATTCCGGTCTGCGCACTGTCTTCTTCTTATGAGGGAAATATACCTGCTTGGGCACTTTCTTCGAGTAGTAGATTTTATAATTTGCATCTTTGTTGCTCGTTCGCGTGCGTGGTGTCATGTTGTCAGGGTATGCATACTGTGGGTGGTGTTTAGGTAGACGCGTCGACGCGTAGAGACGGCGCGTCACCCCTGCCGAATCATGCGTCATTGGCCTGAGGCAACCTCGACCCTCTTCACTGCATGCGACAACGTCTGGGACTTGACACACTTTGGTACCGGTATCACTCTTACTGATGGCTGACTCAAAAACATGAGTGAAATAGTTTTCAGTCAATGGGGCTTCAGCAACTCCTACTTCTGATTGACTGCTCGTGATGCACGGTGTCGCGCTTTTTGTGCGGCAATTTCGTCTCCTGGGATTCTCCAGAGACTCTTCTATTCTGGCACTTGCAATACAACTTCCACGTTGCATTTCACAGGTCAACAACGAGTTACACTTCTAGATCTCCCTTGGTCATGATATCGCTTCGTTCGACCCTTGTCATGCGTGGGTCCTTACGGCGACTTAGGCCAGCACTGTTCACAGGCCATCGAAGGTTGGCATGTAACGAAAGCAAATCCAAAACAGAGTGTCCTAGCAAAGCAGCGGCGGCGACTTTGTCGTTGTCATCAACGCAGTTCTGGAGCTCATCGCCGATATGGAAACGAGCAGGTATCAACACTCTCCGGTGCCTCATTGGTTGCACAGCTGGCGACTTCTCAGCTATGTGGTACCTGCAGACTTTCCATGCAGACCTTGGATTATCGACGATCATGGCGTTATCCAGTACGATGAATTGACCCCCACGTCTACTGGACGAGTACTAACGGGTTTCAGTGGCCTCTGGTATCACCACTTCACTACTCCTTGAAACAGCTCTGCTCCGTCTGGGCCGTGACCGCTTATCGTGGATCGCTGCTGTAAAGACTGCTGCAGGCATGAGCATAATCTCTATGGTCACAATGGAGGCTGCTGAGAACGCTGTTGACCTCCATCTTACCGGCGGCATGGTCCAACTCGATTCACCCGCC
Organism: Macroventuria anomochaeta; assembly: GCF_010093625.1. Lineage (NCBI taxonomy): Eukaryota > Fungi > Ascomycota > Dothideomycetes > Pleosporales > Didymellaceae > Macroventuria > Macroventuria anomochaeta. Next base: position 125,769 of record NW_022985373.1, read on the forward strand.
TTCTGGGCCGCTGCACTCCTCTCCGTGGCTGCAGGATTTTTGGCGCCACTTCCTTACAACTACGTTCGATTGCGAAAGTATGGCAAAGCTTGCCATTGATGCTGATGTATTGTGGGACAGTGGTTCGGATGGCGGAAGGGTTCCGTGGATGAACAACCTACAGAGATCGACACCAGAACCTCTCGCTTCAAACTTAGGATACTTCTTGATGTGCACTTCTTGCGAGTCTGCAAGCGCGGGTTTAAAAAAAGGAAATGCCCATAGGAGACAATGGTCATTCCGGGGGCCGGCGATCCGCGGCCATCCATCGTGCACGTTCTCTACTAGTCAGGCTCGGAATCGCTCCGATTCCAAACGTTCCTCGTATATCACACTCAAATCGTCGTCTCAACAATCACACCTTCCACATCTTAGAAATGTACTAACCTCCGCTTCCTAACGTCCGACATACCAGCATGGCCAAGTGTGCCAACCTCAACCGCGAGCCGCGAGATGTGGTCGAAGCTACAACTGACATTGCAGGCCCTGGAGTAGTCAGTGTCTTGATCAACACGGCACTCGACCTGACCCACGAACAAGCCCTCTACGCATACTTCGTGTCGGCCATCCTTGCAATCTTGGCCATCGTTTATGGTTATCTCTCCGACTCCTTGCCAGAATCTTATCTCAATGAGACGGACAGAACAGTCCTTGCAAGCTTTCAAGCATGCCTGCCATCTGAGAAGAACGCTGCACGCATGTAAACTTTGTACAACAGTGTCAAATCTCTGCTACTGTTTGGTCGTCCATCGAAACCAAACCGCAAGATCACCAGGCGACAACGTAAGGAGGTTGTCAAACTATTCATCCTTACGCTAAGCGAGCAACAACTCGCTACTGGCCTCGCAATCCTCGTTGCAGCTGTCGCCAACCAATGCATGTTGACAGTCTGGGAGTCCCAGCTGGCATTCTCTCTAGCTTGATTCTCATCTACTACGCATCTGGCGATACTGGTCTGCCTGCGGGAATATTTCCTCGATCATGGAGCTGTTCGCAATTGGCGGGTCTTCGGGATGATAGCATTCCTTATCCTGCTGATGTACTCACTCGTTATGTCGATGGCTTCCGTTGACGGCACCATCTCGACTTAGTGCACGTTCTACTTCTTCGGCAAGAGAGGCTTGTATCAGCCGGTTCCTTTGGACATCTTCGACATACTGCCTGCTGCCCTGACTCTTGTACGGTTGACTTGGCAGTTCTGGTTCGCATTCAGTGGTCTTAAAAAAGGACGATGATAAAGCGACTCATTTTGAGCGCACGATGTTCAAATTGCGGACAAGACGACACCGCAAAGCCTTGAAGCTAAGCAAAAGAGAGCTGGAATACACGATCGAGGAGGCAGTCGCTGAACGGATCTCATTCAGACGACGACGAAACCTCGAACAGATCAGGATTAGCAAAGGACTGCGGCGTTACTGGCTCATTGCGTAACGCGCCTCCGAAACGTACATCTAATCATTCCTGTCTCTAGGCTCAATGCTAGGCTTCATGATTGTGTTTGGCTCCACACAATTGTACCTGAATCGCTGGGAATCAAACATACCTCTCGAGGTCCATACGAGTATGGGAATTGGCCAGATCAATCCGCTGTTTCTGTTGGTCCTGCCTGTGCTGGTTGCTGCTAAATCTTACTGTGGTAAACCCATTTACTTGACCTTAATGAGTTACTACATTGACAAGGTTCAGAGGCTCAAGACTCCACCGAGCTCGCACAGTCGAACGAAATTGCTAGAGAAAACACAGCAGCTGCCGCCAGGTACAAAGGACACACGCGCAGTTCTAGTTCCAGCACATTCCCTCTCTGAGCAGACTTCCAGCGTGCTTACGACACGATCGAGCGAGCCACTGGATTCAAGCCATGACGGCGAAGATTATGATACACTTCTGCCCTCCCTGAAACGCTTCTTTTATCTCGAGATGAAGCTCGTTGACGAGAAAATCGCCACTTTGAGAATGAACCTCCTGGGCAGCGAGAATGAGAAGTCATTGCTCGGCATAAAAGCTCATCTTGTCTCGTCCTACTATCTTCTCGTCGCGCAAGAGATTGCCCTCATGGCCACGACACTCACTTCGCTTATCGAGTACACCAGATGTAGCGCTGTGTCCGCGGCCTTGGGCATACTGGTCTGCATCGAAGGATCAAAAGAGTGGACTACCATTGCCAGCTTTATCTTATTCGGGCTGATTCCTACGTACAAGATTCTCAATACACATCGTATGTGCTCGAGCCATGGGTTGAGGTCAGTGAAGCGGATTACAAAAGACTGATGACGGAGGCGAGAGACAGACAGGCAAACACGGAATACCGAAGAGAAACGACAGGAGCTTCAGAAGCTGACTAGTAAGACTTCTCTACCACGAATAGGCCTGAGCCCGCCTTGTAAAGCCCTTTTATGCAACATAAAAGTCGGTTACAAGCACGCAATTTCCTCAACGGAAGGCCCTCATTGACCCGCTCAGCCCACTCTGTCCAGCCACTCGAACAACGCCTCATGATACCGTTCACTATCCTGGACTTGCGGAGCATGTCCCAAGTCCGTGAACTCTACTAACTCAGCACCCGGAATCTTCGCAGCCGTCTCTCTCCCCAGTACCGAATAGTTACCCAACTTAGCCTGCACAGCTGGCGGACTCCACGCCTTGCCGATCGCAGTGTTATCCTTCGTACCAATCAACAGCAATGTCTTCGCCTTCACCAGACCGAATTCATACGTAACCGGCTGCGTCAACACCGCGTCCGTCGTAAGCGCCATATTGTACGCAAACGTGGGACCCTCGACAGGCAGGTGGTACAAAGAGACCAGCATGTTGACCCAGACATCGTACTCGGGCTTCCAGGTATTGACGTAGTATGTTGCTTGCTGGTAGTTACGAATAGTCGTGTAGTTGGTTTTCAGCTCGTCTGCATACAGGAGGTCGATCGGTCGCCATGGGACGCCAAGCGCTTTCCAGTCTTCCAGACCGATTGGGTTGGTTAGGATGAGGTGCGAGGTCACGTCGGGATACATCAGCGTGAATCGAGTCGCTAGCATGCTGCCCATCGAATGGCCGAGAACCTTAACCTGTGCGATATCGAGCGATTGGAGTAGGGAATTCGTGTTGAATGCCAGTTGCTGCAGAGAGAATTGGTATGCTGGCGGCTTGGACGACTTGCAGAAGCCGATTTGGTCGGGCACGATGACTCGGTAGCCGTGTGTGGAAAGACGGCGCGCTGTATCTTCCCATGTCGCGCCGCAAAAGTTCTTGCCGTGAAGCAGTACGATGGTTTTGTTCGTTGCGTAGCTAGTGGGAGCGACATCCATGTATGCCATGGAGAGGTTCAGTCGCTGCGACGTGAGGTTGTGATATTTGACGGGCCACGGGTAGGTGTAGTTCCATGTGCTGGGTGGGACAACGGTCTGTCCGAGCACAGTTGAGACCACTAGGGTCAACAGGCAAGCGACCGAACGCATTGTGTAGACTTCAGGGATTACAGGGCGTTGAGGATACTGGACATGAGATCTGGTCAGATTATGAGGAGATCTCATACCCTTGCTCTCGCGTACCTGTCATGCTGTACGATGACGGCTGCCAATCCCGAACAAGTCCACCTTCCGTATATCCGATCATGCGTCCAACCAGGAACTGATGCTGAAACAAAGATATCTTGAGCTTTCAACCATCCTTTGATCGTGTTTTTAGTCGTTTTGTCTGCATGCCCGATTTGATGCTTGGCCTTTTGCTAGGCAGTGGCAGCTTTCACACGCATCTCGGCTCCATGTATTCACAGTCTGAGTACTTTACAATGGCTGTTCTATATTGTATATGCTCATGTGCAGCGCGCATATATCAATGAACATGTCGTGGATGTTGGTCGAGTCGAAGGGCGGACTGAGGGTGTGGCGGCGGCCGTTGGCCGTGCCTCCAACTCTCCGTACTCCTTCATCCACCCTCACAACGTTCGCATCTCTGCATCCTGACTAAACTTTGACGGTCTCCTATCCATCTACCGGGTCGCTCGAAACTGCCACATTAGCAGCCTCGATAATTTTCCTCCAGGTGCGCTGTGAAAGCTGCCTAAACGGCTAAATTACACGCGCAACACCGGGATTGCTTTCTAAGCGGCAGATGAAGCTCACCAACTCACGGTCGAGCTTGCGCTGCTGTGTCTTCCACTTTTTTGGTCATCGCTGATATGAGAGCTTGTTAGATGCTCACTGAACGAGCATACGATGCGAGAAGATGTGCGAGTGCTCAAATGGCTGCAGGGTGGAAAGAAGACGGTGTCATGAGCGCACGAGTCTTGACACCATGGCGCAGAACATTCTGCCTAACTCCTGGTCTAGTCACGATCTGCCCTGAATATCCGGGAAACCCGCATTTCGAAATGCTTATCTTCAGTAGCCTCATGTGGAGTATAACCTAGAGCCCGCTAGCTTCACGGCTCTTCATTTCAACGTAGGTCGTCATCCGGGTGCCCGGTATAGTATTAAAGGCACCGCATGTCCTACTCTATGTTTTTCAGGCTGCTCCTCCTGAGACCCTACCAAGAATCTGAAGAGGCTCAATCAGCTCTTCCCAATGGCAATCTTCGTCACCTTCGTTGCCGTAATGGCCGGCTTCATCAGCCTTTCATCACCCTCACCTGTTGAGACCACAAGTGCAGCGACAACTTCGAACTCGAAGTCCTCCGTTACTCTGATCTACCAGAACAACTTGAACGGTTCGGACGACAAGAACCACATCGGAGCTCTCATCCTCGATGCGGCCTCTCAATCAAATGCAGCGGCAGCTTGTGCAGCATTGAACGAGAAGCTGCTCCCCCAGTCCGCTCTGCAACAATACCAATCGGATTTCATCAATGCTCTCTCGTACCAGGACTACGCCAACTACTACCATGCGGGCAAGGGCTACTATATCGATAATGGCGTTGTGTCTGTCAGCAAGCAACTGAACTTTGCTTCGGCTGCAGGATCTTCGAGCAGGGCTCTGCCTGTCCTCTGCACTCAGTCTGCCAACAATGGATCGTCAAGTGCGAGACCCACCAACGGCACAGAGATCTCTCTGGCTTCAAGTGGCAATATTTTCGTCGGTTATCGCAACCAGAAGTCTTTTCGGTTCCTTGGTATCCCCTACGCAGACACACCCCAACGATTTAAGTACTCCTCGGTGTACTCCAAGAAGGGCCAGACCATCCAGGCAACTGCATATGGTGCACAGTGTGCACAGGGCGGCTCAGGTAGCGAGGACTGTCTCTTCTTGAACGTCCAAACTCCTTACATCCCAAAAGCAGGCTCGAAGCAGAAGCTCCGTCCTATCCTATTCTGGATCCACGGTGGTGGATTCACAGGAGGCAGTAGTACCGATGCGCTCTCAGATGGTGGTAATCTTGCTAGCAAAGAAGACGTCGTCGTTGTTTCGATCAACTACCGTCTCTCGACATTGGGTTTCCTAGCTATTCCCGGAACCGACATCAAGGGCAACTTTGGCATCGCAGATCAGATCACTGCGCTTGACTGGGTCATTGCGAATATCGCGGCGTTTGGAGGTGACCCCAAGAAGATCACCATTGCTGGCGAGTCTGCAGGTGCTGGATCTGTGCGCACACTTCTCGGATCTCCTCAGGCGATTGGCAAGTACCAAGGTGCAGTCTCCATGTCGAACCTTGGAGGTGGCGTCACACTAGGCCTGAAAGGCGACTATGGCACAACATACTCAACATACTATACGATCGACCAGTCTTATACCGTAGCTGGACCTCAGATCTTCGACGCTGCCGGCTGCAACGGTACCGACGTCTCAAGTCAGATTGCTTGTCTTGAGAAGGTGCCTGCTTCCACACTGGTCGGTGCCTCGACAGTGGCTCGCTACGTGGTGCAGGATGGCAAGTACGTCAACACGCCAAACCTCATTCTCTCGACACACAACGGCAGTACCGCCCATGTTCCTGTCATCTTTGGCATCATCCGCAATGACGGTGCATCATTTTCCACTTACCCCGAGACGCCGATCGCCAACCACACTCAAGGCCTACAGGTCGCTCTTGGTATCAATTCAACGTGGGCTGAAAGGGTTATTTCCTCCAACTTGTTCCCTCTCACCAACACAGGCAATCTGACTCTCGATTCGTTCAACGTCTCTCAGCGCATTGCGACTGATAAGACCTTCCGCTGCGTCGACCAAGCGACCGTCTATGCCGGTGCTCAGACCAAGGCTTTCCAGAAAGCATACTACTACCAGTTCGAACGCACCATCGGCGGTTACGACCCCAATAACCTCGGTGGACCCAAGGACAACAATCCCAAGAACCCATACTTCCGCTTCCACGGTGCCGACATGCCTTGGGTCTTTGGTACTCTGAGCACCATCCGTGAGCCCGAGGATTTATGGTCAGAGCAGCTGGTGACAAGCTACTTTGGATCCTTCGTAAGGAACGGCGACCCGAACCCGGATCTGAGGTACTTGCAGGTCCGAGGCTATGATAAGGTCATTGAAGGTGTGAAGAACTACGGTCAGTGGAACCAGGTGGATGGGGGCAAGAAAAGTGGTGATGAGGTCAGGCTTTTGGACTGGCCGAGTACGAATACTGGGTATGTGGACGTGGAGCAGTGCAACTGGCTCGGATATCCATTGGACTACTATCTCAAAGGCGGCATCTGAGCGTAGTTCCTTCTCAGCGGTCGGACTTCTAGGTCCGACATTCAATTTGATACGCTTCTTATCCTGACCGAGTGTGCTCGGCTAAATATCTGAGTGTTGGTATGACAAGGCTGAAGCCACCTGCAGCCCTCATTGACTGAAATGTTATTCCAGAATGTCTCTCAGCCTCGCCATATTAATTTGAACATCTAAATGTGATTTTATGTCCATCTCCAGGCGTTCCATGGATCACAAGCATCATCGACAATCTTTTCGGATATGGTCAAACTCTCCACGAAATCGACTGTTGGCACTTCTGCCCTCTGCAGGCACAATGGTACCTCTGAACAAAGGTAGCGTTGTAGGCATTGTGGTCGGTATAGTCTTGCTGCTAGTACTGTGTCTGGTTATCGTTTTGCTGTTGGAGAAAACGTCGCGTCCGTAAGGCCACCGAACCTCCCCCACCATATACCCAAGAAGATGCATACACAAAGCCCACAATTGCCATCCAGGAGATCGGATTAAGTCATGTGCGTGGGTTACAAGATGACGAGCCACCCGCACAACCACAGCGAGAGCTATCTGGTCTAACACCGTACGCCCCAAAGGCAACAGAAGATGAAATTCTGGGGTTTGACAAACATACACTAATTCGTCACTGGACAGCTCCTCCAGTTACGAACCGTCTACTCAACCGATGGGAAGCTCACGACGTCAAGATATGTAAGTTGGCTGGTTCTGATTGTGTCAGCCCGCACCTTCACTGCGTCCCGTCTCTTACAGGCTCCGCGCCTTTCCCTTTCCGGCTAGCGCACACGCGGCTCTCTTTGTGTAGATAAAAATCACGTAGATAGCTACCAACACAGCACGATTCTGATCACATTCTCCCCTATTGACAGATTGAATGGTCTTGTCTGACCAGACCGAACAGCAAGACGGACGCAGCCGCCTCTCCAATCGAGGATACGTTCTATCTTCCCCCAGGAGACCCGATCGCGGCATTGTATCGCTCTGATAAATCTCAGTCGATTGAACATGACACTTCCAGTACAAATCCCAGGCCGAAAGACGGTATCAACAAGAAAGTAGATTATAGGCTCGTAATAGAGGACGCGAATTCCTTGCAGGGTGTGCAGCAATGGATATAATACCCAAGAGTCTTGTCCGTGCCGGAGTCTGTCTCACTCCCGAGTTCGAATGCTATGCTTGTTTTCGGAGATTCCGAACACTCGGTCAGAGGAGGTGCGTATTTAATGCCAGATCTGTAGAGACCGTAAACCTGACAAAAGCAGATATCATCACATCCCTATGCATAACCCTCGATACAGTTGTGATAGATGTGAAAAAAGTTTCGACTGCTTGGTATAATTGCAGGAACACAGACTCCTTGTTCATTCCAAGTTCGGTACGATGTGTTTGCGCCGCCGACATCGACCATAAAAGCCTGCAAGCTAAGAAAGTGGAAGGAAGTGCTTCGAGCAACTCATCTTTGAAGCAGGACAGCTCGGTATCTAGTAGAAGTCTGGTTTCTGTTTGGAACAATGACGATGCTGGCAAGAGGTAAGCAACTGATCTTGGATCGCAAGCAATGCTGAACACCACGTAGACTTCACAGTGATTCAAAGCCGGCGAACTCCCGCTCGTTGACATCCTTCGACGAAGGCATCCCGAGAGACTGACTGTAGCCCTGTTCCGTCGTTGCACTATGTCCCCAACGACATCCATAACGAACTCCACTCAACTGTCACGAGCTGTGCACGAGTTCCAGTTGAAGCCCAGTCAGGCATCAGCGGTCACGGATGTGCCGACAATACCTAGAGAAAATACATCAACTCTGAACGACCCCTTGCTTGACAATATACACCTGGTCAAAGACGGTAGGTAGCCTTAAGTTTTGTGGGCAGCGGCTCTGATGCTTACTACAACAGGGACCATGTCAACCGGGCACACATCGGTCGTTACGACTGTGGCCTTTGCGGCGCATCATTCAATCTCCAAGCGGATCTCAAGCAACATAGATTTGGTGTTCATGCCGAAGCAGGAGCGAAATTTATCTGTCCAAACCCTGGGTATGCTACGCCGGACAAGAAATATAACCGCAAAGACAACTTTCAACGACACGTGAAGCGCTGTCAGGAAACAATTGCGAAAGGAAAAGGCCGAGCCAGAGAAGCGGAACAAGGGGAAGAGAACATGCTGTGTGAGGTGCCCTAAATCACCGCGAGAGGCCAAACACTGTACCTTTCGATCAACCTTAGCAGACAGACAACGGCGTCCACAAAGCTCCCCGTCAACATGGTGGCGCGACGTACATTCATCTCCACCAGTATCGTCGCCAACGACCTTCGTCAACAACGCGGCACGCGACCCCACCTTATGAGCGCCTTCTCCGTTCCTGGTCTCAAGCAGCGAATCCCTTCGAAAAGCTGGGGTAAGAAGCATTGATACGAACGCGCATCTAGCACGAAAAGGAAGGTGGGTCCGTTCTTGCACCCGCCCCCTTTCCTATCTTGGCCCGGGTAATAAGATGGCAGGCGTCTAGGGCACACATGCAACAACAAAAGCCAGACAATCAATCGCCGTTTCTTATCGTTATTTCTCTTGTCCTCCCACCTTCAAGAAATGTTGTGCTAAGCCTTGTTGCGAAGCTTGGATTGTTTGAGGGTTTTTGACGTTTGACGTCACAGAAAGACCTTGGAGTTCAAGAACGATACCGCGACATCAACAGAGCGCACACCGACCGTGTGGGGGCCAAAATTAGACTGCCGTGATCAAGACTTGAGATATTTCTGGGGGCTCTGGTCTGCTTCAGATGAGAACAAACGGCTCTTGGGTCAAAATGAGCGACATCACGCCCGTGCAAACCCACGGGAGCACCGCCAAGAGCGAAATCCGGATTGAAGAAGACATCTATGAGAACGCCCAAGGGTCGTCATCACGTGCAGTAGACGGAGAGATAGAAACACAGGCAACTTCCTCTCAAAGACGACCGAAGCCGAAGCAGACATATAGTCATACGCACTTCAAGGTGTACAAGAGAAGATGGCTCGGTCTTGGACAGCTCGTGTTGTTGAACATTGTTATTAGCTGGGATGTAAGTCGAGTACCCAACAGAGTCCGAATGAACACATACTTACAAACAACAGTGGTTGACCTTCGCTCCCGTCTCCACATCAGCAGCAACATACTTCAACGTTTCTGAGACAGCGATCAACTGGCTCTCAACCGGGTTCTTCTTCTCCTTCGCAGTCGCAGCTCCCCTCGTCATCTGGACGCTTCACCGCAGTCCAAAAGAGAGCATTCTCTGGGCCTCTGGTCTACTTTTGGTCGGCAACTGGATCCGCTATGCAGGCACACGCGCATCAGGCGGCATCTTCGGCGTCGTGATGTTCGGCCAGATCTTGACTGGTCTTGCGCAACCTTTCGTACTTGCTGCGCCAACGAGGTACTCCGACATGTGGTTCACTGAGCGAGGACGAGTAGGTGCGACCGCACTAGCCAGTCTGGCGAACCCATTTGGTGGTGCTGTAAGTCCACTCTCACGAACCTTCCTGAGCTACACTAACGAATTCAGCTCGCCCAGCTGGTCAACCCCTTCCTCGGCTCCGTCGACAAAATCGTCTTAATCGTCTCAATAATCACAACCGTATCCTGCATCCCCTCCATCTTCCTGCCCGCCGCTCCACCAACACCACCCACCGCCTCCTCCAGCCTATCGCGAACACCCGTCTTCGAGTCGATAAAAGTTATGCTGCGCTCTCCGCCGTTCTACATTGTCTTCCTAACCTTCAGCGTCTACGTTGGCTTCTTCAACGCCTTTTCTTCGCTGCTAAACCAAATCCTCTATCCCTACGGCTTCTCTGAGGACGAAGCGGGAATTTGCGGCGCGGTGCTCATCGTGGTTGGTCTTGTTGTCGCGGCCGTCACTTCGCCGGTCCTCGACCGCACACATGCATACCTCTTGGGTATCAAGATCCTATGTCCGTTCATCGCGCTGAGCTACCTAGCAATGATCTGGGCGCCGCAGACGAGGAGCATTGTTGCGCCGTATGTGCTGAGTGCGGTGCTGGGTGCGAGTTCGTTCAGTCTGCTGCCCGTCGCACTGGAGTATCTAGTCGAAATCACATTCCCAGCTAGTCCTGAAGTTAGCTCGACGATTTGTTGGGTTGGGGGGCAGTTCATTGGGGCTTGCTTCGTGCTCATTATGGATGCTCTGAAGGATGGGCGACCAGTGGACCTGGATAAAGTCAGCGATGGGGGAAGGATAGAGGGAGGAGGAGATCGGCCGCCTGGTAATATGTATAATGCTCTGGTTTTTGAGGCGATTGTGGGGATGGTCGTGTTGCCGTTGCCGTTGATGTTGGGAGTGAAAAGGCTGGGTTTGGCTGTTGGAAAGGGGAGACTGAAGGTTGATGAGAATAGAGAGGGGGAGGTTATAGAGGGTCAGGAGAGTTGACTATTGGAGGATTACGATGCAGTGTAGTCCAACACAGGAGGTCTTCTTCTTTTCTCTGTTTCGATCTGAAGTGTTGGTGTGTTGCTGTGACGCTGATCACAACTTCGCCTTGTCAGAGAGCGCAGTCTGAGACGGTGATTGAGGTAATGAAATTGCTTGGCATGGTAAATAGTACAGTGTTATTCTAAACATGACCCTGGTATTTACAGTCATCCTTGACGTGTCTTGTCGTTTCTTTCGATCCAACACCGTCTTCCAACTATCGAGTCATGTATTCGGCGCGGTAGCGGTCGAGGTGAGCGAAGTGCTGGCAGGTTTACTTGAGCTGAGCGAAGAGCTTGGGGGCGGCGCACTGGGTCGCGCAGTGTGCGAGATGGAAGACTGTAATACGTTAGTATCTCGGCGCATGCTTGTCGGGATTGTCGTGACATACACTCCTCGACGCAGTCCTCGCTGGCCTTGCCGTCATTGTCGATCTGACCGGTGACGCGCTCGACGCACTCGTCGTAGTGGTGCTTGGGGCCGTGGCACTCCTTGGAGTTGCGGCACTCTGCAACCATTCGTTAGCTACGGTCCGACTCTCCAATGGTTATTGAGCAGATTCCAGTGTTGCGTGTTGCGTTGGTCATCAATGGCTCATCAGTGCTATGAACGCATCCTGGGTACCCAATGATGCTGGAATCGCCGGTCATTGCGGTTTGAGGGCTACTCACGCTCCTCGAGAACCTCCTTGGGGTCTGTGTACTCCTCCTCCTCCTCTTCCTCCTCCTCGGCCTCCTCCTCGTCATCGCCGCCGTCGCTGGGCCTGTGTCCCTGCTCGCCAGACTCCTCGGGCTCCTTGGCGTCCTGCTTGTTGACCTCGGCCTCCTCGCCAGACTCCTCGTTGGTTCCAGATGCGGGTGTCTGGGTGGATGTGCCACCCTGGGGAGGAGCTTCGGCATCGGCCGAGGGGAGAGCGAAGGTCTCCCAGACGTCGGAGAAAAAGTCGGTGATACCCATTGTGACGGTGGGGCGACAATTGAGTCTCGAGCGGGTCGGGTGGTGATGTAGACGGCGGATGAGGGTGTTTGAGCTGTGAGGTTGAAGCCGGGATATCGAATTCGTCGAGACTTGGCGCGGCGCTAGCCCCAGGAACATGTCATCAAAACGAGCCGCAACTCATTGGGCCCTTCACGCACCGCTCAGTAATGGATGAATTGCGCACTGAAGATGCACACGAAATTGCTAATAGTATTGATGATATGGCTACGGCTAGCTGCGATGCCTCTTGAACGCTTCTTGCACACTCACGCCCCCCTCAACGTCCGCAATCACCTTCTCGTCGGCTGCCACAAGTTTTGGTAGCAGCTCGAGCAGCTCATCGATTTTGCCCTTTGGCACTGCAACCACACCATTCTCGAGCGGATCTATCATGACAATGTCGCCAGCCTGGACAGTAGTCTCGCCAATGTGCACCGGCACGTTGTGCGCATGAAACTTTGTCTCCGCTCCTGCACCAATGATCGACGTTCCTTTTGACCAGATTGGCAGCTGCGTTTCGTTCAGTGCCACCAGGTCTCGTACTCTACCGTCGACGACCAGACCGTGTGCGCCGAGATGCTTCATACGGGCAGCCATGATGCCGCCCACCACTGCGCAAGATTGGCCTCGTGGCTGGCTGATCACAATGATGGTGCCGTTCTCTGCGTAGTCTGCGTAGGGCCTGGAGTCTGGCAGATTTGAACCAGGTGCATTTGTAGGCAGTGAGGTAGGGTTAGGGAAGGATTTGGTAGCTTTAGGTGCCATGAGAAATGTCGATGCAGGTGCAAGGACCTTCTTCAGCTCTGGTTTTGGTATGCTCGCAGTGTGCGGCATTGGCTCTGTTGGACGTCAGCATGGTTCTATGTCACTCAAGGTAAGGCGTACGTATATTGGCCAGAAAGCCTGCCCCTGGAACGTTGAGTTTGAGCAAGCCATCTGCGAGCTAGATGTGCTCAGCATGAAGTATCCAAGTCAAGAGAACTGCATTCAAACTCACATCACACGCTGCGTACTTATACAGCTCCATCCATCTGGGCGTCACCATTCTTGAGGCTATAGGTTTCAGAGAATGCGAACTTAGATTAGAGCAGTGTAGAATGTGGTGTACTTCTGGTGGAGTGCTCCAGGTTCCAAAGTTTCATGACCCCGCTAGGCCGAGGTGTTCGTGGGCTGCCGGTTCCCGTTCCTTAAGCACCATGTTGCTCAACATGCAATTGAATTGACAAGGAGCATGGAAACGAGCGGGCGCTATGTATCGCTGCGGTAGTTTCTCCTCGGGAAAAAATTCCACGACGTGACTTGGGATCACTCGTTCAGCATGCTTTCGTTGCTACAAGGAAGGCGCATGTCTCGTGCCTTCAGTCAAACAATGCCTTTCTAGCTCCATGCACGAGGAATACTGGCACTGAACAGAGCTCGAGAACGTCGATATATCTACTACAACCATGGAGCTATTCATTGTCCAAGGGTTGACCTTCCCAGTTTGGTGGATGAGGCTCAGTTGACGCTTGACATCACGTGGAGCTACGCCACAGCCAGGGTTCGATCGGCGCAACGCTTCGACATGTTCCGCCGTCTTCTACTCATCACCACCCGCTAGCGACATTGTCGCGACGTCTCCCCAGACTGATGCGCCTTCATTCTTCGCCTTCCTCTTCCCTGTAGTCTGGTCTTCCAAGCACATAACCGCGGCCTTCGCCGCTCTATACAATTCAACATGGCTTCCACTGCACCCTTTGCGGTTCACGTACGTCCACTTGCCACGATCTCCGACATCGCGTCATTGAACGCCCGCTGACTTGCCATAGAATTTCGTCGCCGCTGCCACAGGACTGCGTCCCACCATATCTATTACTCTGAGACCCTCATGGCAGGCATTTGGCCGCAAGCCCACTGTCGACAGTGCCAAACAGATGCACACCGCCCTACCTCGGGTCTATAGTCCCCCCGCCCGCGCCTCGTTCATCAAGTCGCATATGGCAAGACAGTATTCGTCTCTGTCGCACAACGGTCCTCTCTCACAGCTTCGCCAGCAACCCAGGTTTGGCATGGTCGGTCTCGGTCTGGCGCAGCAGCGCTCGCTCTTCGGTGGTCCTTCGCGGGACCAGCTTGCTCGTTTGGAGGAAGCTGCCAACAACAACCCCAACAGTGCAACTTCTCAGGCTTCTTTCTACTCGGCTGTCATGCGCGCCAACATGCCGCAGATCGTCATCGATCGCTACAACACCGGACAATTCGCCACGAACGCCGTCTCAGACCGCCTCTACCGCCAGGCGCTTGAGAAGACTGGTCAGTCTGCTGCTATTGGAAACACACAAGGGGGCAACAATGGCCTGACACCACAACAAATCCAGGCTGTCAGCCAGGCTGTAGGCGCTAACATGGGCGCAGGTCAGATTGGCAAGGCACGCGGCGGTGTCGGTGTCAAGAGTGACCCAGTCTACGTTGTCGTCGAGGAGTCTATGTGGAACGTCATCTTCAAGTGGGTCAGATGGCTTGCTGGTTTCGCGCTGGCTGCCTACGTCTCCTTGATCTTGATTACCCTCTTTGTTGAGACTAGCGGTGTCCTCAAGAAGGTTGGCGGTGGTACCAGCGCTGAGGTTCGTCCGGAGCACCAGAACACTCGTTTCAGCGACGTGCACGGCTGCGACGAGGCCAAAGAGGAGCTTCTCGATGTTGTCGACTTCCTGAAACACCCTGAGCGCTACAACAAGCTTGGTGGCAGGCTGCCTAAGGGTGTCCTGCTCATCGGTCCCCCTGGTACTGGTAAGACGCTGCTTGCTCGTGCTGTTGCCGGAGAGGCTGGTGTCCCGTTCTTCTACATGTCTGGATCTGAGTTTGACGAGGTCTATGTCGGTGTCGGTGCTAAGCGCGTTCGCGAGCTCTTCACCACTGCCCGAGCTAAGGCCCCTGCCATTGTCTTCATCGACGAACTTGACGCTATCGGCGGCAAGCGTAAGTCGCGTGATGCCAACTACCATCGTCAAACCCTCAACCAGCTCCTGAACGATCTCGATGGATTCGACCAGAGCACTGGTGTCATCTTCATTGCTGCTACTAACCACCCGGAACTCCTCGACTCGGCTCTGCTTCGCCCTGGACGTTTCGATCGTCACGTACAGGTCGAGCTCCCAGACGTCAGTGGCCGTCTTGCTATCTTGAAGTATCACACCAAGAAGATTCGCCTTTCGCCAGAGATCGATCTATCCACCATTGCCCGCGGTACACCTGGTTTCTCTGGTGCCGAGCTTGAGAACCTTGCCAACTCGGCAGCTATCCGTGCTTCCAAGCTCCAGTCTAAGTTCGTTTCGCTGAACGATCTCGAATGGGCCAAGGACAAGATTACCATGGGCTCGGAGAAGAAGACGCGCGCAGTACCCCTTCAAGATAAGATTCACACTGCTTACCATGAGGGTGGCCACGCGCTTGTCGGTATCTTCACCAAGGGTTACAGCGACGTCCACAAGGCCACTATCCTGCCCAGAGGCCACGCCGCCGGTATCACATTCTTCCTTCCTCAGGAGGAGCACCACCACACTCGATCGCAATACATCCGCCAGCTGCAAGTCTGCATGGGAGGCAAGATGGCTGAGGAGATCATCTTCGGTGCTGACAATGTAGCTGACGGTGCTTCCGGTGATATCCAGCAAGCAACACAGCTGGCCTACAGCATGGTCACAGCCTGCGGCTTCTCGGACATGCTCGGCAACGTTGACTTCAAGTCAAATTATGAGATGGTCTCGCCGGAGACAAAGCGCCTCATCGATAACGAGGTTCGACGACTGATCGACGAAGCCAGGACGAGCGCAAGGGAGTTATTAGTATCGAAGCGCCCTGAGCTCGACCGTCTAGCAGAAGCTCTTGTCCAGTACGAGACTTTGGATAAGGAGGAGATTCTGAAGGTCATCAAGGGCGAGTCGCTACCCAACCGCATCAAGTCGTCACCAGACACACCTATTAAGATGCCCACAAGAGCGCTCCCATCGCCCGTAGCGCCGCCGGTGCCCGGTACAGGCAGTGAAGGTGGA
This sequence comes from Macroventuria anomochaeta, assembly GCF_010093625.1. Taxonomy (NCBI): domain Eukaryota; kingdom Fungi; phylum Ascomycota; class Dothideomycetes; order Pleosporales; family Didymellaceae; genus Macroventuria; species Macroventuria anomochaeta. The sequence goes on from NW_022985373.1 coordinate 141,930, forward strand.
CCGCCCGGCCCTAGTGTGGTTGCGTGAGGGAGGTGATTGAAATTGATTCAGAGGATAGAATCATCGCATCTTGCATGCAGAGGCGAACGGCGTTATTGCAGCCCTCTTCCCTCTCGCTTCGAGCGTCTGTTCAGGTTTTCAACTTTCATTTTGTACATTATGGGTATAACTAGCGCTAGCGAAAAGCATAGCATGAGATGAGTAGCTTTTGCGTTGCGCAAAGCAGATTGAAAGGTGGTGCGGAGAAGAAGTGTAACTAGACTGAGGTCGGTTGAATGAAATGAAAAGATGAAATTCATAACATTAGCCTATATGCACTGCTAATATGCTGAACACCTCTCTATATGTTTCCGCCGGCCCTTGCACACTTGCTGGACCAGTCTCGTTACTACTTACCCGTCTTAATCCTACACGAACAGTATCCCGTATGTTCTTCTCTGGACATAAGATATGACAAAAACACACGTCATTTGCTTGCAGCCTTCCCACATCTCTCCACATGCCTATTGGAATTGTCCTTCCGAGTCCTCCGTCTTGCAGTTCGCTAGTATCGCTTCTCGTCGCCCGTCGGGTGCTTGGATGCGTTGTGTCGTTCAAGGTCTGTTTTCAAGTTGAATGCAACACGAGGTTGACAAACGTAGCATTCGAATCGACGGATGTGTCTGCGATTGTTGTGGTCGTTTAGACCTGCGGCGGTAGGGAACGACTTATTGCACGAGTCGCATGTGAAAGCAAGTTGCTCGACATTGCCATTTGGTTGTCACTATTGTGGAGGCTTTTGTATCTCAGAGTCGTTGTTTTCGAGGTCCTCTACCGGTGTCTTTCCCTAAGGATAGGAGAGGTTCTATTGCAGTGTGTCTTGCCAAAGATTGGGAAGGCTATATGGAATCGGTTCGTATTTAGCCTCCCATGAATTAACGTTTGCCGTGGCCCTCTTGTTCAGTGATTTCAGCTCTTTGACTTCGACCTTGATAGCTTCAACCGTCTTCCGGTGAAGCAGAAGGATCGTGCTTTCATCTGGAGTGCGCCAGCGTTGAAACTAGGCCCAGAGCAAAAACTCGACGGCTGCGACCAGGAAGCAAAACAAGACAATGAATGGGCTTAACATGTTGGCGGTCATTTCTGTAGGTGTGCTGATTGTATGGACGTGGGATGGTAGATGAATGCATTCGAGTTCGGAAGAGCTTTATATGATGTTCGACTGCAGCTTGTAGTTATGCGAGGCTGAGTAAAGACATATGTGCCAGCACAGCGCTACCATAAATAGGCGAAAGGATGCGTGCATAAGGTCACGGCCAATCACATAGCCTTCACCCATCAACCTGACGCGCGGACTGAGGCATACATAGTCGCGCGAACTTCTGGTTTATCCCTCTCGTTCCTTCCACATGATTACTTTTCCTTCACCCTTTCCACACGCATCCATCCAATCTCTAAAAGCCGCGATATCCACCCTATACCCTTCAACCAAAGGTATGTTCCCTGCCTTCTCCATCTTCAGCACCGTACGGTGCAGTGTTGTACCTCCTCGCTGCTCATTCTCTACAGGCTCATCAGCTGGTGGAAGCTCAGAGCTACTACTCGCCGACCGCAGAGTTTGGTGGAAGTTGAACTTTGCTGGACTGCATAGAGCCAGACCGAAGTTTTGGAGGGAGGAGAAGCGCTTTAATTTGCTTTGTGATCGAGTCGTAGGTTTTGGTGTGGCGTTGTCTGGGAAGATCGTGTGCAGGCAGTCACTTGTTGCTGTGACAGCGCTGATGTGCCATGCAAGAATAAGGTGCGGCGGTGTGCCTCCATCTTGAGGTTCGTAGCCTTTAATGAGAATGTAGCACCATCTTCCTTCGCCAGTCTTTGCGCGCTGCGACATATCCATGTAACGAATTTGCTTAGGAGCTTCACTGTCGGCTAGTCCCAAGGTCTGTTTGATGGTACTTATCGAAGAACTCCATAGAGGCGGCGCTTGGCTGTCAGTATTGCCCGCCGGATTATCGAATATGTCGACTTCATGGTAAGACATCTCTGCGACATCATCAGGACCCAAGAACCTTATTTCCTTGTGCGGCTCGACGCTGGTGTCGTAGAAGCTCACGGAAAGCAATTGCTTTCTCAACGGCGGAGTGATCGAGTACGGAAAAGCTGGATGTATGGAGAAGGGTTTTAGAACTGGCAGTCGATGGTGGAAGGCCCACATTGCGTGTGACCAGGTGAGTAGGATGGTCAGAAGTGCATGGGTGTTGCCCGGAAATTTAATTGTCCATTCCGCCTCGGTGTCAGGTGAAAGAACAGGTAAGCCAGCAACATCGTCACGACGAGAGCGCTGGGACAGAGGTGGGTCGATTTCGTTCTGAGTTGATGAGGAAGGAGCACGCTTCCTTGATGTTGCTGCCTTCACTGGTGATGGCGCTTGGATTGTGATCCGAGGTGCAGGTGACGACGCTGTGTATTCGTTGTGACCCAACACAGTATTCCCAAGGGCGCTGTGAGGTTCGAAATCACTGCAATTGTCGCCGTAGGCAGAACCATTCTTGGTCTGTACGAAGGCCGAGGATTGTTGCTCAACACCTGGTGAAGGGAACAGCACTGGCAATGACTCTGTCCTTCTCAGGGTTGACGGGTTGTTGTTCCCATGGCTGTAGACTTGCTTGTACGGATGCTGACTGTTCGCCGTCGCAGTGGGGTGTTTGGAATCAGGGCGCGGCGGCAGGTTCTTGCTTCTTGAGGTACGAGTGAGTGGGTCGGAGTCGTTGCTGCCGTAGACAATCTCGTGTGGAAGTGGAAGGAGCGAGCTCGTTCGCGGGGGAAACGACGGCGCCGGCATTGAGGAAAGCTCGTTCCCGCTCGCAGAACTGCCTGGTCGTGAATAATCACTCACCGCAAGAGTGGTGCTAGACCCATATTTCCACAAGCTATAATCGTCATCATCACATTCGTCATCAGTGTGCTCACTTGCCGTATCATTAGCAACGGCGTCGCTGTCGCTGTCGAGGAATGTGTGTCGCTGAGCAACAGCGATAGCTTGCTTTCCAGAAGTCCACTTTGGAACGTTGATCTTCAGCTTGCCGCTAGTGCCAGGAGCAGTGAGACGAGTGGGTGTTGCGCGCACTGGACTTTCCTTCTCCTCCAAGATATCCGCTAGGCTCGTCTTGCCCTGCTGTGGCAGCACGGAAGCCGTGAGGCCTTCAGCTTGCCTTGGAGCAGACACTCCGGCAACATATAGTTGTTCGTACTCTTGTAGTCCAGCCTCAAACCTTTCTCTCAGGTCGCTCGGCATGGCTGGTGGCGGCACGAATGGCTCCGGATCCCGCATGCCCAGTACTTGATGCAGCGTCTTTGACGCGCTGAAGGCACGTACGACACTTTGCATAGTGTCCGTCCTGCCGCGATGCGGTGTTTCGGCTGGCGCCTTGCTGTGTAGATCGCCAGGTGGGTAGCTCGGGGATGAATTTGGGGACAAAGTCGGCATGGAGGGCGAGCGCATGTTGAGCATACTGAACGCCTCGACGAGTGCGTCTGTTGGAGATGCAGCCGGCGTGAGATCAGCGGGCAGTATTTTCAGTGACAGAGTTGAGGCAGGTGTGTTGAGCTCAGCTGTTAAGAATGGAGAGCGCGAGTCAGATTTTGACTCTGATCGTTTGCTTGCGTGGGGGTTGCTCCCGTCATGTGGCGCTGTCATGGTGAAGTGAAGGCCACTACACGACGCCGAAAGGGGCGCACCGAACGCAGGCACGAAAGCAGCTGGATAATAGGAAGCAAAAGTCGAGAAACTGATAAGAGTTAAGACCATCGTATGTCTTCTTGGTATGTCGCCAAATCTAGAATTCTGTTAACTCGAACTGAGTATCGAGTGCAAGAAGTAGAGGTGAATGCGAGTTCAGGTGATGATTTCGAATGTCATTAGATATTAGATTGATGGCAGGTCACTGGCCGCGAGCCCGGTGAAACATGCACACAAACAGTGTTGTAAGTCTAGCCCTCAGTAGAGAAGACGTAGTCAGCCTCGAGAGTGTAGGCAGGGTCGTTGGGACCAAAAATCTGCCTCTTCTCACGCTGCCACTCGGGCTGGTTGATGGCATCAATGTAGTCCTGGACCTCCATGACGACGCAGCCATACTTCTCAACAGTGCGGCTGCGACTGTCAAGACCCTGAGTGGACTTGATAGGAAGAGAGCCTTTGCAGAAATTAGCATTTGAAGGCTTTGCCAAATGAAAATGAGCTTACCGTTCTGGCCACCACAGCTGTAGACCTGGAATGCCTCTTGGTCGGTGAAGATGTCAACTTTGATGCCGGACCATGCGCTAGACAGAGAAGCGACAGGACCTGAGGTGCGCCAGTTAAAGGGACCGTTCTGGTCTCGATTGACAGCGTAGCAGTTGTCGTAGCCAGTGCAGTTGTAACCGCAGTTGCCGAGAAGCTCAGATGCTGTGAGGTTGGCGCCAATCTGTTTGGGAGAGGACCAGAAGTCGTTGACGGAGTACTTCTCGTTAGGAAGAATGGTGCCATCAGGAATCAGAATGTTGTCAACACCAACACGCTGGCCGGAGTAGGGCAGGTACAGGGTGTGGTTGAGCGCAGTAGGAGTGTCGGGGTTGGCAAAACCATCCAAGTTCCAGTAGGTGTGCGAGGTCAACATGATGGGTGTCTTCTTGGTAGTCGCAAGAGCAACGATCTTGATGTTCCAGGTGTTGGGAGACATGGTGTAGGTGACGTAGCTGATGACCTCGCCAGGGAAGCCCTCCTTGCCATCAGGGTCAACAATCGAAAAAGTGATCGAAGACTCAGTGTGTGCGACCACTGTGAAGTTGCGCCAATCTGCTAATGTCAGAACAAGAAATCGTCAGTAGGGGATTGCGACCTACCCCATCCATCAAGACCACCGTGCAGTGTGTCAGCACCGCCGTTCTCATTGGGCGTGATGTGGTAGTCAACGCCGTCAATGTTGAACGTGCTGTTCTTGATACGGTTTGCGTAGCGTCCAGGTACACCTCCAAAGTGAGGGTGAACTGGGTCTACCGAGTAGTACGAGGCATTGTCGTAGCCAAGCACGACGTCGCGCTCTACGCCATCCTTACCCTTAATGAAAAGGTTGGTGATGGACGCACCGTAGGGAATGAACTGCCCACGGATGCCTTTGGCAGATATCTCGTACTTGCCATTCTCATCAGGACCGGAGGTAGTGTTGGTCGGGTAGTTGGACGGTGCCGCAATGGCAGTCGCCGCGAACACTGCTGAGAGGAAAGTGATCTTCATCTTGGACCTGCGCTTTGATGCTCAAGTTAAGAGGTAGATTGACGAGCTTTGCGGAGAGGTGGAGCTCTGAAAGCTGGGGAGAAGCTGGGGATCATAAGTAGTGCGTTCGTATGACCCCGGACCTGGTAACCAGAGCCTAACCTTTTTCTTGCTCTCACCCGTTGTTCTCGCTAGCACAAGCCCGTTGACGACGTAACATGATCTTGGTAAGATGGAGGCGGGTCGTTACCGCGTGGAGAATCGCGCTTTTCCCCGCACAAGGGCTCTCCATGCCGATCCTTTAGGAGCACCGGCATAATGGAGTCAGCGCCGAAAGCATAGAGAACTGCTTTACAGCTTTCAAAAGGTCAAATGCCTCTCCTGTTTTCGTCGCACAACTTTTGTGCACCGTGTTGTGACCTGCATCCTCGGTTATGCGTTGAGAGGTAGGGTGAGCTCAAGGGTCAAGCTCCCACCTGCAAGCTTGAGGGCCTGCTCGAAGCTCTTAGCGTCATAGCTGCTGCTCACGGGAATTCCACGGCCGCTGCAGAACAGGCACCAGACGCCTGCAAAACGCCTCTCGGTCTTTGGCCGACTCGCGGAAAAATCGGAGTGACATGGCGAGGTTGAATTATGATGTGGAGAGCGGTTGGGGCGTCCTTGCCATCCCTGCACTCGCAGCTTCCAAGCTGCGAGGCGGGGAAGCTTGACCGTGCCACACTATTTGCTGACATGGGGGCACGGGATGGTATACTGCAACAAGTACTCAGGCCGCATCGTAAGCTTGTCTGATATATACAAAGCGCAATCTTGCTACCGAACTCTCATTAGCGAATTGAAATTGTATGTGATGTCATTTCCTGGATGTACACCAAACGCCTCGATCCTAGCATCAACACACGTCAGCTTGAGCAAGCAAGCCCTCTCGACTCAAGCATTGCCTTAAGATCAAGTCTCGTAACACCAGCCGCTATTTCACGAACCCACATTCAAACCATCACTGACCTTGTCAGACTACGCTCAGCCTCGTGTATAATACTAGACCCCTTCGAGAACAACCTGCATGTCCAGACAGCTCTCGAGCACTGCCTAGACCTTACGCTTCTTCATTGAAGGCCCAGATGACTGAGACCCGAGGGGCTTAAAAGGCCACGAAAAAGCTGCAGCTGCGTAAGACTCCTCGACTTCGGACGGAAGTACCGATGGCGGTTCTTTACTCTCGTAGTTCAGAGGAGGTCTACTCAAGCCTTGCGGCGTAGACTCCCCGACGCCAGGACCGGTCGGGTTCAGTGCAGTCGGCACAACGGGACGTACATATCGCGGGTCGAAGGTGCTCGTAGGTGGTACGTATGGCACGAAAGGGGCGTGCTGTTCTGCAGCAGCAACTTGAGCATCCAACTGCAGAGCGATGGAGTCTGTCCGACCCTGGGGCTTTGGTGCATCGATCTGGGAGACCACGTTGATAGCTGTCAATAGACTATCAAAGCTACTATGGGAGGGAAGTCGATGGGTATCGTGACGTGGTTCCCATTCTTGTGGGCTGGAAACGATTGCATTGCCTGCATTGAGGGTTTTCGCGACTTTATGGGGCAGGTCGTCAAGCGTTGGGAAGCCAGGTATTGTGTTGAGATGCGGTACGTCAGAAGCTGCTGGAGTCTTGGGCTGTAAGATTGAGGCTTTGGGTCGGTCTTGCTTGGATACGGTAGGGACGGACTTTACCGTCTCAGACGCTGACCGCCCATTGCAGCTAGGGTGATCATCCCAGGCAACGTCTGGTTTCCTGTGCTTAGCCCAGCAGCCTGTTGTCGTTGCAAGGTCGTTACGCTTTTTGCCCCAGTGGTGTTTCTTCACACCCGACAGACTCGTGAAGCCTTTGCCGCAGATCGCATGTATGAAAGGTCCTCCCAGTGAAGGAGCCCGATCTGTCGTGATGTCTTGTCCTAGATCTTCTGCGTCTTCCGTCTGTTGTATATCAGGCGGCGACTGAGAGGTTGGAGTCGGAGGCGCTTGGATGTTTGCAGAATGCTGCTTTTCCAATGTCGTCATGTGGAAGGGATCAGCATTACTCGATGGTGGCAGCGGATCGTAAGTGAGCTGCGGAGTGTGTGTTGACTGGAGACCCTCCTGCTGAAGAGAAGTTGGTCTCTGGTAGGATTCGGCGTTTTGAAGAAAGACCACTGACGGCTGGAGGTGGTTACTGTAGGATGGACGCGGTGACTCTTGAAGCCCGAATTGCTCTTCAACATATGTACCATCCGGAGCAAAGTTAATGCCATCGTTTGTCCAAGTATCAGCGTAGCTTGAGCCTTCCCACGGGTTGCGAAATTCCGTATGAATAGGAGGTGGTAAAGACACATCGTTGTTGACAGCTGTGTACATACCCTTTGCACCGTGATCCGTCCAGAGATGGGTCGGTAGGTTGGGTAGCTGAAAGGGAGCGAGAACTGGCAGTGAGGGGGATGAGGCCATAGGATTATGACCATTAGGACCATTGAACATCGCAAGACCGGCTGATTGGTCAAACTGAGGGACGGAGAACCAGCTCGATGAGATCGATGGTAGGCGCATCTGTGGTTGATGCGCGGGCTGGAGGAACTGAGGGGCCGGCTCTAAAAACTGTTGCGTTGGCTGCTCGGTGGGTAGATCGAAATCACCAGGAGCCCAATCGGCTGCCGGGTGCATGAGGATATCCATCAGTTCCTGTCTAAGATCGTCGTGCCCTTCAAGAGTATCGAGAATGGTCGTATGTGCATCTCGCTTGCTCAGTTCACCCTCTTTAAAGGCATCAAGTGTCTCCTGTACGTTATACAATTGGGATGAGTGCTCCTCAAAGCGAGCCTAAAAAGGGATGAGTCAGATTTGGTTGCAAATGAACGCGTTTGCTGTCCTCTAAATTACCTTCACGTCCCCCAAAAATTTGAGACTAAGAGCTTTCAGTTCGTTGAGCTGAGTTGTAGCCTGCATGCCGGAAGGCAACCTGTATGAAAGTCAAACAGGGTGGCTATGGTCAATTAGGAACATGAGGCAGCTTACTGAAGATCGGGTAGCGTATCAGACATTTTGGCGATCTGGGGTAGTGTAGTGTTAATTGAAACGTGGCTAGGGAGTATTGCGATATTCTCCGATTCTCAAAGTCTTGGCGGCAGGTACGGCTGCGGTGAAGTGAAGACAACGCGGGCAGTGAGCATGGCGTGGTTGTGCGACAAGGTTCAATAGCGCAGAAACAACAGATTGGCAGTAACGCTGTTCGCATGTGCAGGTTTGTACATGTCCGGATGGTGAGACTTTGTAACACTTGTTGATTGTTGACCTCAGTAGTGTAAACGGCAGCCGCGCCCACTGATCATGTGTCCAATGCATGACGTCGACGTAGTCACTTCGCGACTTCCGTCTTTCACAGCGACAGGGTCGCAAACAAACGACGTGCAGTATTCTCAACTGCAAGTTGTGGTTGACCGGCCTCGGTAGACCGTTTGTCGAACAGAGCCAGCGTCGTACACAACTTCGGCAATGCTCCTCCTGCAGCGCCACCCGCTATCCATGCTATCAAACAACACGAAATCTGCAGGCTCGCCAGGCTCAAAGCCGAGCGAGGTGGGTTCATGGCCAATAACAGCCTTCGCACGAGATGAGACGGCTTCCTACATTGCGGCGTTAGCGAAAGCTTGGAATAAACAAAGACGAGATGGCAACCTACATAGAGCAGCTGAACGTCGTCTGTGGTGGGTGCCTGATAGAGACCCACACCGAGTTGTGCAATGCCGAGTGGGTCACAGTTTCCTTGCGGAGTGAAGGCATTGCCAATGTTGTTTATCGCAATTGCAGCGTCAAAACCATATTGCTTGATCAACTTGACGATTGGCAATGTTCCACGGACACTGTCCGGACTTCGCATCATAAACAGGTCAGACGTAGGCAGCCCAACAAAGGAGACAGCGAACTCGCCTATTTCCTGTTTCAAACGATTCCATTCTTCGTCCCGAAACCTTATCAGACGTGTGCAATGGCCAAGGGTAATTTGCTTGCCGCCTGCCTTCATCCAATCGTGGTCCTTGAGTATTTGCAAGACATCCCAGACGAGAGGTTGCTTGTCTTCTTCGAGAAAATAGTCTAAATGCAAATCGAGGTATTTCTTCTTTCTCAATGCCAAAGCTGATATCCAACGGACGTTGTCTTTTGATTTGCACTCGTCGTCTTCGACGTACGGTGTCGAGCCCAGCACATCCACATTTTTGTTGGTTGCTGCAGCCTCCATGAGCTTCCTGACCTCTACGCCGTTGTCTTTTCCAGAGAAAAGAGGCAGTTGGGCGAAAGCGCATATCTGGATGTCACATTTCTCTTTGTACTTCTCTCGTAGGTTCAGGCCTGCGTCCAAGCACTTGAGCTGCACGACTCCATCGACCTCTACGAAGGCTCGCATGGCGGTGACACCGTGCTGTATGCTTTCCTCGATCAGTTGACTTCCACGCCGCATGAGGTCCTCCTCTTCAAACCTTGCCTTCGCGATGCTCGTCATCTTCATGGCTTCTTTGAAGTCGCCACTCTTAATCTGCAAGTCATCATACTTGGGATCCTGAAGCAGGAAGCATTTGTCCAGATGAATGTGAGCATGACAGAGAGAGGGCGCAATCAGTCTGTTAGATCCATCCAGAGTTTCGCCATGGTCGAGTCCGGATGCACCCGTGTCGTGTGCGTCCACTGACGCTATTCTACCGTCCTGAGTTGTAATGTCCCATAACTCAGAGGGACGCTTTCCCGGCAGACGAACGCGCGTGATCTTCTTCAATGGCGTGGGATGCATCTTGTGATGTGACTGGACTCAGTGGCAGTAGTGCACAAGATGAAGAGATGTGACTTGAAGGATAGACAGAGGGTCAATGATGACGTCGAAAATGTGGATGGGAGATCCAGACAGTTGCACCTCGCTTCATACGTGTTGGTCTCCAGGCGCGTCGCTGATCGCCAGTCGCCAAGGAGAATGATCAGAGACGGTGAACAGCTCGAACGGGCATGATGAGGCCTTTTGCTGCATCTATCGACCGCTCTTCAACGACGCAACGAGTTTGCATGAAATATGAAGACGCCGAAACACTGTTGAGTTCAAGTGCGGCGTTCCCAGCCGATGGTTGTACCCCGCCTTCAACGTTTAAGGGGCGTTGTGCCAATCATTATCAGCCCTGTGCACAGCTACCTTGACGCGTCTCCCAGACGCTCCTTCCTCCATCTCGCATCATCGAGGAAGTCGCGACACCATCGTTGCTGCCGTTCTACGAAGTCGTTGCTCGCCCATAATGCAACAGGCGAATTATCGGAATTACAATTACCCGCAAAATGCAGGCACAATCGGAACTCCTGCTCGGCGAGGGCCCGGTACGTAACTCCACATCGTGAAATCCACCACAACGCAATCAAACTCGCGCGCATACCTTGAAAACAGTTATGATCAGTAGGGCTGACTTAGACGCCATGTTTCGCAAACCAGCCCCGATTGCGCATCCTCAACACCAAGCTGCGCAGCAGTACAATGCCGTAAATATGCAAGCTCAGCAACGTGCTGAGGCCGAACGACGCGAAAAGATGCGCCGAATCGCGAAGAACCCTACCGACAAAAACATGCCTGAGGGCGTGGAGGATGTCTGCATTGGCGATGGTGTAGCGCGCTACCGTGAGCTGCGCGAAATTGAGCGTACGCTTGACGCGACCATGATGCGCAAGAAGCTGGATGTTATGGACTCCAAGCACCATTCAAGAGCTTCGCGCTATGGTACTATGCGCATCTGGATCTCTAACACGGCCGAGAACCAGCCATGGCAGAGCAACGTCATTGACGCAGATGCATTCGATTTTGAGAGCGACACCAATGCCACCTACCGCGTCAAGATTCAGGGTCGCCTGCTGGACGAAGAGGGCGACGAGGGTCTTGAGGATGAGGACGAAGACGAGGAGGGCAAGGACGCTGATGGTACGTAAGCTTTGCGCAGTCGCCTACATGAGCGCATTCATGAAGCTTTGCGCAAGCTGTCTGAGACCTCTCAACAGCTTTGGCATGAAACTGCTGCCTATCGGCAGGGTTGATGAACAATTAAAGCTGACCAGGACTCTATAGCTATGGATGAGGACGGTGCAGAGTCGAAAATATCTATCTCGAAACCGAAGATGTTCTCCCAATACTTCAGCGCAATCACAATCGACTTCGAACGCAACAAAGACCTCCAGCCCGACAACTTCACACAAATCGAGTGGAAGCGACCAGAGAACCCCACAGCGAAGGAGAGCAACTTCAGCGAGCTCGAATTCGAGCGCAAGGGCGACGAGAGCATCAACATTACGATCAACCTGCAACGATTCCAGAACCCCGAGATTTTCCGACTCAGCAAGCCTCTGTCTGAGCTGCTGGACACCGACGAGGAGGACCGCGCAGGTGTATTGATGGGTATCTGGGAGTACGCACGGTCACAGCACCTGCAACAAGATGATGATGAGCGCAAATTCGCCTGCGATGCAAAACTCAAAGCCTTGTTCAACGGCCAGGACTCCTTCTACTTTCCGAACCTCCCACAGCTCATCAAGCCGCATCTCACCACACTTCCGTCCATCCAATTACAATACACGATTCGCGTCGACAAGGACTACCTTGCGCCTGCAGATGGCGGCAAGGCATCAGAACCTACCGTATACGATGTACAAGTGGCACTCGAGGACCCAATGCAGCCCTTGTTCCAGGACATCCTGCGACGACCGGACAGCATCCAGACCCTGCAAGAAATCCAGAAGCTAGACGAGCAATTAGTCTTGCTCATGGGTGCCATCGGCCAGTCGAAGGCCAAGCACGCGTTTTTCACCAGCATGGCCAAGGACCCTGTGGCGTTCTTCAAGCGCTGGCTTTCATCGCAGAAGCGCGACCTGGAAGTCCTGCTTGGCGAAGCCACAAGAGGCGGCGGCGAAGATGTATCTGGCGAGGAATGGAGGCGTGGAGGAGCCGATGGTGTCTGGGGTAGTGAGGTTGCAAAAGAGAGTGTTGCGCTGTGGTTGGCGAGGGCGCAGAACGTGAAGACGCACTAGAAGACAAATGGCCTATTTTTGCATGAAGCTGTTGGAGCATTGTTTGGGAATTGGCGTACCGGGAGCAGGGAGATCAGGCGCCACAAACGTCGCCTCGACAAGATACCCGAATATCAAGTTTACTACATCGATATGTTTGTGCTGATGATATGCTTCACTGGAGCAATTGAGTGATGGGACCTTACCTTCTAGGGACTAGTCAGCCTGCGGTATCCGGACCTCGGGATGAATCTGACCCTCCATCTCAAGACACTCACTTCATACAACCATGTCAAAACCTTCCCGACCTTATTTACGGGATCTGCAGTTCCGCGGTGTCGTCGAAGGACTCACATACCTTGACGACAAGTCAAAACCTCTGTGCCATTTCTTCGGTGGTGTCCCATTCGGTCTTCCGCCAGTAGGACCGTTTCGCTTCCAGAAGCCGAGATCGTTGCCAACATGCTATCGCTACGGAACGAAGTCCAATCCTGGGAGGTTCACCGGCAGTTGTGGGCTGTGTCCACAGATCACTCGGCAAGGACTTGACGATCATCTGTGGGAGGAGGACTGCTTGCAGAGCAACATTTGGGTTCCGATTGGGGAGCCACCCAAAGGAGGTTTGTAGTCATGTAAACGAGGTGTAACAACGATTGACCGTATTCAGGGTGGCCGGTGTTGTTCTACATACATGGAGGTTTCCTTCAATTCGGCAACCCAAATGACATGGACATGCGCGCCTTCCTCAGCGACTCACCCACGCGATGCATTGTAGTTGCGCCTGCCTACCGACTAAATCTCTTCGGCTTCCTCTCCTCATCTGAATTACTCCAAGCATGTCCCGACTTCACTGTCAACCTTGGTTTCTGGGACCAGCGACTAGCTCTGCGGTGGACATGGGAGAACATCAGCTACTTCGGCGGCAATCCTTCGAACATCACCGTCTCAGGGTACTCGGCCGGAGCACACTCTGTGTTTCATCAGCTAGCGTACGACCTTGGTGTACCTGACAAGAAGGCCATAGTGAAGAGGGCACTCATGCTCTCAAACGGCCCGGGCATGCAGCCAAAGAGCTTGGATGAGTCGACACAGCAGTTCAACGAGTTCCTAACAGCTCTCAGCATTCCATTGAAGCTTCGACCATCCGAGAAACTCGTAAAGTTACGCGCACTACCTGCGAAGACCCTTATCTCAGCCAGCAACAAGATCAAAATCCACCAATTCCGGGCCGTCACAGACGGCACATTCGTGCGCCCCAACCTCATCGGCGAACTCTCCAACGGGAAATTTGCACAGCGCTTAAAGCGCCGAAACGTCAAAATCATGATGGGCGAGTGCTCACAAGAGCACTTCCTATACGGGACCTGGAAGCCACCAAAATCTGGGTTCGACAACCTGCTCCACCGTCTGGAGGCAGACTATCCTCAAGCCGCTGTCGAGGTGCTGATGAAGCACTACTTCCCCGACCGCACATTGCCAAAGAAGTATCGGAGTTGGGGTGACGCTTTTGGGCACGTGTATGCGGATGTACAGATCCACGCACTCGAACGCGGCATGGCGAATGCATTGATTCAGCACAGTGCGGGTGATCTGCTGCATCGATATCGAATAGAGTGGCGCGCGAAGTGCGTGGATGAGAAGGTGCCAAAGAAGTACGGTCCAACGCATACAACGGATTTGCCAATCTGGTTCTGGGGTAATGGCGATGATCTTACTGTAGATGAGAAGAATGTGGTTACTGAGGCATTTCAGAAACCATTAGCCCAGTTTCTGAAAGGCGAAGAGGTACAGTGGGGGACCAGAGACGACAGGCAGATTCGGACACTCAAGGAGACCGGACATGTTGTGATCGAAGACGATGAGAGCTTGCAAGAGGGTTTGGAGCTCTGGAAGGCGCTTAGCAACTTCAATGCTCCCCGGCGGCCGCGGGAGTCAATGTTATGAGCCAATTCAATTATGTGTATACTGTAATACACAAGACTCTAGTTGCCAAAAAAGTTCGCCGCGCACCGCCTTCCCTTACATCTTCCCCCTCTCACCAAGATAGAAAACACAAAAAGCAACGGGCCCAACCGCGATTCGAACGCGGGGCCTCTTGCAAGTTTGAGATGAACCCAAAGCAAGACTGCAGTATTGTTAGATACAATTGAGAGCGGGAGGGGTGGTTGAACTTACATCATACCACTAGCTGGATGCTTGTTAGGAAGAGCTAGAAAGCTGGGTTTGAGGAGACTTACACCATTGGGCCGTCTTCTAAATTATTGAAGTGAATGGAAGTATATGGTATATGTAGGTCGGTGTTGAGGGTCCCATGTTGATCATGTAGAGGTGTGGTGGCGTGCGTGACGCTGGAAGCGTAAGCGAGCGAGGCAAGTGATGTGGGGCGAGGTAGAGCGACTGAAGGAACGATAGATGCAGTTCTTGATGGGGGGTGTAGGGAAGTCGCGATGGACCGAGTGAGACGCAAATGAAGACCACGAAAGCGCACGCTCCAAGAATGTTACCTCGCAAGTGTGTAGTGAGTGAATTCTCATGGGCAAAAGGTATCGAACTTCCAACAAACCCAACGCCAAACAGGATCACCAACAGTCATGAACTCAGTGTATCCACCGATAGATCTTCAGAGCACTTCACCGCCCGCACCAATAATCCTTAAAGCCCCAGTCTTCTTGACCTTGAACCCCTTCTTCTCATCCGCTCTAACGTATTCGCCCAATACCACCGTACATAATCTTCTCATGACCTCTTCCCTGCAGATCTTGTCCCCGTTTCTACCGGGGCCAACATCGCCCATCTCGATTTCCCTCCCACTCAATCTTTCATAGTCCTCAATAGAGCTCAAAGTAAGGAGATGCATGAACACTTCACACAGCAAGATGAGCTCAGGTGTCATCGTGAAGGTGTATCCCCAAGCTGATACCTGAGCGCCGACGTAGTTCTTCTCCGTCGTAGCTGCAAACGAGGCGAGTAAAGCTGCATTCGCGCGAGATAATGTTGTGGGCGGAACTGTTAGGGAGCAGAAGAGTGCTGGGTGCTTTAGATGTGCGGCGTGTAGCTTGTCGAGGGTCTTGTAATGTGTCTTTGTCCACGGCTCGATGCGTGGGAGAGGACAGAATTTGGACAGGACGGGATGAGCGCGGGTTGGTGGCGAAGATCTGGCGCCGGCGGAGGACTCGCGTTGGAGTTGTGCTGCTGCACGAAGACCATCAGAGCGACCGGCTGAGCTGATGCTTACGAAGGAGGACTCGACGATTGCGTCGTGTTGCGGTGCTGCGTCTCGAGCAAGTGGAGTCGGTGTGGCTTCTGAGCCATTATCAGACTGAGGCTCTTTAGCCGCAGAACTCGGCGTGTATGATGAGGACGCAGCGTGCTGTAAGAAATTCCGCCTAGCTTGAGGTGGGCTCGATGGCATGATACTCGAATCAGCTTGCAGCGTCCTGCTGTACTCGGTAACCTCCTCGATCTCGTTCAATGACCGTTCTTGAGGCGTATAGGCATCAAGATACTCATCAGCCTCATCACGTAAGACGCGAATGCTGTTGCTAGTTACGTCCGCGCCTTCCATCTCAGCAAGGATTTGACGCTGGTCGGATGCTGTAGAGAGCATGCTGTCTCCCTCGATGCGTGAGTGGAATGGCGAGCTTTGAGCAAGAGGCAGTGTCGACTCATCGTGTAAGCGGCTGGGCGTAGTAATGTCCGAACCACGAAGCTCGCGACGGAGAGGACTGCTCTTCTTTGGTGAGCATGGGAACCCAGCAAAGCGAGGCGGGGTGTCGAGGAAGGGGTTGGGTTGTGCAGGAGCTGCCTGCTTTTCGGGCGATGTCTCTGGTTGCAAACTCTCGCCTTCATGCAACAACAATGATAGATCCAGTTTGTCGCCCTTTGGCTGTCTCCGGTCACGACGCTTCTTGCCGTAGACTGCGGGCATATTCGATTGGAAGAACATGCCTGTATCATCACTACCTTCGCTCGCCGTGCTATCGTCTCGCTCCTCAGATTCGGTCTGCCTAGTTTCTTCCTCTACAATCTTTGCTTTGCCCTTATGGGTGCTGGTAGGAGCCGGCTGATTCGGCTGAATGGAGGAAGGGCTCTGTTGCTGAGACGTATTTGCCCCATTGTCGCGTTTGACTTGTCGTGTGTTTCGACGCTGGAACCTGCCACGACCAGGTCTGCTGGCCACGCTTTCGATGAACAGATCTGGCTCCTGTGATGAGGATGCGTCTTCGGTCGAAGCAGACTCTGGAGAATCGGAGGCTCGGCTGCCCTCCTCTTGCCAAATGTCTGAACAGTCCTCTTCGGCTTCGTGGTTGTCCAGTTCTGCTACTTTGTGCGCAGAGCCAGTCCCTTTCTGCTTGTCTGCCGTAGTCTTGGGTTCTTCAGCCTCCTCTTCCATCACGCTGGCTACGATGCTGTCGACCTGAAAACTCATTTCGCCTTCGTCTTCGCTCCTTGTTGGGCTGGGCAACGGGTTTACTTGCTCTTCAACGGCCGATGTGGGATATTGAACCTCAGCTTCTTCAGCAACAGGTACCGCGGGCTCGCTATTCTGCTCATCTTCAGGTGTGAGAAGGCGTGTCCTCCATTTCCGTTGTGTCCTGATGGGCCGCTCCTTTGGTGCGGCTTCTGTGCGTGCTGTGTTGGGTTTCGGGAGAGACGGTGACGGTTCATTCGCAGCCTGACTTTGCGCAAGCTGTTCGCCTAGACGAAGCCCATCCTGTAATTGCTTTCGTGAATTCTCGCTGAAACCCCGGAAAAGGTCATCCAGAGATCCATGTCGATCGGCTGCCAACTCCTGAGAAGCGTCTGGTGTGAAGCGGGCAGGATCCAAGACTCCTTGCAGAGCAACGCCTGCTGTCAAGGCTCGCCCCATCTTAGGCGTTTCGATATTGGCAGGAGCAGCACGAGCAGGCTCAATACTGGGTGGTGCTGACGGAGCCTCGTTGTCAACGGCTGGTGTTATGTGCCGCGGCTGCGCGAGGGCGGGCGAAGACTGGACACGATTTGAGACTGAAACTAGCCGCGAAGGTCTTGGGGACGACTTAGAAGCTACGCCCTGCTCGCGACCTGGTTGTCTGACTGCAGCGGGGTCCAGATAATCGCGGTTCATGACCGAAGCAATACTCGGGACCGGGGCATTCGTGTTCTCGCCTGCTTTAGGCGGGCTAGATCTAGTAGGCAGCGAGTCGACCGAGATGATGCTGAAGCCCTCACTATCAATAATTGTCGAGTCGTCCGGCATCCTCGTTGTTCCTTCGTCGAATGCGAAGTTATCTACTTCCACCTCATCATCGTCGTCATCGACTTCATGTTGCAAAGGCTCCTCGTAGTCCATGTCCGCCTCATCTTTCGCCGTGGCTTGTGTTGGGTTGTGCACAGATACTTGCTCATCCCTGGCCTCGTCCTCGTCTCCAGTAGCTGGTGTGAGGACATCGCTGGCTCCATCTGACTCCTCATCTGATGAGATTTCGATCGCTAGTGGGTTTGTTGCATGTGGCGTGCCTTTGCGTGCGTGCAGTCGTTTCGACGTTTCGGTCTCTTGTGGCGTGTCGAGATGAGAGGCTACTGTTCGTGGTTGCTCGGTAGGCAAGGGTGTCGCATCAACTTGATTTGCGCCTTCATCTTCCTGTACATCGGCTACCAGCGCCTCCTCGTCCTCTGTCGCTGGCTGAACGACCTTCCTTGGGCGGTTTCGTTTACTCTTGGGCGGTACATCGGTATCGATATCTGCCGCACTCGACCCCGCCGGCCCTACATTTGCATTCCGTGACTTTGATATCGCCGCCCTTTTTACTGGTGTGCCCTTTCGCTTTGTCTTCGCTGGTGTGCTGCCAGCTGCATCTGCCTTCTTGGGTCGACCTCGCCCACGCTTCAGTGGTGAGGGCGCATCGTGATCTTTCAAGGGTATCGTTGTGGTCTTTGTATGTGTGACCTTCTTCACTGTGGGCGACATGGTGTTCTCGCCGTCACTTTCAGGCTCAGCCTGTACTGTGACTTTGATACGCCATGGGCTGGCGCCGCCCATTCTTGGTGTGTTCATGACCATGGACTTGGCCGGTGAAGATATCTCAAATTCGGGCATGCTCGGTCTGCGATTCTGTTTACTCGGCGAGCTTGTTCGTGATCGTGCACGCGGTGCGTGTTGTGGTTTTCGTGTTGATGCTATCGTGTTTTCATGTATAGACAAGGCAAGAGGATCTGGCGATGAAGAGTAGCCGCGAGCAGCATTCTCGCTGATATGTTCGGTTCTTCCACGGGGCGCCATAGTGGTATAAGATGCCGCCTTACGTCGTGACTATATCGAGGTGACTGGACAATGGGTGTATAGAACCCTAAGCCCTACAGTTGGGCGTGTCGCGTGGTTGCCCTGGGCAACAATCGATTTGACCCTTGCCAGTCCATCATCATCACCAGGCAGTACACCAGCAACTGCATTGCAGCTCTTGAAGGTTTGCGTGATGGAGACGTGATGGGTATCCATGGGTAGGTGTCGCGTCGCCTGTTAGTGGTAGTGGTACTAATTCATGCAGCATCTACAAGGAAATCGGCCCTGGGCGGCGTGTAGCGCTGTCGAAGCTTGCCGTCGAGAAGTTCGAGGAGACCGGTCGACCATTGCGCATTGCTATAGACACATCGATATGGCTCTTCCAGATACAAGCTAGTAAAGGCATGTTTGCGACAGCTATGCGCATGCTGCAGCAAAGTGCTGACTGCCATAGGTGGCACAAATCCTGCCTTGCGAACATTCTACTATCGCCTCCTACGCCTAATCGCACTCTCGATACACCCCGTTTTCGTCTTTGATGGGCCCAATAAGCCACCGTTCAAGCGCAACAAGCGCACCGGGCCAAACGTTGCATCGATCCCCGAGTTCCTCGCCAAGCAGCTGCTGAAGCAGTTTGGCTACCCAATACACCTTGCGCCCGGTGAAGCTGAAGCAGAATGCGCACTACTGCAGCGGGAGGGCATCGTGGATGCTGTACTGAGTGAAGATGTGGATACGCTCATGTTTGGAAGTGGAATCACAATCCGCAACTGGTCACCAGAGAAGTCGGGCAAGACCCCAACCCACGTGAACGTCTACGATGCTGTCGAAACGAAGAACGGACCTTCGGCGCTGGATCGTGAGGGTATGATTTTGGTCGCACTAATGAGCGGTGGAGACTACGTGCCAGAGGGGATACCTGGATGTGGACCGAAGACAGCCTGTGAGGCTGCGAAGGCTGGCTTTGGGCGCGACCTATGCAGTATACCTCGCAATGACCCAGTCGCGCTGTCAAGATGGAGGGAACGGCTGCAACACGAGCTGAAGACGAACGAAAGCAAACTGTTCAAACGCAAGCATGGTGCTTTGAAGATACCTCGCGACTTCCCCCGACTCGATATTCTTGGATACTACACACACCCTGTCATTTCCACGCAGACTGGGCTGGACAAACTACGGCGATCGATCAATTGGGATCAGGAACTTGATTACCCTGGTCTTCGCGGGTTCACTGGAGATGCATTCGACTGGGTCAAGCTCGAAGGAGCAAAGCACTTTGTACGCAGTCTTGCGCCATCCCTTCTTGTTCGTGCACTGCGCATGCGAGCTGCACATATCGATCGTCTGCCTACAAACAACATCCAGGCTATTCGAGAGGACGAAGCACTCCTAGTGAAGGGCATACATGGTAAACGCCAGCATGCTGTTACGGACAGCAGCACTGAGCTTCGTGTAAGCTTCACGCCAATCGAGCTTGTAAAAATCAACCTGGATGATGAAGAGCCTGACGACGACTTCGAGCTTCCACCATCCTCACAACAGGGTGCAGGTGATGATGATGACCTTCCTTTGGACCTAGAAGATGATGCAGAAGGACCAAAGAAGCGCGGTCCCACGAGATTCGATCCTACCAAGCCGGCAAGGATATGGGTTATGGAGACCTTTGTCAAGGTGGGCGTGCCGCTGAAGGTTGAGGATTGGGAGGCTGAAAGGCAGACCAAAGCGAAGCCCAGGAGAGCAGCGAGTCAAGAACCAAGCAAAGCTGCACCGAAGGCCAAAACCACTACAAGACGCACGAAGACGACGCAAGAGGTATCTCAGCTTCGAATCCAAAGCTTTGCAAAGGTCACCAAGCCTGGGTCGAAATCGTCGCGAACATTGGCGAAGCCGCAGGACAATGACGTTGGCCTGCCTCCAACTCGACCGAAAGCTACACTGATCGATTTGCTCTCTTCTTCGCCTGTGCGACAGCTGAGCAGGCCACCGATAGTGGCCCCGCCTCGAGAGAAAACACTTTCTCCGGTACTGGAAGATTTGCCGGCTAGCGACATGAAGCAGAGAAGACGTGCGCCTATACAGCGTTCAAAAACCTTACCCTCTGATTTGAGCAGTGCGTTTGAGCGGCCAGATACACCACCTCTGCTGGATACCATCGAAACACTGGACTTGGTGAACTCTTCACCTGCACAGCCCTCACCATCACAGCTACGCACTAAGAAAGCAAAGACACGGATAACGAAGGCAAGTCATGGGGCATGTGTGACCGCATCGCCTGGAAAGGGAAGACAGACCACGCTCGACACATGGAGAGCTTCTCAAACACCAACGAAGTTACGAGACACGACGACCATCTTTGACGACGCACCTGTACCCACGCCATCACAACTACGGTGTTCTTCTGATATTATTGACACTCTTGACTTGACACTCTCGCCACCGTTAAAAGTACCACAATATGCACTGACAACACGAGCGCGACCGCCACTGACTTCAATATCGTCTAACGCGTCGCGATCTTCTTCGTCGAGGTCATCTGTCACGAGTGAGAAGCAGAAGGCGACGACAACGACTACACGCACACGACGCACCTCACCACGGCTGAACAAGACAAAAGCTGCAACCCCAGGAGTGGATACCCTCGACCTAACAACGGCTCCACCCCAAACAGAAGATCCCATAGCATTCGAACTAGAGCACATGGTACCGCAGCCGCAAGCGGTCGAAGCTGCTACAGTTGAAGTTGACAGTCTGGACCTAACAACACCACACCTCAACCCCACCAACTCTAGCTCCCCAGATATCGACTCGCTCGACCTCACAGGCCTCGCATCGCCCATCCCACCACCTCAACAATCACCAAACCCCACAACATCACCCTCGCTCCGCCGCTCCCCACGCAACCACACTTCCCTCTCTCGAGAACCGCAGCGTAAGCCCTCACCGCCCGCAGCCTGGAAAGCGAAGGAAACAAAAAAACGGCAGATCATCTTGCGCAAGAGTCTGGCTGGTGCATGGGCTTATGTCGATGCTGAGAGTCCGGCGAAGGGGGCAGGTGTTGTGCTGAAGGGGAAGGAGAGGAGGAGATGGAGGGAGAGTGAAGTTGAGATTCTGGATTTGAGCTGAGGTGGAGGCCGTGTCTATGATGGTTATGAAGGCATGGGTGTATGGAGTTCTGAGGGATGCATGGGTGGTGTTTAGGTTAGGATAATTACATAGTGTTTATGTGTATGTTCTCGAACCTTGTTCGCGGCAATGGAATGATGTACAACTGCCATATTGAGTCAGTCTCATGACTGAGCTTCGCAGCGATTTGATGTTATACCTGACGTTGGCAGCCTGGAAGATGTCCACCTATAACGATTTCATAAATGAACGCTGCAACTTTTAAGTCGCTTGTCGATGAAAACGAGCATTGCTGTCAACTGCATACCCGTGCTAAAGCATAGAAGCAGCAACTAGCTATGCATGCGACATGTTAGCTGCAATATTATCAGCTGTACTTGTGCACTGAAAGTTGTCGTTCCATCCACAAACAAGAATGTTCAGATCTTTATAACGTTTGTTCAGCAGCGATTTGGCATGCATGACATCCGCCACAGAGGAGCTATCAGTCATTCGCATAGAAGTTTTGGCAAGGCCGATCAGCAGCCCTGGAGGTCCTCATAGCCTTGACAAGGTTTGCAAGAATGTAGTCAAAACCTTCCTCGAATCAAGAATAGGATTGGTGGCGACAAGGATCAATGGGGAAATAAACATTGCGCGATGTAAGGACTGGAGGTATGCGGTGACACTCGCTGTGGAAATAGCCTTGTGGAGGCTGACAGATGTTTTTTTTGTATATATATCTGAGCAGAACTCGAAGGGCAGGAAAATACGATCTACCGTAGATGCAATGAGCATGAGCTCCAGTTCGTTGATGAAAGCAATTGCACTGGCTGTGAAGTGAATGGTTTCTCAAGACATATTTGGATTCAAGACAAATCTGAATAGCGCGATACACGTGTGGTACGTAAACTGTGTTACAGTCTAACTCTATGGGCGAAGACAAGAAGTTGAAGAAATAGGAAGGATCGAGTGACCCAAGGGTTTGAAAGACCTCAATATCGTTCGATATTGAGAAAAGGATGTGCAGGTGGCTTGTGGAGGCAGGCATCAAGTCTTTGTTTTGTTGCTGACTTTTCGCACAACAATGAAGGCAGAAACCTACAATGATTGGTTGAAGGGGGTGCCGCCGATAAAGTTCTCAAGAAAGCACCTATGCCCTCTAAAGGGCTGAGAAGGAGATCGATTTTTTGGAGGGCACCGTTGGTTCTCGAGTTGACCTTCAATTGCAGGTCATACCACAATACGAAGAAGACTTTTTCGAATTTCTTTTGAGCTTTTTCTATGTCGGTAGGGGTGCGGAAAGGAAATTTTTGGAGAGTAAGGGTCTTTCTAAGTTTGGAGAGATGTTGATCGCCCGCAACAAAAATCATAACTACGAAAACCGCAAAAATACTGCGGGCCCCACCGCGATTCGAACGCGGGGCCTCCTGCAAATTTGAGAGCTATTCCCAAAGCAGGAATCATACCACTAGACCATGAGGCCGCTGTTTGATGACATTGATAAAATTACAACCAATGTTGTATTATATTACTGCATTTGAGTGTTGTTCGAACAGTGTTGAAAAACGTCGAAGTGTTGGTTCAAGTAGGTACGGGCGGAACTAAGTGGGCTGTGAGCTTTACCGGCTAAGTGGGGGGCCGAGACACCAGAATGTGTCAGACAAACAACTCTCAAGCGTCATGTACAACCCTGGGAGGCATGGGCATCGTATTCGTGAGATTCGACGGATATCTAGCCATCTGGGCAGTGAGACGAGTGTTCGACCCTCCGAACGGGTATCCTCTAGGATGCTTCAGGAAAATGGATCGAACGGAACACGAAACAGCGTATGGGAAGCTTTTTGACCATAACAGAACTTTGTTGACTTGATGTTGCAAGCACCGTATTACTCGGCATCTGAGTAGCTACATCGGTATGTCAAATCTCTTTTTTTTGCTTCGTCATCAATGGATTTTACTGAATACCTCTTATAAAAGGACTTCGATAAAGCGACAACGGAAAGTACATCATTGTGTTATTCTCCTCCCTGGTTGACTTCCATTTTGGGCGCCGATGTTCAACATCTTCCAAGAGTCACCTCATCAACTTCTCATCATATTTAACTCACAGTTCTCTTCGCGCATTTCTCAATTTCGCTCAGGACCGGCTGCACATAATGCCCTGGCAGGGATACAAGACACCAACCTATGGGCGCGCAGGTGAGCTTGCGGTGCGCAGGTGGGCTGTGCCGCACCTGCAGGCAGCCGCAGTATCATCGAAAGCCAGCACGCTCAAGATTGCTTCGATTTACACAAATCCCATCCCAATGGATCTTGAGATCTCAAGGACATGCAACCTGCCGACGCGCTAGTTGTAAACCCCGAAGTTACGGGATGTCCGGTGGCGCCTGCTGAAAGCTCCGCAGTGTTCTCCAACCTTGTGAGTTGCTTGCAGACTTCAACAACACTGCAGCTTCGAAGCGAGTAGGGCAAGAATCTCATGAGATGAAGCCGAACGTCAAAGGAACGCCACAATGATGGCTCCCTATATTTCCAGAGCTGCCTACCGCACGGTCATCGCCCTGCATGTTCTAGCTCGCTCGAGCGCATCCAGGTTGGCGGGCTCCACTTCGACCTATCCTCTCGCGACCTTTATGGTAAAATATCGGGTCGCAGCTCATAGCAACGTCAAAGGCTTCAACTTTGTTGGCGTTACAATACTTAAACCCAAATCATAGCTAAACTCCATTGCAGACTCAAAATGCGTGACTTCAGTGACGAGATAGTGTGGTACTCATACAACTCTTCAGAGGGATAAATATCGAGAATCAGATCTCCCAGGACGATAATTGGCGAAGCCTTCCACATCGCATCCAGAACATCATCGCCAACATGCCAGAATTCAACAAGTCTTTCCCCCTCTTCCGCCACCGCCAACTGGAGCCCTCAGCTTCGGTTCGCGTCTCCCCTCTCTGCTTGGGAGCCATGACTTTTGGCGAGTTACACAGCGAACGCTATGGTGTGTGCCCTAAAGATGAGGCTTTCGCTATTATGGACAACTTCTACAGCGAGGGCGGTAACTTCATCGACACCGCAAACGTCTACCGCGACGGCGAGTCTGAGGAGTGGGTTGGCGAATGGATGGCAAGCTGCAAAAATCGCGATGAAATCGTTCTCGCGACGAAGTTCACAAGTGGCTGGATGGCGCACAAGTCTGAGCACCTCCAGAGCAACTACATCGGGACTGGTAGCAAGAGCATGAAACTGTCTGTCGAGGCGTCCCTCAAGAAGCTGCAGACACGCTACATCGACCTGCTCTATATCCACTGGTGGGACTACACCACTGAGATCCCGGAGCTTATGAACTCACTCAACGACCTCATTGTGTCCGGCAAAGTTCTGTATCTTGGTATCTCCGACACGCCTGCCTGGATCGTATCGCAAGCCAACCAGTACGCGCGAGACCACGGTCTGCGACCGTTTATTATCTACCAGGGCATGTGGAACGCAGGTATGCGCGACTTCGAGCGCGACATTATCCCCATGGCGCGTCACCAGGGTATGGGTCTTGTTTCCTATGGTGTGCTTGGAAGGGTCGATTCCAGACCAAGGAGGCATACGAGGAGAGCGGCGAGGGTAGGAACCTAGTTCCTCTCTCGGAGCACGACAAGCACGTGTCTAGTGTTCTGGAGGAAGTCGCGAAAGAAAAGAACTGTGAACTTCTGCAAGTTGCGCTCGCCTACGTTCTCCAGAAAGTTCCCTACGTTTTCCCCCTTGTGGGCCAGCGTAAGGTTTCGCATCTCAAGGCCAGCGTTGGCGGACTGTCCGTATCCTTGACCGAAGACGAGATCGAGAAGATTGAGAGCGCGTACAAGTTCAATCATGGCTTCCCTCATACGTTCTTGAGCGGCACATTGTTCAATCCTGAAGATAAGCCAAAGCAAGCGGATGGACCTGGTGATGTGTGGCTCACGAAGGCTCATAGTTGAGGATTCGATGGCTATCAGACCACCACAGTAGAGTGCAATCAAGGCAGAAGGTAGAATGAAGTAGATCTAGTGTATGTTTCAATTGAAATATGGACAAGGGAACTGAGCTTAATCCTCACTCACAAAACTGGGTAGTCGCATGTAGAACTGAGTTCATTAACTCCCACCCACCAGCACAGCTAGTGTCATCTAGCTGTACCAGGTGTTAAGACTGTTCTTGAAGTCCACATACTGGGGACCAATCTTCTTAAGATCACCAACACCCAAGTTCGCAGCATCATTGATGAGCTCGTACTTGAGGATATCAATGACCTTCTCGACACCCTCAGTACCGTAGACGTTGCTGTACATGAATGGCCTTCCGAGACCAACAGCCTTGACACCAAGAGCAAGCAGCTTCAGAACGTCAGATCCATACCTGACACCACCATCAGCGTAGACCTCGACCTGGTTGTAAAGGTCCGGGTCCTCGCGGTGGATCTCAAGCGCAATCTCCAGCGACGAGGGCGAGGTGTCGAGCTGGCGGCCGCCGTGGTTGGAGAGGAAGATAGCCTTTGCGCCATTGTTGACAGCTTCCCGGGCATCCTCAACGGTCTGAATTCCCTTGGGGATGATGGGCAGGGAGGTCATGTTGGAAAACTGGCGGAACAGGTCCCAGGTGAGCAGACTGAGGTTGATGTCTGCGGAGCCAACACCGTAGCGGGCTGCGCGGTGACGGATGCCGTCTCCAGGGGAGTCGACGGTGAGGATGATAGCCTTAGCCTTGCCGGTCTTCTCGATCTTGGTGAAGAGCGCTTGGGTCTCGGTCAGGTTGTTGGTGAGGTAGACCTGCTGGAAGAGAGGCTGGGTGGTGTTGGCGGCTTGGGCGTAAATGGCATCGAAGCTCTGAGAGGAGTAGAGCGATGGCATGTACAAGATGTTACCGGCGGCAGCACCCTTGACGAAGTTGAGCTCTCCATCAGGGTGAGCGTAGCCACCACGAGCGCATGGCGAGATGAAGAAAGGCGCCGAGAAATTGTGACCCAGCAGTGTAGTGGGGAGCGAGGCAGCGACGTTGGTGATGTCGCTCAGGACGCGGGGTCGGAGACGGTGGCGAGTGAAGACCTCGAGGTTGTTGCGGTATGACCACTCTCCGGCAGCACCGTTGCGGTAGTATGTGTAGGAGGAGATGTTCATGTACTTGCGAGCCGCCCATTCGAAGTCGGGAAGACCAACCATGTTCTCAAGGGGCGCAAGTGTGCCATTGGCAACGACAGAGCCGAGGAGGTCATCGAGGCCTGTGTCGGGCTCGTTGAGAAAGGGGCGTGCTGCAAGAGCGACGGATGCAAAGGCGAGAGCTGAGACGCGCATGTTGAAGGAGTGACTATGAATGAGTGACTGGGTTGAAAAGAAACGAAATTGAGCGGTGCCTGCCTGGGTTGGAGAAACTAAAAGTGTAGCTGTCCGTTTGTTTTATAGAGGTAAAGTCTTGTTTGTTCTTTCCAATTGCGTCAACAGTAGGATCGCGCCCTGTTTCGAAAGTTAGTGAGGATATACTCAACCTTCACTGCAAGTGGGTTAGCTTTTAATCTATTGCAGCGTCTAAGTATCCAGACTCAGCCCTTCCGTCATCTCCTCCAGTATCGCCAAGATCGCATAGGGGCATTCCAGGCAGGTCAATGTTTGACCGATGTTAGGTACCAAACCATCGGACCGAACTACGGGTGCATGGCACAGCCGGGCCCCATCGCGGAGATGTGTTTTGAATAGGAAACTCGATCTTATCTGATTGGCCGATTGAGTCAATTGTTTCATAAATCCTGCAGTCTCGAAGCCGGCACAGGACCGAAACGTGGAAGGTATTTCATGCACGGGCTTCCCAGCAGGGATTCCTCGGTAGACGCTCAACGGCGGTAATCTCCTGTTAGCTTTCCGGCTGCCACTTCATGCGATTCTATCCTTGGAGAACATCATGTTTGGGGTATATCCAGGAACTGCTGGTCGGCTTCTGTACAAACAAAATGTTGGTACTCCGCATTTGACAATCCATTTGAGCCTCTTCCCTCGATCTGGTATTTTCCCATGTCATGGTAGTGTCGCCAAGCAGTGAAGACCTAGCGCTACCAGAGCTTGCTACTTGCGGCACCGTTGGCTGCTGACCCACCTGTAGCACGTCAACCTGCTTAGTTCCCATTCCTCTCCGCTTTTCAACAGGCCTCCGAGGTAGTCCGATGATGTGTAACGTCTTTGAAATCTTACAAAACGAGCGGAATGCGACTGTTTATCGGGCTTAGCATGCAGGTTCGAATTCAGAACAGTCCTATGCTTCGTTGCATTCAGAGATTCGCCGGGAAAGCTTGACGGCCATGAAACAGGGTTTTCTCTTCCCATTGTTCAGGCGTCTGTTGCTTAGCATCGTGATCTGCGGAAACGAGAAGCTCTCTCAAGTGGAGCTCGAAACCAAGACTTTGATGACGGCGTACGACCACGATGAGTCGCAAATGACCCGTTCTAGAGAGGGACCCGAACTTGCACTTCATCGTCTGACCAAACTTATAGTGGTTACCAGCTTTCATGCTTGTGTTCAACATTGGGCGCATTTCGTCCGACACAGTTTAACAAGAGATTGGTGGCGTGTTGAAGAGTCCATCATACAGCTCCACGGCGCTCTGATAATGGATCGCTGAGGAGAAATACCGTTTTCTTCACGCGCAATTCAGGCGTTATTGCGATGCTGCAAAGTATTCAGCCTACATGGACCCGGTGCAGATTCGGAAGCTGCCAAGTGATGTCAAGCTGGGTTAGGCCTTCGTGCCGTAGTTCCTGATGCCTGTAAAGGAGGTGGGATGGAAAGAGCCGTGGCTGAGGCAGGTGCGAATTAACCGTTCCACAAGACCGCCTCTCAGCAGCCGCGTGCAATCGGGACTGAGTCGTGTGAGGGTAAGATGAGTACTCGATATGGGTCATGCGAAATAGAACTCGGGCAGCGTTTGCGATTAGCCACGTCGAAAGTATGCAGGTTAATCAACTACCTAAAGCACCACAAGGGGAAGAAGTGTGAGGCTTGGGTACAGGCAAAAGCTACACAAACTTGTCAGCCAACGGCCACAGAGAGAACCCGCTGGACGCCCGTTCTATCGACTGGCATTGACCTTGTTCAACCAAATGAAAGGACAGAGTGCTGCTACAGCAGCGATCTGTGGATGTTCCTGTTGATGCCCAGGTACCTTACCCAGCACCTGGAGGTTGGATCTGCCGCTAGGCCAAATCCGTCATAGTACAGAACTGATGCCTTCACAAAACCGTAGCTCAGATAGGCACCAAGACAATACACAACACCTGTGCCTATCGACAGTTCCACGCTGTTGATCAGTACAGCCGCTGGCACGAGGCCTGCTGCCTACCTGATAAGAGCCTAACGGCTCTCAAGCGTACAGCTCATCAACTACTAGCAAAGATTGAGCGTCAATACTGCTTGGGTATAGTGATGAGAACGCCCAACTCAAGATAACAGTCTTGTTCCATTCTGAAATAGGTGTGAGCTTACGTGTTGGCATGCTGATGTATGGAAACTTGTCTGGATGACAGCCTGTGGTAGTAGCTCCAATGCGCGCTTCGTCAATCTGGCGTCAAAGCCCGGTAACCGAGAAGGCGGGTATACAGGGACCCAGGTGACCTGACGTCACCTGACCCTATATACAAATATATGGTAGGTATGGCGTTTGATTGAAAGTGGTACTTACGCGTGTAGCAGTCTGTGTAGCATGCTTGGCGCGACACTCCGAGCAGCGAGTATGACCAGCAGCCACCTCATCCGGCGTGAGTTCTCTGCTGGGATACCGGATGCAGAAGTGCCTGCTTGATGCTGTGCCAGTGGGTCCTGAGGGTGGCAGTCGCAAAGGATCTGGAGGAGGGGCGCCTGTTACAGCTGCCATCATGAATTGAACAGTTGAGTTGAGTTGAGTTCAGTTCAGTGGAGTTGTAACGGTCTGTGACAAGGACGGAAGTGGGAGGGCGCTTGATAACATATAGTTAGTGGGAGTGTTGCGAGAGTGAAAGAAGACAGCAAGGAGACAGCAACGTGACTGCTTACCTGCACCTTCACGCAAACCCTTTCACAACTCCTTTGACCCCCCCCCCCCCGCTTGCCTCTGGCGGCTCTTGCAGAGAGCTTGTGTTGGCAGTGGCTATATTGATTGTTTGGGAGTTTTGCAGCGTATGTGGCATGTCGGGTGGGTGGATGCATTATACTATGTCATGGCATTGTATGAGACAATCAAGACAGCTGCTGCCTTGCGGAATTTGCTTGTTGCATTGTGCAACGTTTTGATGGGATATTGCATGTATAAGGACAGGACAGCGTTACTGTAAGCCTAGTTGCAAGACGCTGTTTACTGTTTAGGAACTTTACGTCATTGCAAGACTTTATTGTAACGGGATTGTGTGGTGCAGTGGCTGCAAAGCAGCTGTCTGCCAAATTGCAACGTTTAGTGTTCTCCCTGTGGTTATCATGTGATGACGATGACCACAACCCAATGGACCAATCAGCAATGGTGCTTTTCTCTCTCCGGATCCAACTGTACTTTTCCTAGCTGCGCTGAGGATGAGGACTCACAACAAAGATTTAGCGTATAAGCAAGCAAGACACACTGAAAACTTGTCAGTGTTTCTCCATAGCTCCTCATCAATTCAATCACTGTTCTTAGGTACTAGCATACTTTGCGCAAACTCAGTATCAATTGGTCCGTATGAGGCCTGAATGTCCCTACTTAGACTATTCTAGACCTGTAGGTTCCAGAAGCAGTATATATTGTCTTCTCCTAGGTAGATAGCAACTCAGCGCAGTATTATATCGTATTCTACAAGCGACCCACGCCGCCATATGAGTGGAGGGTGGACGGCAAGCTGAGGTGGAAATAAAGATAGGGTTAATGCAGGAGTACGATGTGCCGACGTTGGCATACATCGGTGGATGTGTAAGATACAGGTCGAAGTGACATGGGAGGTTAGGAGTGTGCTTGAATGTTCTAAGCGAGATGTGAACTGCTGTCGTGATAATTGTGGAAGGGATTTCAAGATTTGCTATGACGAAGCACAGTCAATGGTTGGGAGAAGATCGTGTAGCAACGTGGTATTCGAAAACTACATGACAAGAGTTACTACGAAAATACTACTCACCGGTGACTTGCTAGAGTCTGCTTGACAGATTGCGTCAGCACGATACTATGCTTTCACGCTCAGCTGGGGACCCGTCCCAAGAGCCTTGATAGGCACGGACCGGGAGACCGGTAATGACTTGAAATGCAACACGAGCTCGAGTCTTCAGACTAATTTGACCGTTTGCATGTTGACGATCATAATGCCATTGTTAACGATAGAGCTCTTGATATCCTTCGGTACTTTGAGGTCTCTGTCTGAGCTTCGCAAAAACCTTGATCCTCTTGCAAGACCCGAATTGATTTGCGATTTTTCTGGCTTGCTCCTTGACGCTGCACACTGGTCACATTCCTGCAATGCAGATCTAAGGGTCCAACATAACGGTTGGACTTTGGCGACTGCGTAGGGGAGCTGTGCATTAGGCCTGGTACACAACGGTGAGCCGGTACCCTCGGGGTTCGGGAATGTCAGGCCAATAGCAGACAGGCTGTCTGTTCTTTCTAAGTGCATATAGCCCACGCATACTCCTCGCTTCGCGTAACTGAGGTGTATATCAAATTTCGACCTTCACACCCTCGCTCGATGGTTGAATGGGAATGAACTGGTGTATGCGTGGATCCTTCCAAGAACAATACGATGACAGCTAGATGAGATTACAGACAGCCTCTGAGACGATTGTTGTTGGTCGCCACCACCGACTCTGGGTATTGATCAGTCTTGGACAAGACAGCTCTGGGCGAGTGGCGTGCAACGTTGGTGCACAGTATTTTGAGCCAACGATTTGAATTATGGAGGAGCAGGTGAACTGGATTTTTGCATGATTGTAGTATTTTTTGCCTCAGATCCTTTTGTGTCAGTACGTCTTACGACTCTCCAGAGCAGCTGAAGCATTCGCTTGTCCTGTGAGGTCGCACATGTACCCATATACATGTGGTCCCAACAGATACCTGTTGCCATGGGACACTGATCGCTAGCTTTTGTTTTGAGATGACCTAGCAACAAGGAGGCATAGTCAGATTCTCAACGGATGCCAACAGGGTGCATGATCTGTCCCAGAGTCTCAGTCACCGCATCGAAAGAGATGGCGACTCTCCGAGAATAGCGGGGATGCGATTAGGTTCCAGCCAACGATGTGGATGCCAGTCTAAGATAAAACTCTACCGTTCATGAACCACTGCATGGAAGTTGTTCGGCAAGGTGTGGTGACATCCTAGACCATCAAGCCGAACTCACCGTGGACAAGTAGGTAGTTCAGTGGGTCGAGGAGAAGTTGCAAGGGCCAAGGCTTGCTGATGTTAGGCGAAAGTTCGTACCAGGGTTCTGGCCTCCTGAACAAAGCGCGCGATCGCCCGACATACCTCCTTCTTTACTGGCCAATCAGTCATCGAATCCTTCGAACTCATCCTCCTCCTCAGCAGCTTCTGTCTGCTTCACCTTCTTCCGCATTTGTGCAATCATGTTGTTAAGCTCTTCCTCTTTCTTACGCTCCTCGTCCGTCATCTTTGCCTGGCGATCGTGTTCGCGCTTCGCCACCTTCTTCTCGCGCCTGAGCTCTTTCGTGGCCTTGTGCTCCTTCTGCTGCGTCCAGGCATTTGCAATCTTGTTCTCCTTGATGAACTTCTTGCCAGTGCCACCTTGAGCTGCGGCCTCCGTAAGCTCCGTCTGACGTTGCTGCTCACGCACCTTATCCTTGTACGCGAACGTGTCGAAGTCCATTGTAACACCGAGTGACTTGTCGCCCTCCCATTTCTTTGTTTCAGGCATACGAGGAAGACGAAGCAGTCCCCAGGCGTTTCCAAGTTCGGTCCAGTCCAGATCTTCAACACGGAAGATAGAGCTAGCTGTGTGCTTGCTATAAGCACGAACCCAGGAGACAAAGCCACGCTGAGCCTTGTCGTAGATAGCTCGATCGGTCTGAGCTACCTTCCTGATTGCATTGGTGATTCGTTCGATATCTTCTGACGTGACAGTAATACTTGGACTTGTAAGTGGGGTCACGGGGGTTTGTCGCACACGTAAGAACTCAACATAGTCCTCTTCCAGGCCCGGGGTAAGGAAAGTGACCGCGAGACCCTTTCTTCCAGCTCGGCCAGCACGTCCGCATCGATGAATGAAGGTTTTCGGGTCGCTAGGTGGATCAAGTTGTAAGACAAGGTCTACTGAAGGGATATCCAGTCCACGAGCGGCCACATCAGTGGTGAGCAGAATCGATGGCGTAACGCTGTCCACAAATTTGGTAAAGTTCTTTCGTCGCACCTTGTCAGGATGCTTCCCGTGGAGGGGAACGATAGTGTGACCCTTGAGTACTTCGGGTAGTACATGCTGGAAGTAGTCGACGGCAAAGCACGTTGCCAAGTAGAATATCGTCTTTTGAGGTTGTGGTTGTACTGATTCTAATATTTGCTTGATGGCTGGCAGCTTGTGCGAAGGAGGTACTGCAAGATAAGACATCTGTAAGCTTGCAGGTGTCCGCTTATCTTCAATCTGACCATTCTTGGCTGCCCTGGCTTTTACCTTGACAGCGATGCGGACCGGGTTACGCAGGCCTACACGAATGAGTTGGTCAACAGCTTCACTGACACTGGCGCTGAACAGCCCTGTTCGCCGTTGCTTCGGCAGTCGTGAAAGGATCTTCTGTAGATCATCTTTGAAGCCTAGGTCAAGAAGTCGGTCGGCTTCGTCTAGGACAAGGGCATCAAAAGACGACGAGCAGTGGACGTGTCGAGAGGACAGTAACTCGAGTAGTCGACCAGGTGTGCCAATAAGTACGTTAGTCTGCTTCTTGAGAAAAGCACTCAGATCATGGGCTGGTGTGATTGAACCGCCGAGTAGTAGCTGGGGTACCACCTTCAGGGTACCGGCAGGGAACGTTGGTTTTGGTGGCGCGTCTGCGTCTTCCATGTCGCTGTCGTCATCCTCCCGTTCCAGTGCTGCAGCTGATGGTGCATGAAACTTGAGTAGTGAGCACAACACAGTGTGAATTTGTGTTGCTAATTCTCTTGTTGGCGATATGATTATGGCACCCACGTGATGCTTCTTGATGGGCGCATCGAGTCGAAGCAGGCGCTCAACAATCGGGATCAGAAAGCTGCCTCGAGTCAGCACAGACACGTCGTACAAAAGCCATATACATACGCAAGAGTTTTTCCACTTCCTGTGACTGCTTCGACAACAACATCAGAGTTCTTCATGAACATGGGAATAGCAGCGTGCTGCACCGGCGTGGTCTTCACAAAACCCATAGCATCCACAGCTTCGAGGATCCATTCAGACAGCGCGGGCGTCAAGGCGCCGAAGGACCGGTCAATCTTCGTTTGGGGCGCCATCTCCAAATGTTGTGAGGCGTAAAGTGTCGTGGTTGCGCCTTGGTGCAGCACGAACTTTTGTTTGCTCGGCTCTCGGACAGAAAAAGTTGGGTTGTGGCGCTGTGGCGCTGCTTGCGCCACATCGATCATGGAGGAAAGTGCAGCCGACCTGCACGTGACTAATCAAATGCCTCCTGCCTTGTACCAAATGTGTTCGAAACGTCTAAACATCTCAAGAAATATTACTGACACCTTGAAAGTTAATGCAAATGCTCAAAGATGTCGTACGATTGCAACCCCAGGTTCCGAGTGGAGCATCATCACATGCAAGCTGATCTCATCGGCGGTACTGATTCGCGCATACACGCGACAAGATTACGGCGCTGCTAAATTTCCTGGCTAAGCAGCAAGATTACACAGGCGTCACTGGTGTCGCAACGTCTCCTTTCCAACCACGTTTATAAGTTGGCTACTGTCGCCCACATAAATTGTGGCATATCCTGTTCTCCCAGACGATGCGCGTTGTCCGGACGAACTCGCGTCCGCCCTGGCCTTGTTGATTACGTCTGACGCCGATGTCGAAGCCACCACATCCGCAGTCTTAAACGACGCTCACACCACGTCTACTCAGCGTCACGACTGTGTGGATGCAGATCGCCATTCACTACTCGTCAACGTCGCCATATTTTGCGCGAGGGCCCGCTCCAGCATATCTGGACTCATCCGCGCCCCTCCGCTTCCATACTTCACCACCTGCTTTCGCTCAGCAATGGCTTCCTCCAGGCAATACCAAATACCGCACACCCCGCGCGTCATTTCACCATTACCGACTCCTTCAGAGGCTGGTAGTGGGAAAGACGGTTACTTTGGCCCTGTGACGCGTGCTTCGGCGCGCAAGAACAGGGTGCAGTCGCCCCTACCTGTCGAAGAGGACTCGTCAGGCTCAGATCCAGAGAAGCGCGCACGAACTAAAAGTCGCGATCCCACACTCGAGGGAGGCATGGGGAGAAGGAGAACCAGTGGCCTGACGTCCAGAAGGCAGCAGAACGGAGGTCTGGAGAAAGACCTTGCTCTGCCAAATGGCACAAGCAACGGGCATTTGTCTCCAGCAGCTGCGAACAAGAACTACTGGAGAGAGATGAGCCGAAGTCCTAGTCCACTGGGCCTGATACCTATCCATCAAGAATGGCGCTCTTTCGTACGTACCATACATCACCCTTGAGACTGTGGCTAACATCAGTAGATCCACCGCCACGAAATACCTCGCAAAATCCTTCACGTCTCCATCGGCTTCGTCACAATCTTCCTTTACTGCACCGGCCGCCAACTGTCGCAGATTCACCCCGTTCTGCTCACTTTGTTGATCCCTATCACCCTCACCGACGTCATTCGACACCGCTACTGGCAGGTCAATCGCTTCTACATTCGGTGCCTCGGCGCTCTGATGCGCGAATCTGAAGTGGATGGCTACAATGGCGTTATCTCATACCTGCTCGGCGCGTGGATTGTCATGCGCTTCTGCCCCAAGGATGTGGGTGTCATGAGCATTTTGCTGCTCAGCTGGTGCGACACTGCAGCATCGACCTTCGGCCGTCTCTGGGGACACTTGACGCCCAAGGTCAGAAAAGGCAAGAGTCTTGCTGGCACCATTGCGGCATGTGTGACAGGCATCATCACAGCTGTCTTATGGTGGGGTTGGCTAGGACCGCTTTACTCAGAGCTTAACCAGGGCGAAAACGCATTCGCCTTCCAAGGCGTTCTCGCGCTGCCAACTCAAATCCAGGAGTCACTGGGATTGCCTGCTGCTCAGAGCTCCATTACCGGTCACGCAGCCCTCGGTGTCATGTCGTTGGTGACTGGCATTGTCGCAAGCGGCAGCGAGGCGCTGGATTTGTTTGGTTGGGATGACAACCTTACAATTCCCGTCCTTTGTGGAGCTGGGCTGTGGGGTTTCCTCCGCATTTTCGGCTGAACGAACAGTTTTCGATCACTACCAATCTGTCTAACGTCTATTTCTTATCTTTTCCTTTCGTCACGTACGCACATGAATACCCTAGCGCACGGCGGCTTAGCATCGCTGCATCTCCATCATGAAGGCATTTTCGGTCTTACGTGCTCGGATGTGCGATATACCACACGGCGGCTCAAATTTAGAACGAAAGGATTATTTGAAACCTCACATCGTCTCCGCTTCTAAAAAGTAGGAGAGTCCCAGCATGTTTTTTATCGTCTTTACGTTTTCGCCATCTAGAACATCCTGCTAAGGCACAGCACGTGGCCCAAGCATTGCGCTAGTCGCACCTTCCACCAACAAGTCG
This sequence comes from Macroventuria anomochaeta, assembly GCF_010093625.1. Classification (NCBI taxonomy): domain Eukaryota; kingdom Fungi; phylum Ascomycota; class Dothideomycetes; order Pleosporales; family Didymellaceae; genus Macroventuria; species Macroventuria anomochaeta. The sequence continues at coordinate 178,292 of NW_022985373.1, forward strand.
GTCTACGAACGACCCTGGAGACTGTCAACGCATCAGCACGTGTATATAGCGGAGTAACTGTCTGGAGCTTTCTCCAGCTTCGAGCTGACCGAAGGCAACTCGTAGAAGTTTGTTGCCATCTATGGTGGTTCTCGTCTTCGCCTCCTTCGTGAGGTGGTGTTCCACACGCAGTTCTCGCCAACAATAGACGAATACGACGGTCGTTGTGCCTGTCGAGAAACCCAAGAAGAACTCTGCGAGAAGGACAAGCTTTTCTCGGCACTGGAGACCGTTGAGCAGCGCGCTGGTGTATCCGGTCCTGGCAAAATCAAGGTCACTATTCACGGTTTAAAGAGATAGATAGGCATACAAGTGTCAAGAACCTGCTTTCACCGCATGTACGTCAGTTGGATGGTTCATCTGTTAGCGCCCGAAATCATTCCAAAACTTTGGTGTGTGCAGGCACCCCAACTCAACCAGGGTGAACTCACCGTCCTATTGGCACGATACAGAGGTGTCGAAATTAGACTTACGAATGATCTTGGATCTAGCGAACAGGCTGCCCAATCTCGAGGTCGTTGGGTGTCGGTTGGGTCGTAGCAAGTTTTACCAGAAACATGCCCGAAGGGGTCGGTTCTGGTCTCACTACGAGCATGACTGGGAGGGTCCGCGACGAGATACGCAAAATCACTTTGCAGAGGCTGTTGAAGACTTTAGCTTGCTTTCCTCAGTGAAGCGTGCCCGCCTCGATTTTCCGCAGTTGTGCTTTCGAGCAAGGAAGTTTGCGCCACTGTTTTGGATATTGATCGGTACAAGTGCAGCATTGATCTGGTAATAAATCATTACCATCTCCCTATTTCCCTTCACTTTATCACTATACTCTTGTGCAGTATGTTAACACAGCAATTTTAGCAATGAGATCATCGCGATGATCGAGTTGTCGCCCAAAACAGGCCCCGACGTGCGTTTGGTTCTTGTTATCGTCAACATGATTCTTTTGCGCATCTCCGTCTGTTCTGGATTTGGCGCCGTGATGGCCTTCTGGTACAAATCGGTCCCCTTCTCCTTCCTCCCGGCGAATGTTTTCATTGGTATCAAAATCAAACCCGCACAAAGAAGTCGACGTCTTCCTGCGCTGGCTTGGTCCCTCGGTTTACCGTGTTTTTCTTCGTCATTCTGCTCCTCTCGGCTGTTTGGGCCATCGTTTCGCTCGCTGTTGCCGCGAGTGCCTTTCAGCAGCAGCAAAGATCCAGGCTCTGGAGTTGAAAAAGCGGACATCGTCATCTGGACACATCTTGTCTCACAAGTTCCTTTTTCTTTGGGTTTGGTACGACTGTGCCTCGCTGTCCGATTGGCCAAAAACAACAGCGATGAGTGACTCGGTTTTTTCTCGAGCGTTTGCGGGAGCTGCGCCGTTTGCAACCCGATCTCGAGCGTGTTTGGGAGCACAGTTTTTGGGAGGATGATGAGGATTGGAGTTGTTGTGCCTGGTTTTGTCCTCGTTGGTGGCGATCTTGGGCAGTCACGAGGTTGCCACATGGGTTGATTGCTCTCCATTCATCTGTAACCGTACAAATTGAAGACATTTTCCTTCTCTCCTCATATAGATGTTTAAGTTGACCATGATGTGTTTCGTTGCACCGTGACAACCTCCAGGGTTCATTTACAGATTTTCGGAATCGAAATTGTTTCTTCTATACTAGCATCCGTGGTATCGCTCTTTCGCCTGTTATGCTATCATGTCTCGCCATATCGTAGTATTGTACACCTTATTCCTCCCTCCTTATCCTACGTCCTTTCAAAAGCGTTGTCTGCGACACGTTTTAAGCGAAGTAGCTCTTCCATAGTACGCCCTCCAAATCCTCAAGTTGTTCTTGTTCGAATGCCTGTCACATCGTTAGTCATGACAACAAAAGATAGTAAAAGAGTGATGCTTACCTTGACATCAACATGCCATGTATCCTGCCTTGTCTTCTTGAAGTCCGACAACACCGTCTTCACACTCTTACCCACCATGCCCGGATCACTGCTCGCCTTACGCGCAAGCGTCGCCAAAACCTCCGGCAACCACGCGGGTGGCGGAGACTGGTAGGGGAAGGCTTGCGTCAAAGCACCCAATCCCAGTACAGCCGCATGGCGTGTCAATACCAATTTATTCTGGTCAGCGGATGGCGTGCCATGAACCGATGTCTTCTTCTTGGGAAGCGGGTTCTTGGTGAGTTGGGTAGTGAAGCGCTTCTTCAATGTTTCGACCTGCTTGTCGCGGAAGGCTTGCGGACTGCAGCGGATCATGCCACTGAGCGTTGCGGCGGCGCCCATGCGAACCTCTAGCTGCACGTCGCTGAGCATAGAGGAAACGCAGTCGAACAGTTCTTGCTGCTGAGACGAGCTCATGAGGAAAAGGCGGCGGAAGTAGATGACCTGAACGTTGATCAAGATACGCAGACGCTGATGCCAGCTCGTGGCTGTCTTGCCAATGCGAATGAGCGCAGCAATGAAGTCCAAGTCTTCGCCTTCGCGCTGTGGAATGTTGGGCAAATGGCGGAAGACGTGGTATGCAAGAGACTGCAGTTCGGGGTCTTCCTTGATGTCCATCATATGCAAGAGCTGTTCCATGAAGACATCAGGGAAGAACTTGACGAGTTGTGTGCATTCGTACGAAGAGAGTGTCGAGTCCAGCCAGAGAAGGACAGTCTTACCGCCCGACGTGTAGGAGGAGGGTGTTTGTTGACCAGGCTCGCGCTGGTGTCGCCAGGCTTCGAGGCGGGCGAAGGTTTCGGTGATTGTGGCGGTAAACTCGTCGGAGGGTTGGTACGGGCGAATACCGATTGACGAGGCGTCCTTCTGTGCTTTAATCAGGGTAGCGACATCCTTGTATGACTCATGGTAACGCGTGCGGTAAATTGTCGCAATAGTCTGTCCCATCGCTTCACGCACACCCTTATACGGATGATCGAGGTACTTCATGAAGTCCTCTAAGATTGGCTTCTCCAAGCGGAAGTGCCAGCCGGCATCGCTGATCATCTGTGTCAAGAGATGCACCTTGGAGCTTTCCTTGAAAGCAGCATTGGAGTCCATATCGAGGCGGAAGCTTGCAAGCCAGTCAACCATGGGCCATCCTCGACGCGGATCCTTGGATTGCAGGACAACATGCAAGAATGTTGTCCAATATCCCGAGTTCTCAGGTGTAAGACCATCCTGGAAGATGCTGCGAACGATCGGGAACACATACTCCCAAACCTCTGTTCGCTGGTCCGGCTTCAGATCTGGTGCGCAAGACAGCAGCGCAGCCATGATCTCGGATGTGGCGCGATGCTGGTGCTTGTCGCTTCCATCGCTGTACACGGCCTCGGTGAGGTCCTTGATATCATCGAATGTCGCCTCGGTCAAGCCACAGAAGATGAGATCGAAAGCATGCGTCAGCAGCATCGCACTTGACATACGGAAGCGGTCAGCGCTGGCATCACGGGGCTCCTGCTTCATGAATGCGAAGTAGTTCGAGAACCACGAGCGCGTCAGGTGGCTCGCGATCCTCTTGCGGACAGTGTTCTCGGTTTCGTCGTACTCTACTTGAGGCGCGTTCGGCAGGAAAGCAGGCATGGTCTTATTCCACACCAGCCAACCAGGGTAGTCGAAGTCAACATAGTATTTTGCCTCAGGCTGTGCAAAGGACTCGAGGTACTCCTCTGTCCAATTCGGGTCATCAGGTCGAGTTGTGACCGATATCTTGTCCGGCAAATCCTCTTCGCCTAGCAGGTACTTTTCGTAGCTGTGGCCAGTGATTGCACGCGTCTGAATGACTGAGAACAAGCCAATAAAGGCTCCTGCGTAAAGGCCTCGCAAGCTTGGATGCTGGTCGATAGCGCCCTTCGCCACGAGATCGATCATCTCATCAGAAGCAATAGTATCGTAGCGCATCCCGAGATTAACGATGATGGCTGCTGTACGGCTGACCTTCTTCCAGTGCTCAGTCTTAGCGATCTGAACCAGTTCTTTTGACAGATCAGCCTTCTTGCCCTCAATGCGAGCGCGCTTCTGCTTGATATATTCACGCCGCTTTGTGACCTTCTGCTGCACAACTTCGTCCTCGGCGGAGTCGATGGCATATGCGATCGCTTGAACGACATCCTTATCGAGAATGACCATGCGCTCCATTGCTTTGCCCATATCCATGACCTGGAAGGTGGCATTCGTAGCAAGCTTCTGCACTGATGGCTTGTCGGCACCAGTAACTTCGATGAACGCCTTGATCAATTTGGGAGTGAACCTCCAGTCACGACTAATTGTCTTTGCCAGACTGCCGAAGAGCAGAGCAAACATCGCACCCTTGATGCGAGGGTAATCATGCTCTGCAACAGCCTTGACAAAGGCGTCCAGGAGCGATGGAATGACAAGAGGTCGAGCGCCTAGTACACACTTGACGGCCGATTCGTTTGCGGTCTGAGCTGTACGTCGAATCTCTGTGTACAGTGATATGCTGGACTCTGCAAGATCGAGCAGCAACTGCTTGTCGAGCTCAGTCTTTGGCCGAGGGTTGGCGTTGTGTCGAAGGCGCTGCAAGTGGTATACGTTGGCGCGTCGGACAAGGAGTGGTCGGGGGTACTGTTTCCGCAAACCGCTGAACCTGAATGGCTGCTCATCGTTGTCGAGTAGCCTAGAGATGCGGTCAAGGACATGCGCAGAACGCTCAATACCAACATCGATAAACCAAGATCGGTAAGCGTTGTACAGAGAATTGAAGCAAGGAACATCATCGGGTTGCTTCTCGATCAAGAATCGATGAACGTCATGCAGAATCTCACCAACGCGGTGGCGGAGGTCGTGGATGAGCTTATAATCCTTATCCTCGCGAGACAACGGGTAGCCAGACTCGTACTGGAATGTAGGCTTGACCTCTTCATCCTCTGCCTCACCCAGACCAGCGTCGTCGTCGATGCCTTCCGTGTCCATGGCGTCAGGATCCGACCCACTCTCAGAGCCAGCATCGATGCTTCCGCTGACTTGATCATGTCGAACGTCGAACAATACTGAGATACCAGAGATAATCAATCTCAGAAGGACGAGATTCCTCGATACTTCATCTGACCAGTCTTTACCAGTGCCCTCTCGCTTGATGGGCGAGTCCGCCGAGATGAGTGCAACAAGAGCATTCATCGAGTTACTGGCATGGGTCTCAAACAGCTTGACGGCGAACTCGACCTCTTCAGGCTTGGGAGTGTGCCACTTGACGTTCAGGCTCTTCACATCGACCTGCCTTCCCCACGACTCGGCAGTGATACCCTGCGCAAGCTCATCCTGCTCGTAGATATCGTAGTCGATGGTATACGTGCATGTCAGGTTGAGAAGGAGATGGTGAATGAAGTTCGAGACGTGCACGGTGGGTGTGCCTCGGCACTTCTGTTGCATGTACTCGGCGATCTCGAAGAGATCATCCTTCCACTCGAGAACAGCATCACCAACATGCACAACGCACATGCTCAAGATGCTGAGGTTCCAGACCAGAGCCCGGTCGCGAGGGAGAACCTCTGCGCCGGTTGTTCGCGTCGAGCCGGCACCAATGTCCTCGATCTCTGTACGGATGCCAGCAAACAGGTGGGGCAACAGACGCTTCAACGCCTTTTCGGGATTGATCTTCACAAGACTATTGCAAATGAAAGCAATCGCATCTCGCGCCTGATGAATGACGTGATTCGAGATAAAGTTGGCGATCTTGTCGAGTGCAACATCGTAAAGCTCCGGCGAAAGCGCAGCGAGCAACGGTGTGAATGCAGCTGGCAGATGGTTCACCACGTATTCCTCAGGAGATCCACTACGAACTCTTGAGGCATCTGGCAGATTCTCCAGGAGGGTAAACACACGACCGAGGAACGAGATAAGGAACTCGTTTAGGCCTGTTGTGGAAGACCGCAGGATCAGCTGCTCGTCTTCGTCGCTAAGCTCTTCGTCATAATTGATCTCGATGTTGCCGTTGGCGCTTTCTAATCGTTCGACTTGTTGCGTGATCCATTGCATGGCAAGCCCTGTGTCACCGCCCATGTCCTCTTGTGGCGTCTCTGTCCCATCTCCAGAAGGGTTTGAGGCTTTCTTCGCCTTTGTAAGATCGTGGAACGGTACAAGGTAGCAGACGCCCTGCACGTACTGCAGTGTATGTAACGTCTTCTCCAAATCGTTGGCGTCGATGCCAGGCAATGACAGCCCAAGGACAGTTGTGACATGGCATCGCCAGCCCTTGGTCTTCGCCATGATCTTCGAGAGCATGTGCAACGCACGAATGGAGGAGATAGTGCGATGTACCTCGACAAGACCCTGCATGGCGGGATAGATTCGCTGCAGTGCGCCTGGAAGAATGAGGTTCGGTTCCAGATACGCTAAGCTTTGGAGCGTAGAAAGCGCATACTGAACAGCCTTGTCGCTCTTGCTGAAGATGCCCATGAATGTGACCTCTCGCAGACAGAGCACAAAACGCCTCTTGACTTCATCGTTCAATTGGCGCTCCTTGGGCACGTCCATCTCGCCACTGTGTTCTCGGTTCCAGCGCAGTACGAAGAAGTCGGCAAGGTAGTACACCAACTGTGCGAGCGGCCTCGTCCAACTACCGGAATTCGATGGGTGGAAGAACGTCTCAACAGCCTGGATCAGGCCTTCTAGCTTGCTTAGAATAGAGTCTGGGTGGTCTACACACGCCGGCGACAATGACATGCCGATGAATCGAGCGATGTGGTGGGTCGAAGGGTGCTTCCGCTGGTCCCTATCCAGCATGACTGCCAACCCAGCACCAAGATCGACTGTATTGCTGTACGGCGATGTCGCCTGTCCAACTGGAATCTCGAGAAGACGCAGGATCGCTGTGAATATGTGTGAGTTCTGCTCGCCAGTGAACATGCCGTATTGTGAGAAAGGGATGTGCGGCGCTGTCAGGTTGTCTCTAGCCAGTCTCGAAATCGTGTCGATGAAGTGTGCATCGAACAACCGCGATCGGTTCACTAGCGACCAGCAGTGGAAGAAGGTGGGCAAGTATTCCTGCGGTAGAAGATTTGGCTTGTTTTCTGGCGCTGCGTTTGTCGGTAGCAGCAGGTTCAGCAGACCCACGACAACGAATGCGCTTTCGCTGAACGACGTGCTGAAGAAGGGCAACAGCTCCTCGAACATAGCAGGTATCTCGTTGGGGTCGAAGTACAGCTGTGCAAAGGTGCACATCTTCGTCAGTGTTCGGATGTTGCGCTTAACATTTGGTGGGTGGGCGCCACCAGACTCCGAAGGTAGAACGAAGAGCTTCAGCTCTCTGTATAGCGGTCGCCAGTCGAGGATGAGGTCTTTGCCGGGGCGCAGGTAGTGTTTTCGCCTGTCTCGTGTCAGCTGTGTCACTGAGCCATGGTCAGGCTGCAGAATACTCACTTGGTCAGCACCATGAACATGGATGCAAAGCGTTCTGCTACCAGGTAGTCCAGCCCAGGCGCAAGAGCCAGCTCGTAGTATAAGCTTACGAGCTTCACTCGCGTGCTGCGGGGGAGATCGAACTTGAGGGACAGCCAGCCTCGAATCTCGCGCGTCCAGTGCACAGCACCAGGGGCGAAGTCGCCGGCGGACACGGCGATGTAGAGATGTTTCAGACATGTGTTCAAGCTCTCGAGGCGCTCGCTGTGGTCCTCAGTCTGATACGGCAGGTACTCAAAGTACGGAAATGTGCGTGGGCGGCTTCTGCTGTCTCCGCCGTCGACTGTGCCATTGGCGCCGCGCCAGTCGCCGCCAGGAGAGGTCGCTCGCGAGTTGTCTGCGCCGGTGCCTGAGTCGAGGGCGCCCATGAGCTGCGATATCCGCTCGCTGACAGCCATGTTGGGTGGGGGGGGGGGGGGGGGGGGGGGGGGGGGGGGGGGGGGGGGGGGGGGGGGGCGCGGGCGTGAGCGTGGGCGTGAGCGTCGGCGATGAGCTTAAGGCGCGGTGGAGTGGAGCTCGCTGGCGGCTATCATCAACGAGAGGTGTCAATCAATGCTTGCGACAGTGAAAGGAATAGTGTGTTGCTGTTGCGAATGTCAACGATGAGGCTCAGTGACTTGCAGGCGAACCACGCCGAGCGTAATCGAGTATCCACACGACACCAGATGATCACCAGCGGGAGCTTGCGGGCATGACGTACCTGGATTCTGCCGCGTCTATTGTTTGAGGTTCTACTGAGGAAAGGCAGAAACTGCTGGAGATCTATGAATCTGTCCCGGAGAGAGATGCCACAGGCAGTTCATGTAAGTAGCCGCCTCGTTGCTGCAATCCCGAGCTGCGGCTCGCTTCGTGATGATGACCGGGGACCTCACTGGAGCTATGGCAGCGAAGGCGGTGAGACTACGCCCGCAGCGGCTAGTCAGGGCGCGCGACGACAATCACCAAGACACGACTGCTGAACAACAGCGAGCTGCAAGAAGCAAAAAAAATAAAATTTGTTTGAGGCTGCAGGACAACGGTGTTTAACGCGCTTGTGAGGAGTTTAGAGGGTAAAGTAGTCAGTGATCTCACCACAGGCGGCGAAAACGCGCTATAAGTCCGACTCCCGCTCCAGGCACACGCAGACGCGCACCACAGCTTGAGGGGCAACAACGGTAAGCAGATGATTTCTTGCATTCTCTCACGTTCCAACGCCTTCCCTGTTTGTCTCGTCCTGCAGCAGATTCTGTTTCTCAAATCTCGTTTCTACCGAACGGTTCTTGTGCATATTCGTCCCGTCATCCATGTGGTTGCACGACACGCGACATGCCTGTTGCCGCCACATGGCTCTGTTTGCGCAGTACCGTGGTTCAGCGACCTCACTTTGCACATGCAGGAGAGGTTCCTGAAGGACTCCTGCCTTGAAGAACAAAGAATCGTCTCAGTAATTATTTTCATTCTGAGTGGTTACTGCCTGCTGTTACTTGCTTCCTCTGTTGTACACAAGCCTTAGCAAATCAAACGTGCAACTTCCATCTCTCATCGAGCATTTGCAGAGGCCACTCACTCTACGTCACAATTCTAATCGGTTACAGCGATCCGCCAAGATGTCCTACTACGACGTCGATGCCATCCTCACAGATGCGCAAAAGGTACCATGTACCTTTGAACTCACCGTCCCTGGCCTAGGCTATCTTGAAGGCAACATGACCGGCGACATGAAGCAAGGTTCCAAGATCGAACTTCCCCTTTGGCTAGGAGAGATGCTTGCCCTCAGGTACGAAACCACCCCAGCAACGACCACACTTCTGCCACACCGCGTACTATCGCTCATAATCTTCTTCCACTTCTCGCCCTCGGCACCACACTAACAATGTCCACAGCCAATCTCTCAACACGCAATCCCTAGTGACCCTCGACCCCCCGACCGCCCTCTCCCCCCGCGTCCTCAACGCCCTAAAAGCAGATCCTCGAACCGTCGATTTGAGAGCGCTGGCACCGCACTTCTACAACCTGGGTGCGCGGATCCTTGAACTCTTCGATGAGGACGAGATGGTCGAAGTACTATCAGACGTGAGTCTTCCTCCACTTCCAAGTTGAGTGAAGAGTAACAAGCAATTGTTTGTGTAGACGTACAAGGCACGAGCGGCGGTTATTGCCGATCAAGCACATAATCCTCGTGGTGCATTGGGTGAAGGTGCGGATTTCATGAGGGGGTTGGATGAGAACGAACGGCAGTGTAAGTGTCTGTCTCGTTAACATGGTGGACACGTGCTAATGAAAGCAGTGTTTCGAGCTGCACACGACAGTGCAAAGGGCGTGCGGACATGGATGGCGGATTTACAAAAGAAGTGAAGAGACAGAGGGTCGATGACAAGATCTAGTGATGTAAGGAGGGCCATGTGGCCCTCGTTGATGACTGAACTATAAACATGTGCGCCACACGTTGAGCGAGTGGATGCTGGATGATAGACGAACATGCAGGGCGCCAGAACTCCACGCTAGCGATGAAAGAGAGACGCTTGATGACGAGAAGAAGAGGTCTAGGGACATACAAAACGCTCAGACTAGTGGCTACAAGACGCACGCTGGGTGAAAACAGATAAACGCTTCAAACAACTCTTCCTGCATCAAGCCCCGCGAAAAGCACCTCCGAGGTTGCTGTTTTGTAATAGCGCAATGAGTTGCTCCGGAGGGTATCCAAGGAAGACCGGACCGTTGAAGACCATCTGAGGAATCACCTTGGGAGTATCCTGCTCTTTCGACGGTGATGGCGGAGGCTGCGGTACCGGCTCGGGCTTGACGGTAGGCTCCGGCTTTGGACTGGGCGATCGGTAACTGCTGGATCCGGGCTGTGTAAGTGCAGTCGCCACCGTAGGCATCGTGGGCATAGTAGGCACTGCTTGCGGCGCCCCTCCTGCTCGCATCCTGGCCAAAGCCTCGTGATCGAATGGACATTTGCCGGCAGACTTTTGTTGCATCTGACCAATCTCACGATCAGTTTTGAGCGGCACTGGTGGAGAGGCGGTCGCGGCAGAGCCGACTGAGGACGAGCTTTCGGCGTTTGTGTACTTGGCTGGGATCGAGATGCCCCATGGTCGGCTTGGTGATTCGCCCACCCTTACATCCTTGAGGGGCCGATCAAAGTGACTCGTCCTATCCTTGTCTGCAACCGGCTCTTGTGGTATGTCCTCTGGTGGTGATGCCACACCTTGCAAGCTGTCTGACACGGCCCTCACCCACTTTGTGACCTTCGCGTCCGCCTTTGAATCTGGCTTGCCCTCATGTTCCAGCTCTTCCTCGATCGCATCTTCCGGTTCTTCAGGCAGCCAAGCTTGGTGCTTCTGGCCCAGTCCTTGAATCATGTTGACGAGGTTGCCGTATTTGCGGTCCAGCTGATCGATGCTTTCCTGGTTGCTCTGAAAGCGAGTGATGCAGACCTCATGACTCCTTGGGAGCTCGTGCTTGTGCTTCTCGAAGTATTTCGCAACCTCTTCGGGATCATGCTGGTCAAGGAATCGAATCGGGCACACGACGGCAGACCCCTCGACGGACACAGAGGGCGAGGATGGGTTGTTTCCACAAATCTCAGCGCGAATAGGGTCGGTGAAGGATGGGCGTTTCGATCTTCTGCCTCGCGAGCTCAGTCTTGAAGTGGAGCTACGCGGGGTAGCGAGCGAACTGCCTCTTCCAGCTCCCGAAGCGAATGGACACCCAAGCTTACTGGGTGTTCCAAGTGCTGTGAAGTCTTTCTCCATGGGCGATGTGACACTGCTCGTTTGGGTATTCGATAATATTGTTTGTGGGTCCGCTTGAGGGCCGCTCCAGATTCTGACACCAGCATCCTCGGTGGGAGCACGCAGGGCAGTCGCAGCGACCTCAGCCTGTCTAATTACTACAGCCCGACTCTTTCGCTCCACATCGTCACCTTGAGCCAACAGATCCACCACGTTCAACCGCGCCCGGGGTTGTTCTTCGGCGACTCGCTCGAGGTCCTGAAGGAACGCAATATGCTCCTGTGACAGTGTGCTCGGCGTGAAGCGCTTCAGAAGATCGAGATACTGAGGTTTGTCAGCCAGTGGGCCAGAAGGGCGTGGTGTGACAAGTGGTGTGATGTAGAGGATCAGGATAACATGTGGTTGTTGTCTGGCAAAGCCGCAAAGCAGCTGCAGGTCTAGAGCTAAAGTGTATCATCATAGAAGAGGTGTAGATGCACGAAAGAAAACTAGGTGGTAGCTTACCTGCTGTTTGGCCCAGGACAGCTTGCATTCAAGCTGCTTTTGCTGGTCGAACAGAGCCTGGTACTCTCCGCTCAACGCTGTGAAACCCTCCGCAAGCTGATCAGCGAGCTGCGCGACATGCTTGTTCGCCTCATCACCCATGGCTGTGTTAGTCTCGAGCAAAAGTGGTGGTGTGGCAGTGAGTCTTTGGGGAGAGACCAGCTCCGATTGCGCGGCAAAGAGGCTGCGTTGTCAGGCAAAGGAAGAATCGGCGGATGTAACGGCAGGGGTGGGGAAGCGAGACTGCCAAGCGCAGCCCCAAAATGGGAAAGACCGGTAACGCTTAGACTTTCCGAGGTCCCTTGGACACTGCGCGTTCAGCCTGCGCCTCAGCTTTCTGGCCTTGGTTTACGTAGCATCTTACGAGACTTGGCCTTCATATACAGCATGCCGCCCATTCCGTGATATCCTAGCCCTCCAATTCCACCATAGACCACTCCACGCACTAGACTGTCCAATCTTTCTCGATCAACTGTCCCTGCAACTGCGACGTTCCTATACATTTCCTAGACCGAGTACCTCCAGGGCTCAACAATTTCCACCATGGGCTCCCTCCACGATTCCCGCATACACAAGTGGCTCGCAACCTCGCCGCCGGTCGCATGGACAATACGACAGCTGAGAGAGATTCTCATCGGCTCTCTCAAGCAGGGACCGATTCCCCAGCATGTTGCGTTCGTCATGGACGGTAACAGGCGGTTTGCGCGAAACCACCACATTGAGACCGTAGAAGGGCACAACATGGGCTTTGAGTCCTTAGCAAGGGTATGTTGCAGAGATAAAAGCCTCTTTTGCAGATTACTGACGCATTCGTAGATATTAGAAGTCTGCTACAAGACAGGTGTGACGGTTGTCACAATCTACGCCTTCAGTATTGAGAACTTCAAGCGCTCAAAACACGAAGTCGATGCTCTGATGTCCATGGCCAAGGTCAAGCTCGAGCAGCTGTCTGAGCATGGTGCTCTTCTCGATCGATACGGAGCATCCGTCAGGGTATTGGGCCAACGAGATCTGATCAAGCCTGACGTCCTCAAGGCGGTCGACAAAGCCGTGTCTTTGACTGCGCATAACAAGAAGTGGGTGTCTCTGCAAGTGTTTGCCTCGAACGGCGTTCTAATATGTTCAGGGCTATCCTAAATATCTGCTTTCCATACACCTCCCGAGACGAGATTACGACCGCAGTCATGAAGACTGTCGAGACCTACAGCACACCGATTCATAACCTCCAGAGCCCTTCGAAACGTACATTCTCCGAATCAGGCATCACACAGCACATCCGCAAGCAATCTCTCAAGGATGATTCAGAAGGCGGGGCTGAGCAGCGCGAATCTCGGTCGTCTTCACCATCAAAAGAGGGCAAGCACGACGACGAGCGGTCTTTGTCATCGTCGACGGCGATCAACCCGTCGGAGAAAGATGAATCGCATCTTCACCAGTTCCTGGATCCTGAGGCAATCACCGCTCAAACCCTGACGGACAACATGATGACAGCGGATGCCCCACCACTTGACTTGCTAGTGCGCACGTCCGGTGTGGAGCGATTGAGCGACTTCATGCTATGGCAATGTCACGAGAACACATCGATTGTGTTCCTGAAGTGCTTGTGGCCAGAATTCGACTTGTGGCACTTTCTGCCGGTGCTGGTGGAATGGCAATGGCAGCAGAAGAAGATACAGGAGGCCGCAGCACAACAACAGAGAAGTCGTGGGCGGTCCAAGTCGGACTAGTACCACCTTCAGGTAGCTACGACACATGGAGAGGCAGATGAAGTGCAGCGATCAAGATGCATCGACGATACCCCAGAAGCAAGCGAGCTTATTCATAGTGGAATGCAAGATTTTGGCAAATCAGAATGCGCAACAACCGAGTTCATAGTCCAGACTCGACTCCCAACCGTTTGGAGACTACAGTAGCTCGCACGCGAGTGTAGGCAGATGACACGCGGCAGGGTCCTTATCTTTTCCTGACGTTTGCGTTCCTACACCGCCGTAGAACCAATCCCCGTTATTCGCGCTACGGCAGGGTAGACCACGATTGGTACCCCGGCAAACGCCTAAACGTCATACTAACAACGAACTAGCCCTTTCACAGCGCAATGCTCTGGCACGCCATAAAGGCCGCGCGTGATCCCTTCAGCCCTCAGATCAAGCTGAACGGCATTTCTGCCGGTTGACTCAACTTTACAGCATTAAAAACTGATCTTGGTGCCATCAACTCTCACTAAGGAGTACTTCAAGTATAAGTCCACAGACAGCCGCGGCTATTAACCATCAGCTCATCACATGTGTAATAGAGGGATCACATCATACCTGCCTACGATCTGACACCCTCGATCGGGACCATGGCCACTCCAAACTTTCTGACCATTCCAGTCGAGCTCCGGGAATTGATCTACGTCTTCCTCTTTAGTTCTTACACGATCGTCCACGGCCTTAGAGGACCCAGCAAACCTGCCCAAGAATCCACATCCTCGCCTCGTGCAGCCTTGCTACTCACATGCCGTCAGATTCACGCTGAGGCCTGGCGTCACCTTCCACTGAATGCCACCCTCCATTTCCGCAGTACGGAAGATCTCCTTCGTACACTACTCTCTGTCGACCAGAGTGTCATCACCCGGCTTCGTCACATCCGAGTCCGCGCGTTCCCGTTCCCACTCTATGCAAACGACAAGCCGGAATACTACCCCACGTACTACTTCGCCAATGCCTTGTCCCTTCTGCCTGGCCTCTGTCTCGATGAACTGGAAGTGGACGACTGCTGGCACGGCTACGGACAAGGCGATGGCTGGCGAGACGTAACAACATATATGGATATCGAAGCTCTTCTCAAGAGCGATGCATGGAAGAGACTCACTTACATCACGCCTTGTACGGACTTCATCGCCTCAGGCTACGACCACAGGCGGAAGCGACAACAGCAACCCGAGACTTGGGATGCGCTGCTGAAGGAGCGTGATGGCGAGGCATTCGGCGCAAGTGTGCAGATGAGGATTGTACCCACCAAGCAAGCCGAGGCCAGGGACGAGGAGAGAACAGAAGACGGTCGCAAGATGCAAGAGTGGTCCGCTCGCCCAGGTCACGAAATTATCCAGAATTGGCGCCTAGCAACACCAGAGCAAAGCCTCAAGGGCGAAGTCAGGATCATTGCGACGAGGGGTAAGAGGGCGAGAGCTGTGCAGCTAGGTATGCAGGAAAAGAAGAGTTGGAAAGAGCTCAAGGAGCAGGAAGGTGGATTTGTGAGAGAAGGTATGTTGCACCTGTTCAAGGGTGTGGGGCGAAGGCTAAGAAAGAACAGATTGGTCTCCCTATTTCCACGATATGGCGGATGCAATGGGATGGGTGTATGGGGGTTGGGCTAGGAGGATGCAGCTTGCCAATCAGGCTATGAAAGGCTGAGTGGTGTGCAGCATTAACAACCATGAAGATATCCGGATACGACACGACGAGAGATTCGATACTGGCAGTCACGACTTTCAGTTCGATCTATACACTTTGATGCAAATGTCAACAGCCTTACCCCAGCTGTGCAGGGATATGTTATTGACACCCAAGAGCGTAGGCACAGGAAGAACAAACGAGTAACAGGACATAACTTCCAAATACGATATCTGAATCCAGTTCAGCACTGACAACTTGCTCAGACCTCTGAGTGGTGCTCGTTCTGTATTATACATGTCCGCCTGATCGAGTGTTTTGAGGGCAATCGAACCGTAGCTCGGCAGCACTTGCCGCGAACGAGCAACAACACTCCACATTGTCAAGATCCCGTGGCTAAAAGGAACGGCACTTGGATCATTGGAAGAACAGGTGGCCCAGACAAAAGCAGAAAGTCGAATTGCGGTGTGACACGTGCATTCGCGCTCAAAGATGCCGACCCCGTTAGCGCGCCTGCCGTTCCCGCAACAACGGGCAGTTTGTTTACTACGTCAACGAGGCACGAACCATCTGGAGTAGACAACCCCAACTGCTCCGCCAAATATGCCAGACATGTCCCTGCTATAGCTTGCATACGTTTCAATTGCATCGCTCTTGGTCACCGCCTCCATCATAGCACCTGCAAATCTTGCCCCGTCGTCGCTGCCCTCGCAATGGCAGCGCCTGCGCCAGCCCCCGCCGCAGGGCATCGCCGCAACAAGTCGGCCTCGGTGCTCAAGTCGATCATCGGACAGCATAAGCGCTCACCGTCTGACGGCACTGCACTGAAGGCTGCGCCCTCTACTGCACCATATATTCCTATGCCGTCTGCGACTATGAATGCGCCGCTGTTGCCGCCAGACCACCCGCACAGTCAGCCGCGAACTGCCAACAACCAGTCCGAGAACCTTCCTGTCCTCCCACCGTTGCCACGCAAGCAATCGCAGGACACTCGCAGCTCGAGCCCGAGGAAGGGCCTGCACAAGAAGACCCTCAGCACTGTATCGCTGCGGTCACTTGGCAAGGACAAAGCAAAAGAGAAGCAGGCGATCGACCTCAGACAATCGCGGGAGGAAGACGAAGTCCTCGATAAGTCGAAGAGAGCCAAGTCATCGACCAACCTGGCGTCTATGTTTGGCAAGAGCAAGTCTAAGAAGATTGGACAGTCGCCCACGAAAGACAAGGAGAATACTGCTCCTTTCTCCCCGGCCCTGTCGTCTGAACCACCACCGACTCCCATCTGGGCACAGTTCAGCTCGCAGCCTCTGCAAGATATCACAGCTACGAGCAAGGTCCCGCTCAACGACCAGCGCCGCAGCCTCGAAGACGAGATCAATTTGTACACCCCGCAGAACTACTCCCCATCGAAGCAGCGCGACTTCTTCGAGGTGGGCCAGCCCTCCCTGCAGAAGCGACCTGCGCCGAAAGAACGACCAAAGTCTATGCACGTTCCCAAGTCCACAACGTCACTGCTCGACACATTTTCGCGCAAGAAGAGCACCGATCGAGCGCCGTTGACAGACGCACAAGGGAACGGGGAGAGGACAAGAGACAGCTCACCATCGAAGAGCAAGTCTACAAGGCCTGCACTCGGACGCGCTAGTACAGACACTGGCAGACAATTTATGACAATCGGCGCAATGGAACCGCCACCAAGCCCAACGAAGAAGCCAAACAGGGTGATGGCTGCAGTCGCTGCTTTCAACGGTAGGGCAAAGCAAGCAGACGCTCCACCGGCATCACCCACTAAGGAGCTTGACCCGATGGTGGTGGATGCTGAGTTCGAGGAAGTTCTGGTAAGTTAAGAATCGACAGACATATATAACAACGCCTGACAATGGTAGGAATCACGAAACATTCCCACACATCAGCGCGCTGCGATGCGAACCCTGAAGATCGAAGTCAAAGCGGACTTCGTCCGAACACACAAGCTCGATACCCCACGGGTGTCCACAACGTCCATACCGTCAATAGGAGAGAGTGAAGGCAAAGGCGTTCCAAAGCTGGGACCCACCAGGTCCCCCAAGTCGAGAAACGACTCCGCACAAGAAGAGAATCTGACGTTGCAGACGAGCAAGGCAGATGGCACAAAACGCGAGCGTCCAACAAGCAGGACTTTTACGTTCACCAGAAGCAACTCCCCAACGAAGAAGCAGCGAGCCACAGAACTGGGTACAACCGCACAGCCTAGCCCGATCCCCAAATCGCCGTCTTCCAGATCCCTAATTTCAGACGCTGCCTCGAACAGATCTGTATCCAACAGCTCGAAGACAGTCAAATCTGCGGAGTTCATCAACTACCTGAAGAAGACACCCAAGCCTCAAGAGGTTGAAGTGGGCAAGCTGCACAAACTTCGACTATTGCTACGGAACGAGACGGTCGAATGGGTCGATACATTCATTCAAGATGGCGGCATGCTGGAGCTCGTTGGCCTGCTCCACCGGATTATGGAAATCGAATGGCGCGAAGACCACGAAGATACACTCCTTCACGAGCTACTCCGCTGCCTGAAAGGCCTTTGCACAACGGACAGTGCCCTCAAGCAACTCGCCAGCATTTCATCCACCCTCTATCCAGCGCTTATCGACATGCTCTTTGACGAAGAGCACAAAGGCCCCAGCGAATTCACCACTCGTGAGCTCATCATTCAGATCGTCTTTGCTCACATCGACATGGCACCCGAATCCGAACTTCCTTCCCGCGCTACCGAACTCCTTACCTACCTGCGCGACCCTGTCAAAGAGAAAGAATCTTCGACTGTCCCATTCATCTTGCAAATGCACACATCCCGCCCATACCAGGTGTGGTGCAAGGAAATGACGAACGTCACCAAGGAAGTCTTCTGGATCTTCATCCATCACCTTAACATAATTCCCATTCCTCCCGCACCCTCCGCGGACACACCACCCAAGAGCTATGCAAAGACACACTTCCCTGGACCCCGCGCCATCGTTCCTGCGGCCCCCTACGTTGGTGGGGTAGAATGGGACGCAACTAACTATCTCGCGACACACATCGATCTCCTCAACGGGCTGCTCGCCTCTCTTCCAACGCGCGCCGCTCGTAACGAACTTCGCGAAAACCTCCGCATCTCGGGCTTCGAGAAGCTCATGGGTCACTTGCGCGCGTGTAACCCCAAGTACTACGGCGCCGTGCACGACAGCATCAAAGTTTGGATTGGTGCTGCGCTGGAAGACGACTGGGACGTCAAACCCGTCAGAATGGGCAGCGGGGACAAGAATGGCAGTACAAGTCCAGTGAAGATGAGTCCGAAGAAGAAGGCCGAGCCTGCACCGCAGATCGATGTTCCCAAGCTTGATCTGGGGTTGGCGTTCGGTAGAGAGATCGATATTGGGGGCCCGGTTGGGGGCAAGAAGGACGATGACTGGATTTGAGACCTCGAACCGATTTTGGATATGGTGGCAGTTGGATTTTCTCACATTGCACCGGCGTTGGCATGGGTCTGGCTTATCGTATTTTGGGTAATCATTCACCACCTTCCTCCCCACCCCTTCTGCGTCTGCAGTCAGACAGCATAGTTACGACTTCAACGAACATGACGACCGAGACGGCGACTCTCACTTCTTACTACTTTGGCTTCTGTTTGGGAAGCAAAAGCAGACATGACTTGTACATATACTACATACATTTCTCAAGGTGTTACATGGAAAGGAGTTGGGCATTGGTAACGAATCTCAATTACTGTATTTCAGAATCATCGCCACTATGCTCAACGAACATTCCAATCTTTTTCTTGCCGGCACTGGTTGGGGATTTTGTTTCGTACTCCAACGAACCATGAAACATCTCCAGGCTCCAAGAAACCGAGCCCACAGCAAATTGTAAAAAGCAACTCGCACGTCTACATATTTCACACACCACACTATATTACTCCAAGCGTCACAACCACCACAACAATAATCAAAATGCGCTTCTCCACCTCCACCATCGCGGCAACACTGCTCCTCACCCCTCGAGAAGCGTCGATCAATCAACCGTCGCCAATTCCGTGTCATGGGGCATTGCTGAGTGTGCGTATTTAAGTTGCTTTGAAGATGGAGTGAGTTGCCGATATTGTGATCGCGTGTCAGAATAGAAAGTTAATGGGGGTAGTATCTTGTGGAGGAAGTCTGCTGGACCGCGATACCAGATGCTCCGCTTCCGCCTGGAGCCACGACCCCGCGGCAACACTACTCGTCGACGCTGGGACATCCACTGGCGGCCTCCCGGCTGAAAAGCGCGTAGCTGCCACCCACCCACCGACTTCACTCCTACTCCTGAGGAAGGCGCTGTCAAGCCAACAGCTCCCACCGCAACGACACCAACCGCTCACGTGCTCTCGAAGCGTCGGTGCTGCGAAACCTGCAACAGACTCTGCGCGATGAGCATGGGTAGGTGCGTGCAAATCGGATGTTACGCGGGCGGTGTAAGTCTCTCTCCCAGTTTACTTGAAGTATGAAGACTGACACAATACAGCGTCGACAGCAAGAATTCTGCTGGCTCACTCTACCGAACATCGGGCTCCCACGTGTTGAAACCCCTGCAACGGCGGCGCCTCCGATCGCCGAACGTCTCCCCGCTGAGGTGAATGTGCATGGGAAGCGGAGTACGCTGCTCACCTCCGTCGTAGCAGTGGCTACTGCCGAGCCGAGCACTATCATCTTGTCGCTTATCAAGCCAATGCTTGGAAAGCGGAGGTGTGAGGCTTGCAATATTCTCTGTGCGATGAGTATGGGAGAGTGTGTTCTGGTTGGATGTTACAAGGGCGGTGTAAGTCTGCGATGGATGAATGGTGAGGGGAAGAGACTGACGTTTTTAGCATTTGCAGCAGGAGTTTTGCTGGTAGGTCACTGATGGGGATCGGTCGAAATACCTTTGGTGGTGCCGGCGTCCACTGCTTGGTCATGGAATCGGTGGTCCTGGACGCCTCCAAGGGGTATTTCAATAATAGTATCCAGGAAGTTTTGTCTCCGTTACGGATGCTTGAGGATGTGAACAGCGCATTGTTGCTGTGATGATTGAGTTCTTTCAACCCACTCAGGCAGGTTTGGCCAATACGTGATTAAATATTACGAGTGGCTTAAAGTCTATGTGTTGTACATCAGTATGAATTGACAGAAACAAAAAATCTCAAACCATGGTCGACCGACAAACTGCAACTCGTCTAGACCTTCGCGCTCTTTATCCTACCCTCGTTATTTGTTGCACATTATAATCAAGCCTGTAAAACCGATGAGTAGTGTTGGAATACCGATGCCAAGCCCGACCCCTAGTGCGATCCTATCCGATTGACTCAGTCCCTTTTTAAAATTGTCCTCATCGCCTTCCGATGGTGTAGTAGTTCCAGTCGGCTGTCGTGTTGTGGTGGTGCTTGATCTCGAGGTTGTAGTTCTCGCAACACAGGTTTGTGCCGTACTGCAGGAGTACCCTTCATTGCAGCATATGCTTCCGCAGCAAGTGATCCCTTCCCGGCAGCACGTGAGTCCACAGCAATACCAGCCAGGTGCACATGCCGAGTTGGAATTTGCGCAGCAGGTATAGGTCTGGTCTTGTCAAGCTGTCAGTACACACTCGGGGGCCGAAGGAGTGGGACTCACATGTACATAGATAATCAAGACTGTGACCGCTGCACTACCTGGAGGTTAGCCAAGGTGACGAGCAAGAGATTTGATACTCGTACACATTTAGGGTAATCTGTGCCACAGTTATGAATGTAGCCATCAGCGGCAGTACACGATGCTGTCGCCCGTTAGGTATGACTTGCTGGCTAGAGGATCATCAACCGACATTGTCGAATAAAGAGGTTACGAGGCTGCCAGAATCCAAGTCCATGTTTGAGTGGCAAGCCTGGCAGACCAAGATTATCGAGAGGGGGCTCCGGGTTGATCGCGACCGATGTGTTTGTCGCTATGCTCCCTGCGACTCCGCACAATAGCACCAGCAAAGAGACACGCATTGTAGCAAGTAGGATTACCCAGCTTTTTTGACACAGATCAAAGCGAGGGAGGTCGAATCGCTGTGCTGTATAAGTGACCTTTGCCAAGTATGGCCCCTTCTGTGCCGTGTCTCAGCCTTGTGCAGTGCATTCGATGACGTCCTGCACAGCCTGCGCATACGACCACTGCGACCAATAGCGAGCAGGTTCCATTCTATAATCGCTGATAACTATAGAGGCTCTGCAGGCTGATTGTGTCCCCCTTAGATGTAGTAGCCCCTCTGCCTGCGTTAGCCGGAAGCCTGCTCATTGCGGAAAGACTTGTGATTCTGATTAGGACAACCAGTTAGTCTGACTGACAACCAAACTGACAGCAGGGACTGACCTCGTCAAGCCGCATACAAATTCGTGGAAGTGCTTTGGTGAATCTTCCCTACGAATGTCAACGTGTACAGGGGTGGAGCCTTGGCTAGGTTACAAGCCTAGCATCACCACGCAGTGCCCCGCGGCTCGCCTGTTTAAGATCTATCGTCAGGCGCAGGCTACGCTTCGATGGTAGGATGGGTGGGCGAGGCTGAGCATGTGGCTATACTGTCATTTAGTCGATCAGACTGCTGGACCGGGCTGCTGACATTCATTCTGCGTACGCACATCTTCCAGAACCTATGTCAGTCACAGCTTGTGCAGTTGGTTTCGCTGAGGTACAGTCTTTGTGTGTGCTCTTTGACGCGTTTGCGGGCGAAGGAAGCCACAACGAAGGAAGCCATAACGAAGGAAGCAACCACGCGAGAAACAACCACGAAGGAAACCACCACACAAAAAGTTGCAACAAAGGAGAACAACTACGACATGCCAGATACCAGTTCCGTTCGCAACTGATAGGAGTAAGAGGGAGATTCGGTGAAGCTGCGTATAGCTGCGCAGTGACTCTCCTGCCTCACGCCGTCAGTGTCGTGTGTATTGCTGTCGATGGTTGGCTAGCTCAAGTTGTGTGTAGGTGTGAGTTGTGGTCATGGCAGCGAAGACGAAAGGTAAGAGAAGGGGGTTGGTCGATGATGTGTGATTGGTCAGAAATCTAAGGGCGCGTGTACTCCACTACCGGCGCGTCCATCCGACCACCCTGACTACACAGATCAAGTGTGCTAATGATGTGTGATGCATTGTAGCTGTTGTCCAACGCTACGGGTATCTCATAACGCCTTCCCATGACATTGACGCTCTGACCCGTGAACGCCTTCAAACCAAATGAAGCACCTCAAAACAGCCAAAAAGAAAGGACAAGAACTACAAAGAAGGTGATAGTAGCTCCGATAGTAGCGACGAGTTCCTTCTTTCCGATGTGGAAAGCAGCAAGCAATTCCAATATGATATCGAACCTGTTTGGCGTGCTCCAACGCCAAAAAGCTGACCAAGGGTTCAAAATATCGGTCAAGGCTTGCAGGGCCATCTCATCTTTGTCGATTGTTGATGTGGGTTGTTGAATAGATTTGGGAATGTTGTTATCGATGGGTGTAAGACTGTTCAGGCGGCGACGACGGGGAGTGTTGTATCGTTGAGGTTTAGTGCTTTGGGCTTGTGCAGCTTGGCGATCCCAGAGTGCGCGCATTGCCCTCTCTTCGGCTTCCTCATCGATCTTGTTGTCTTTTCGTGTTTGAACTTCCTTTTGCCAGAAAGCTCTCGTGACATCCGTTTCCTCTGTATTTTGACGGCCAGCGTCTTGTAATGTGAGGCCTGATTTCTGATAAATAGTCACGGGCTCCTAGGCCTTCTTCTTGCCCTTTCCCTTCTTCTTCTTGCCGACTTCGATCGTTGCACCCTCCACTTCACCTTCTTGTAAGCCGAAGACCTCATTGGCCTGCATCTCCTTGATCTTCTGCGCGCCACTAATGTACATGGAAAGATCATGGTTCTGCTCCTCGAGGTCTGCTTTTTGCGCCTCCAGGCCTTTAATCTTGACTTCGGCATCTGCAGCGACCTTCTCGAGGTGCTTGATGCGCGTGAGGAGGGAGTCGTTTACTGTCTTCTCTTCTTTGTACTGCTTGGTCAGGGTGCGGGCGAGCTCTGACGCCGCCGTTGCTTTCTGTGTGTTTCTCGCGCTTTCTTTCTCGAGAGCCGACACTGTCGCTACGGTTTCGGTGTGTTGCAGTTGCAGAGCTTTGAAGTCTTTGGCAAGTGCGGACGCATTGCGTGATGCTTCTTCCGCAGCAGCCGCAGTCTTAGTGCTTTTGTCTGTGGCTTTCGCAAGTTGCTCTTCGAAATAGGCGCGTTGAGATTCGAGCTGGGATGTGAGCAGGTAGGCGTACTCCATGCCCATGTTGTCCAGCTTTTCGCGCGGGACACTATCGTTGGCATAGCCAGTCATGCCAGCTGAGCCGAAGGTCTGATGTGTTGAGGCGGAGAGATCGACGAGCTTACCATCCGCCTTGTTCTGAATCAGACGATGGACGTAGCCGTCACCGGCGTAGTCCCACACATGTTGTGTTACAACATCCATAGCGTAGGTGTGCTTTGTCGCCTTGTAATGGGCGAAGGCATGCGCCTCATCGTAGCGTCCACAGCCGATGTTGCCGCAGATGACACAAATCCAGAGATTTTCAGTGGCACCGCAATCCTTACAGATGTTTTCTGGTGCGTCACCCTCGAGACCACAGTTTGAGGTGAATACGTCGTTCTGAGTGTAGCGGCATACTGGACAGCCTGAGCCACGCCATTTTTCTAAGCAGGCACAGTGGAAGACGTGCTGGCAAAGAATCGTGAGAAGCCCAGTGGTCTCATCCATGCGCTCAAGGCAGACAGGGCAGGTTGGTAGCTCGACCAGAGCAGGTGTGGGAGGAGCGTGTGGCTTAGTTGTGAGCGAGGTCGCAAGCGAACTACTTTCGGCGGACGGAGAGGCACTTGACGCTGGTGGTAACGGTGCAGTAGGTTCCTGCGCCGCAGCTGGCGTGAAGGGATCGTTCGTAAGATCAGGGTACGAGGAAGGGTCGCGAGTGGAAGCGTCGCCGTCCTGGAAGTTGATAGACTTCACGAAGACGACGTGACAGTATTCGGGCTCCATGCTATTAAAAGTCTTTCCGTTCCACTCCTTCTTCCATGCCCTTGCCTTGCTCGATTCCCTGAATTTCATCAGCACCATGTACTTGTTCGCCCTCTTGGTCCGGATGAGCCTGAAGTGTGAGACATCCTCTCTTGTCTGCTCTCCGACAAATCCCAGGAAATCCGACGGCGTCATGTATGAGGGTACAGCTAGTATGCAAAGTGTTGTACAGTCTTCCTCAACAAACGGGCCGTATGCGCCCTCCACCTCATCATATAGCCCTGGGGTTTCGCGTCCATCTCGGAACAGGTGTACGACGCCCCAGCCTACTTCTGTGTTCTTGGGGTCGGAGGGTATGAATTTACCCTTGGTGGCTAGGCCACCAGAAGTCGCAGCATGCTTGAGGGCCTCTCGCGATCGTGATGTGTCACCGGTGTTGCTCGGAAGCATGTCGATACTGAGAATCGAAATCGTGTCGAAGCGCCAATCTTGGTGAGCGGCAAAGCTTTTCCTGGAAGTCTTCGATCCACTCTTAGTGCTTGCTTTGTCGACTGGTACCGGACTGTCGTGGTGTTCGGAAAACGAGGGTCGTGTGCGCTGACTGAGCCGGCGGTTGCTGGGGGCCGTCGCAGCGCCGTACGTTCTAGGCACTGGCGTCGCTGAGCTCCACGAAGCTCGCCTATGTGTTGGGAGCTCAGACGTGAAGATGTTGGTTTGCGGTGGTGGGGTGAAGGTCGTGTCTGCAGGAGAGCGTGAAGAATGGAGCTCGAAGAGAAGATGGAAAAAGTACTCTGGCATCACGGGCGGCGAAGTAGAGCATACATCTCCATGAGTGTAGAGATGTGTGTCGTACTGGGTTTGTTTGGTCGATCAAACATCCAAATGACGAATGTGATGAATGTGACGAATGTTTGAAGCTCTGAACGTGTGGGCCGTTCGGTGGGGCAGGCGCGTCATGTCCAGAAAGAATGAGTATGAATACTAGAGTAACAATTTCACCCTGTCTTATATAAAGTCAGCGCCGCTCTCAATAGCTCTGGTTGCCAAAGCTTCAGTCAAGAGAGCCTTACGCAACTGACTGCGACGTAGGATTCTATCTTTGCGCGACCAGTCTGATCAGTACGCCCAACTGCTCTTGCGCAGGACGTCAGGCAGGTATCACTGTTGGAAAAAGAGGCTGTTGACGAATGTGAAATATGCTAGTATTCATTGTCGTCGTCAATGCAACCTTGATGAGGTATCAGAACGCCCTAGCTATGCAAGTATAACCCTCCTAACCCAACATAAACGCCTTCCCATACAGCATTAAAAACATATGCATTGACCCCTGATAACATGGATAGTGTGGTAAAAAAAAAAGGAACTGGCAAAGTGCCCGCAGACCATGCTGTAGTACCATACTCGATACCGCTAAATAAGAAAATGTGTGGGGGTATTGGTTGAGAACGTGCTGAAGAACAGAAACTGGTTGAGGGATCACTCATCCCACTAAGGTTGATCGACCGCGTCGACCATGTCAGCGTCTGGGACGTCTTCGATTTCATGGCCTCTGTTATTGACCACGATTCTGCGGCCACGTTCGCTGAGGGCTACGCCGTCGCGTGATGCACCAAAGTCCAAGACCTGATGCGAAGTTAGCGCTGTTAGACAAGATCCAATATCTGATATGTGCTTACCTCGATATACGTCAAGCTGTTCCGCTGCACTGCTGCGACGCATCGACGTTCATTAAACTTGACTTGCCACACGCCGCTGAGGTCTGTCAAAAGGTCCTGAACGAATTCACCGGTCTTGACATTCCACATTTTAAGAGTGCGATCTGAGCCTGAGATGACCTTTTGCCCATCATGCTGAAAGCAGGTGATAGCTCCGGTATGCGCACATAATCTGCTCTTGCACTGCCCGTTCTCAGGATCCCAAATGCGCAGAGTGCTGTCCGCTGCGGCGGAGACAAGGCGCTCGTGGCTGAGATCCAGTAGTCCGACAAGTGAAGTATGTCCTTCCAGGGTGAAGATGCATTGACCAGTTTCAAGAGACCAGACCTTGACCAGATTGTCCATCGAGCCACTGATGCAGCGATTGCGAGCGTGGTCCAAGACAACACTGTACACCTTCTGCGTATGACCTTGCAGACGCTGTACGGTCTCGCCGGTGGACACTTTCCATACGCGAACAGTGCAGTCGTAACTTCCGCTGACAAGAGTGTCGCCGTGAGCTGCTATCGCACGAACAGAGTGGTGGTGACCAGTTAGAGCACGAACGAAGTAAGGATTTTCGAGGTCGTTGGCAGCCGAAGAGCCGGTCTGCATGATGCTCCGGTCGCCTGGCTTCGGAAGCTTCCACACCCGAAGTGTGCTGTCTCGAGACCCGGTAATGATCATCTCCTCCTTGGGCATCATGATCGGTTTTCCATCTAGGGTTTCACCGATTTTGGTCGGCTTTAAGATCACAAGGCAGCGGACTGTTGAAGTGTGGCCCTGGAAGACTTGTGTGCACCTTCCTTTCTCAATGTCCCACACTCGTACTGAGCGATCTGTGGAGCCTGACACCAGAGTGTTTCCCTCATACTGGAGGGCCCAAACACCACCCTCGTGTCCTTCGAGGCGACTTCGTAAAGCTCCGGTCTTAGTGTCGTAGACATTGATGTTGGTATCGTCACTACCAGTCAATATCTTATCAGTGTCAAACTGCAGACAGGTGACGACGTGACGCTGATGCGCACGGAATGCAATATGTCTTGGCTTTGTGTCCTCAGCCATCCAGCTCTTGCGGATGAGGTGATGTCGCTGATAAAGCGATTTGAAGAGGTGCATGTTACGTAGGCCGGGGATTCCGAGATGGGGATCCGGGATTGCGGCTTGTGCCCGTTTGGCATATGCGTTCGGTCCATCGCGCTGCTCGATAGGGAGCATGTATGACATAAATTGCGCCTTGGTCGACATCAATCCCTTCTTGCGCTGCTTCTTCGACACGCCATGTTTGCTGATGGCTTTCCTCTTTTGGCGCGTGGACGATGAACGGGTTATGGCGCCTTCATGGTCAGCGGTCGTGCTAGAGCCTGAGCCAGTGGCATGGTCGTTGTCTGATCGAGACGCGGTAGATGATCCTCGCAGGTCGCGTTCGTAACTCTCGGCGTTTTCCGTAAATTGCCAACCCCATCCTTCTTGTACCGCGCGTTCCAGCTCACCTGACGGCAAAGCAAATCCATCCTTCTCGAGAAGCTCTTTCCAAGCTGTCTCGTGGGTATCGATGAGCTTCCGCCAGTGTTTCGAGACGCGGGCAGCACTGCACATGCTCTGAACGTCCAGATAGCTGATGATCTCGAGGCCAAGTTCCGTGGGTAACGATGCAATGAAGTCGCGCTTCAGAGCTGGGTTAACAACATCGGCGACAAAATGTAGAGTAGACTTCTTGCATCGACGCAGCATCTGGTACATGACATAGTCCTTCATCTCCTCCGGGAGTGCGTCAAATGCATTCAGCATATCTGGGATGCCCGTGACCGTAGGTGTCAGTAGCTGAGGATTGGGGCTCATGTCTTCAATCCTTTCTGGTCGTCCAATCTGCGATAGGTCCAGCGAGGAAACATCGTTCGATTCGTAATCGGCCGCCAAACCTAGTGATGACGCTCCAGCCAGGCTCTGCTGGGCGTTCGCAGCATACGTGGTAGGCGACAAACTCGGACTAGGTAGGCTGGCGTCCTGTGCGGCTGCAATATCCAGATGAATAGGTGTCGGTCGTGCGATTGGGTAATGCGGCTCCATATCAGACTCAGCAATCGGGGGTGTTGCCGCTGCACCTAGTCCGTCGATTACGCTCGTAGAGAACGACTGCGACTGCGAGGGCTCCTGGCTATCAAATGAGGTGGCTTCTGTGTGCGAAGGACCAGCAGTTGATTCTCGCAATTGCTTCCGTGTGTCGTTCGAGATGGGTACCCTCGTAGCTTGCGATCCTTCCAATTCTGTCTCAGGAGTGGCCGGGACCAGATCTTCCATATCTTCAGGTGTAATGCCCATGTGTGCAGTATCCTCGTCCCGTGTGGAGATTCGTGGTTTCTTGCTGCGACGTTGCAGGCTTGCCATTTCAGCGGCCTCGCGTATCGACGGTGGTGGGGGTGAGTCGTCTGTTGGGTCTCGTTTCCGGCGGCCAGAGACTGATCGTAGTGCTGGAGGTTGGAGGTTCGTGACAGGGCGCCTCGTGCGGCTTGGCGATGCGAACGTTGCGGGTCCCTTGAAGGTGTCGGCCTTTCGCATTTTGCCATTCGCGGCTCGCAGGTTCTCTTGGAGGATGGTGTGCTACGAGGGAAGGTGTCAGTTTTGTGCGGTAAACGCGTCCGCGGCGAGCGGCTTAGAAACAGGGCAGATCCCTGGACCAGCTAGCTACATACCTCTTGTGCTTTCTTGGGAGCATCGTCCGCTTCTTCAAAAAGGCCGACTTCTCCACCAGCGTCAAAGTAGATCTTCCGTATCGATTCCGGTGCTCTGACTTGTGCTAATGGGTACTCCTTGGGGTCCCGCTCAGACAGACTCTTGGCGTTGATACGCATGGGGGCCAGGGTGGTCGTCGTCGTGTATGTAGTGGTTACAACAGTAGTTCTCGTTGCCGGTGCGAACGAGAATTGGCCCAGGGTGGCGTGTGAGTCTCGCGATTTGGGCCGGCTGAGGGCGCTGTGGCCCTGGTTGCTCGAAGACATGTTGGGGGCAGCGAGTGTGTTTGGGGATTATGAAGAAGAGAGTCCTACGGCCTCGCGTTCGTTTGTAAGTCGACCGGCGTAAGGATATGTGCGTTCGCTCGGATTGCCGCCGTGCTGGCCGAATGTCCTCTGGAGGTGGTGTCGTGTAGAGGCGACCGTGGAGCTGTGGCGTAGGCTCGAAAGGCAAAAACACGCGGGGGAGTCGTTCACTGCTGCTTCGCGTGCATGTCGCCAGCCTCGTGTCGCAGGACGTGAATAGCCGCGAAGAGGTGGCTAGTCGAGGATGGGCCTCGGGCTGTGGGTCGCCGCTGACAAGGGAGCGGTAAGACAGGAGGCGGCACTCTCCTGGAGGTCAGTAACAGCGTGGAGCTCCGGGACAGGACACAAAACACCAAAGAGTCCAGCGAGTCGAGGAGGGGCATGAAAGAGCGGAGGGTCGGTAAGCGGTGGAGTGCTGGTGGGGAGTCGGCTTGGCTTGAGCATCACGCTTAACCTGCCGCTCCCGCGTTTCTTCCTTCTCATTTGCGGACGGCGGGACCCACCTGCACCATTAGCCTGCAATCATGCTGTATTAATCAACCCCAAGTTACACTCATGAAGTGTCTAACGGCACTCGAGCTTCACAGAAGTCATCGTCTCTATTTTCATTTATCGATCTACTCGAGTAGGTGCTGTTTGTCTGCGACAGTGGTGGTTGGGTCTCGGCTCGAACGTAGATTTGTCCACCTGTGCCGTGTCAGATTTTGTCACTTTGTGGCGAGACGAGCAAGCATCACCCCTTGGCGGGAAATTCTTTGTTTGCAGAGAAGAATCTGTCGTATTAGACTTCTCCCAACACTCATTTACAAGGGTCGATGTGGCATCTGAGATTTTCTAGAGATTCGCAGGCTAATTTGCAGCATGAGATCTGCTGTGGATCATCTTCGGGTAAACAGACGAGTTGACACAGTACTTGTCATTTTAATGCCCTCTTCATCTGGAGACTTGACTTGCAATGCTTTGGACAAGACGCGGCATTTGCACGCATCATGCACGTCTATAGTACATGGGTCCTCGAAGGCTACTTTGGAGTATCTCTTACCGCGGGAGGCACACTTCGCTCCCATACATAGCATGTCCTCATCCAAGCCACGACCGCAAGGTATAAGATAATTGTCCTGTCACTTGAATGTCACAGGGTTCGACCAGTGACGAGCAAAGGAATGTAGGTCTATCAGATCGAGTTGTCGCACGGTGAGGCCATCTGTGCCACCTTTAGGTATTTTCTCTGATTCGGTGTCATAACCTTGACGCTATGCTCGAAATCCTTCCACGACGAGCAGAGAAATGCAAGCCGACTCGATCGGGATGATCAACATTAGAGATGGCTATATGCTTCGATGCGAGGTGCACCTCTAGGGACCACGAAGGATCTGGAAAAGCTCTATCTCTCCAGTGAACCTCCTCCATCAGAATTGATCACCCGAAAGTGCTACTTGTGAGTGCCGTAATTGATAGGACGCCTCTGACATTCTGCGCGGGCGTTTGTGCCTCTTTTGCTTCTGTGTGATTGACGCAGCGCCCTTTGCACTGTTCATGATGGGTACTCTTTCCCGCATTTGAATGAAATAGGCGCCTCAGTTCAGCCGAAGCTCATTTACAGCGTCTGCTCGTGTCGTCGTGAAGATCACTTTATCGTGAAATTGATAGTGGCCTTGGTAATATTGTGCAAGCACAGCCAGATCTTGGAACGAGGCCCCTCAGCATGCTCAGCCTTGCAGCTTCACTCCCCTTTAGATCATCGATCAGATGTGGTCATCCCCTGAGATTCGCGATTGAGCATCCGGGGTTGGGAAGCAGAGACCACATCGAAGTCGAAGCGTGGTGTCGAGTCATGGCGCCAGGTCGCCGGCGTTGGCCTTGTAGTAAGTACGCTTGATATGTTCGGCCGAAAAGCTTTGATAAAGCTCCGCTGTCGACAACGTTTTGAGTACCAAGGACGGGGAATTGGGATGTGTTATCACGGTGCTACTCCTTAGGGTCGAGGGAAAGATGGGCATCTCAAAGTTTGCGTGGTCGCCGATGTGGGCTAGTTGCGTGCACGATACAAGACGAGATGAAGCACATATTTGGAAGCAAGGACCCCCTCACGATAGGAACTGGAAAAGATGAGCAAAAATTGCAGCATGGATTTGCAGCATGGATTTGCAGCACGCCCCAAGTGCTCAAGGTGTTGATTCACCGATCAACTGACTATCAGCGGGCCTGATGTGCGAGCATTGATATCTCGCTTCATTCCAGGAGTGGTCATTGCAGACTGGAGCTGAAGGGGGCGAGGATCGCACGATCCACCAGCAGTCCAGCATGTCCACTTTCCACTTCCAAGGCACGCATCATGTGCACAACGACAATTGCCCTTGCGGTGTAGCTGAGTGAAGACAACCCGTTGCTGTGGTTATGGATTGTCGTCGTTGTGTGACGTCGCTTCCGAAGGGTGAGTCGCGGGGAGTGGAAAGCAGGGAGTACAAGATGCAGAGTGATCACGAGTTTGCAGGTGGCAACCAATTGATGAGGGGTTTCGAGGAAATGTGTACTGCTTGTTTGGAGGCTGCAACAACGTCTCGTGGCACCTGCATCGCCGTTTTTGTATCAGCCCTCTCCTGCGCAATGCAGGTCGTTGTCGTTGTCATTATGTCAGCGTTCTCTGCTTCTGTCAGGTCTCAGTCTGGCCGGCGCGCGTGCTAGGGTGGCACGGCCAGGTCGCTGGAGGCGTATCCACTTTCGATGGCGCCAGGGTTAGTCGATGCGGTGCTATTTTTTGGTGGACGGGACGTCAGTGGGACAAGTCGAGCAAACTCTGGACGATCAGAGGAGGGCCCCGGTGGATAGCATGCCTGACATGTTCGCTGCCCTTGAAGCTTGGTTCACCTACGTACAAGCTCTTGCACACTCTGCCATTGCACCCAATCCGCCGCGCTGCATGGCTGTGATTGCTTAGCTGCAAGTTCCCCTTGAGCTAGTCCACCGCTGGTTCCTCGCTGCAGCTCGGTCGGGAACAGGCGGCGGAAACAAGACTGGTGTGCAGCAGGAGCCCGTTCCCATACCACGCTCTCTCCACTTGCACCATTGCACAGCGTCGCACCCCCGAACCCTCCTCGCACATGTCCTCCACCAGCGTTGATCGCTGCCACCACTGCACACGCCATGCCCTGCCGACGCCATTGAGCCCCAATGCAGCGCAGCGCAGCGTATGTTGATAGACCCTGAGCCCCCCCCCCCCCGGTGACATTGTCGTTCGCGTCCTTATACCAGCTGGAGCCTCCACGACTCAGTCCATACCACTGTCTCTGCTGAATCGCGGGCCCGTCCAAGAGCGATCACGCCACCTAGACCACCATCCGGGCCAGTCTTTGCTTCTTTCCACCATGGGGCGCTCCCGCGGTCCCAAGTTCTCCTTTCCCATACCCGGGCGCCGTTCGCAGCAGACAAAAGAAAGCGCGGCCAGCCCCAGTGCACCCCAGCCCTCAGCCCAGCAATGGCCCTCGCACCTCGAAGAACCCACAAGTAAAGCACACCGTGTGCTGGGCACCTCGGAATCACCAATGTTCCGCACACAGTCCCGCCAGACGTCCAACATGCCTGCGAGCCCAGCCTACACGACCATCACTGTCTCGTCCGGGACCAGGTACGGTGACGAGTACGACGACAGGGCGTCGGCAACTGCAACCGAATACACCAAACGGCCCGCCATGTCGAAACACCCGGCGTCAATCACCCTGGGGAACACCAACGGCGGGACGACACGGCGGGGCTCAGACAACAGCTCCGCCAGCTATCGTCTCCAGCCGCAGACATCAAGCTCCACCACGCGTTCGCACTACGACGCAACATGCTCGCCGCTCTCCATCTCGCAGCAGACGTCCAACTCCGCGGTCCGTGACATGGCATTGAGGAGAGGGAAGCCTCAGGTAGTCACAGGTGGACATGGCTACACCTACAATAGCCATGAAGCCAGTCCAGTATCGCCAACGATGGACTCAGCGAGGCGAGAGCACCGCAAGAGCAAGCCTGCACGATTAGATCTCTCGAAGCTATTTCCCAAACCGAGAGCTGGAGACGGCCAGAACTACTCAAATCCGCTACTCTCGCCCACCAAGATGGTCAACTCGCCAGCTGCTATGTCGATGAGCTCCGAGTACTTTGCGCAGCCTATAACCAGAGAACCTACGCCAGCGCCACAGGGACACGCAAAGTTGGCCAAGCATGCGCCGCCTATGCCGAGCTCTCCGAAACGACTGTTCAGACGTGACGAGTACGACAACGCCAAAGTGCACGTCCGCAGACCCCCGAAGGGTGTGCAGCACTGGTTTGATGCACTTGACGAGGACAGTGACGAAGCAGTAGAGGAAGCAAGAGCGCCAGTACATGCCCCACAAGCACGGCGACCGAGCAACACACCCAAAATACCCCTACGCAAGACCTCACTCAGCGGTATATACCCAGATACTGCAGCCCCACATCCCGCCCTGCTGGCACAGAAGTCGATTTCAGGGTTTAGCAGCGATACGTTCTCACACGAGGACATGATCGATATCAATGGACTGACCTCACCAAGTCAATTCTCTTTACACACGCAGAACTCCACCAAGACAAAAGAGTCGACGATGTCGAAACACAACCTTCAGGATTCGAGCTGCCTGTCCTTCTCATCATCCGAGGATGAATACGACGATGATCGACGTGCCCTTCGTAACTTTGCAGTTCGGAAGAGTCTGAACATGGATGATGATGCAGGCGAGATCATTTTTGGCCAAGCGCAGGCTTTCGAAGTCCGATCGAATCGGAACCTCTCGGAGCGCAAGATGAGCATAATGTCGACCTCGACAAGCGCTGCTACGATAGACATCATGTACACTCCGGAGCCGTTCTCCCCGCCCAACTTCTCGAGAGTCAGCAACTACAGCGGCAGCAGACGCTCTAGCCATATACGACAACCTTCTGTCATACTTGAGGATGAAGACGATCGCCTGAGAACAGCTGCACACGCACCGCCTTCTTCGTCAGCATACAGCATACGCAGCACATGTACCTCAGCTGGTGAACCTCAGCCCCGATCGCTTGCGGCAGAACGCAAAATGATGGCAGTCACCCCTGAGGAAGAAGCGCTCTTGGAGCTGATGCGCAAGAAGCGTGCCTCAATGGCGAAGCAGAGCTCGACAAGCATGAGCAAGGCCTACATCGAGCAGGAGGATCAGCGACAGAAGGCTCTCGAGGCGCTGCAAAAGACTGGTCGGCCATCAGCCTTTCTGGCAGCAGAGACACAAGTAGCCAGCCCTGTTCGGGTAGTGGAGATGAAGTCGAAGCGAAAACCGTTAGCTGCATCCTCGACCTCGTCAGCACACCTGACACCACCACCTCGCGGCAGATCCGCCAAAACCAGCCACGACGCAAACATGACCAGCACCCTCCGCGACAGTTCAGTCAGTGACAGCGAAGGCTTCAACTTCCCTGTCGCTCGAGGCTTCAACTTCCCCGTCGCACGAGGCTCGCTACCGCACCACATTCCCACGCCCGGCGCTTTCTCCCCCTTGGACCCCTTCCCTCTGATCTCGCCTTCCCATACCGCAAGCCTCACGTCCCCAACAACCATCGGCCACGTCTCACCTCTCCCTTCACCCATCACTCCCGGTCCTT
This sequence comes from Macroventuria anomochaeta, assembly GCF_010093625.1. Taxonomy (NCBI): domain Eukaryota; kingdom Fungi; phylum Ascomycota; class Dothideomycetes; order Pleosporales; family Didymellaceae; genus Macroventuria; species Macroventuria anomochaeta. The sequence continues at coordinate 212,712 of NW_022985373.1, forward strand.
GCATGGGCGAAACACACGACAATGTCAAGATCGCCAGCAGCGATACCAGTGCCGATAATGAGGAAGTTGCCGTTCTCGACAACGACCTCCCAGTCCACATCATCAAAGCCGCCAAGTCTCTCGAAACTATGGAGTCAACCCACCAGCGTCGCCGCACAGCATCATCTGGCACAGAGATGAGCTTCCCGCTCCCTCCCACGTTTGGTGCGAAGGACCTCGCTCCTGTCTCCGAAGCAAGCCTCTCGTCGCGTGCGCCGAGCATTGTCGAGCCGACGATGCCGCTGCCAGCTGTACCAGAGCGCAGTTCCAAGCGTAGGAGTGCGCTCGCTGTTGCACTCGGGCAGTGTAGCAGGCAAAGCAGTGTAGTGAGCAACGCGTCTTCGCGCTCAAATGCTTCGAGCATGAACGCACCGAGCCTGTTGATTGGGCGTGAACGCTCCAGGTATGCTTCTAGGGGCAGCAGTGTGGCGAGCATGACCAGGAGTAAGGGGAGGGATAGTGTGAGCGATGATGTGCTTGCTGCTTGGGGCAGCCTTGGCGGCACCTACTGAGACAGCAACATCGCTACCGCTCCACCTGTAAACGATCTCGATGCGCATATTCTCACGACATTGGGCGGCATCATCACAACTTCCTTACATTCTTCGATCTAGCAGTTCATCTACTATATCTTGTATTATTTCACCATTTCCTTGTCTGTCTAGACACTATCTTATAAGTCGCAGCGCGCGCAACGAGTCTCGTTTTGTCACTTTTCATATCTATTGGCACGCACGTCATGTTGTTCATGGTTTCATTGCGTCTGTCCTTTACCTCGGCACGATTGTCGATTGTAGTCATAGTGTTTAGACAATGCATGCAAGCCCAGTCCATCCAAGCTGTGGAACATTGATGCTATTATCTTGACCCACTCCACGTCTAGTGCTTGCAATCTAAATCTCCGCCACAGCGCTTATCATACCCCCGAAGACCCCAAATACCTCCAAACCCGATTTTAATCGCGTTTTGTTCTCGCGTGTTTACTCCACGTTGCCAGGGCCCAGCACCAAAGTCGTGCAACATTGGCTCACGTGTCAGTTCAACGACCTGCATATGCACAGACGGTGCGTTCATGGATCATGGGTTTTCGCCTGAGACCGTCCGCTTTGTTTTTCGTACGAAGCGTGCACCGACACCACCCTTAACGCTCCGGTAGCGTCTACGCTGCACTTCCAATGTCCGGTAACTACGCTACCCGGTATTCACAACGTCGGAACGACTATCAGACACAATCAGGCCAGCGCATCCGTGGTGATGGAACAAAAAAAAATTGATGGCAGGGGTAACCCAACTTCTCGGACATTGTGCTTCTGCTTTGGGATGTTGGCGGGTCTGAACGAGACGGTGGAAGGGGCGTAGCGACGGCGAGGATGAGGTACGGTCGGACGAAGGTGCGAGCATGGATGGGCCATTGGTGCGAAGATCGGGAACGGACATTGTCGGTTCGAGGTGAAAGTATGGCTAGGTTGAGAAAGAGGCTGAACTGAGGTTGTACAACGAAAATGTGAGTAGGCCCTTGCACGGGGTAGTTTGGAGTCGAGGCAGTCAATCCCCTCAAGCTGACTTCAACCTGAACAGATTGTGATGTGCCTCCGCAACTTCCCAATTTCTCCTCTATCCTTCTATCTTCTCGAGGGTTTTGGCTCGGCTGTTAGATATTTCCGGCTCACTAAATACCTCCACCAGACGCATTCTCATCTACCAACAAACCTCCCGCGCCTTAGGCTGTCTCCCATAAGCTCGTGGTCACCAATGAGATGTTATCTTTGTCAGGAGCTTACACCATTCTCAAAGCATCCAAACTGGACACAGCCATCAACCACCATAGCGCAGAACTCAGCACAGTGGACGCACTTTCTCTTCTCGAGCGGTTCAGCGAGAGCAGTAGCCTTGACCGGTGTCGATGGCTCGATCCTGGCAATCTGTGAATACTCAACACTCACGGCAGACGTGCTTGCCGAAGAAGTACCTACGGTCCCTACAAGATGATGTGAAGCCAAAGGCATAGTCGAAGTCGTGGCTGGCTGCTGTGGCTCGAGTGCAAAACGTAAGCCAACGGACATCTTCCACCAGTTCCTGCTCTCGATCAGCCTCTGTTCATATATGTATGAAGGGCTGACTTGCACCGTGCTGAAAACATTCGAAATCTACATACCTTTGAACTGACATATTGCACGTTTGAGAGCAATTGACACATTTGCGCTTCTCTAGCCTGAGTGCAGATGTCTCTATCTCGACAGCGGCTGGCTTGAACACAGTAATGAGCGTAGTCGTAGCCTGGGGGTTCCCAGTGGGTTTTGGGTATGCAATTCCAGTCTTCGTATCATTTGTGTGATGTTTCAGAGCGGGGAGAACATAGGCTGATGAGAAGGGCAGCATTGCTGCGATGATGGAAGTGGTGTAGAATTGCATTTTGATAGGTTCATGGCATATCTGTGTTTAATGCGTAAGTGAGGCTTGGAGGTTTACAATATGCAGAACTTATACGTCACGGTGGAACTTAAGGGGTTGTCAATAACACCATCTACTACGACTGCGACAAACTTGTACTTCAATCAATTATTTTCCATCATGATGTTGAATCGGATGCTGTTCCTATGAATATAAGCATCTTATTCCCGTACCGCAGATGTGAGGGCCCAGTGCGCAGACGATACAAGATTCTGTGCTGCCGGCGATCTCCCTGAAATGACCTCTCGGATGAACCATCATTCAGTTGTAGTCGGCGAGCTCTGCTCCGCTAATGGACCCCAGTCTTCTGTCCTTTGGTGGCCATTGTAGCATGATCGTAAGGAAACAATTCATCAGTTTCCCTTCTTCGCGTTTGGCGGCATAGCGGAGATGACTTACAACAATTAATGGAGTGTATGCACCCACCCAGAATTGGTACAGAAGCCAAGCGCCTGTATCTTATTGGCTACTCTACAACAGGTACCGTGAAGCACTACCTGGTACCAGGTGTCAGACCCTGACCCAGGTGTTTACAGCCTCTCACGGGAGCTGCAGGTGTGCTCTACGTCATGGACTACACCACTGCCCCACATATCTAGGGTACGTATACTGTTAATGTAGCCGCAAACACACGCGCCAGCCAATCAGATCTAAGCTCTTTAATTGTGTACTAAGACAGGGTGGGGGCATACATTTGGAAAGCACCGATATACGCGTGTACATATAAGACATTGTGACTGAGGTTGCGTTCAAAAAAAGAAAGAGGTTGTGGTGGTCCGATCGTACGAAAAGAAGAGAGGCATCAAGCAGGTGCAGATAATATTTGTATCCGCGTGGGGCGATCCGGAAGGGAAGAACATGGGACAGCGCGAGTCCAGTGAAGGAAAGCATCAAGGTGGCTCACGCCGGGGACCACATGCAAGCCCTCGACTCTCGATATTATGGAAATTCGACTTATGCTAAATCCAAGTGCTGGAAAGACTGAATTGCGAATCGACATGTACATCGTGTTGTTTGCTAACAATATGAATTTGGTGACTCGTTAAGCAAGCAACAGGTCGAAGATGACCAGGTCGGTTTGTTTGTGAGCAGCACGAGAATCAAATCATATGTGAACAGGCCCATTTTTGTCGCTGCAATGGAGACCTGAGATATTGATGCCCTTACAAGACACGTAAACTCGCAGTGGAGTAGATTGGAAACCCTCACAGACCATTGACAAATGGGCAGCTGTGATTGACTACACGTTCCCGTTGTAAGCATTTGCAGTCATAGCAAATGCTGAGATATAGCAGGCGCGATCATCTTTCCAATGGGAGCGGTTGTGTAGGGTAGGAATAAGGACCTGCACACTAGAAAAAAGGGTACATGCATGCTGAAACACTAATTCCGTCAGTGCAAAAATAATAATTCTTGCTGCCGGAGAGGTTGGTAATCCGCAGAAAATAAGCATCTGGCAGGACAATGACGCATGTTGGACACTCCGAACAGTGCACCATGGTGTCGAAAGGGTGAGGTGGCGGAAAAGAAGAAGTATGGGGCGGGTGTGAAGGGTGTATATAAACCGGCCATGGTTGCTGCCGCCAAGAAAGAAGACAGTCCACTTCACGTGAGTACCTCGTCCAAGTGAAGCACCATGGCGACCTTCAGGGCTTTGCAAGCCGCTGCCGCCATGCAGCGACAACACTGTCTTCCCTATGGCTTGCCAGGGCACCGCTCGAGGGTGGCAGTGGTTATACGTATCTGATGTGGTTTGGTGACACACCAAGGTCAGTGACTTCGAGCAAGCAGAGCAATTGAAGAGGGTAAAAATGTGATTGATGACTCGAGGAAGTAGCAATGAACAAGCGAAACGATGACAAGAACTGTGCAAGATGACGCCAACCAACACCTTTTACTTCCCACGCTCGTAACCAAAATGCCTGCGACGATGAACAACAAGTAACGTCTATGTTGGAACAATATTCAAAGCGAACAAACAACGAAAGAAATAGTGAGAACCAACACAACAGCAGACCTTGTGGTTTACAATCGCATCACAGCTGCAATCGTGATGCCAACAGCAGCGACGAGCCATGAGCTATTCAAACTGAGTGCACTTGACCCACTCGTTCTGCGCAGCTCACCACAGCATAAATCGTGATTGTACGAGACACCATTGGCCGTCGCCGCAACTTGAAAGACAGATCCGTTAAAGTTGCCAAAGTTGTAGTAATCGACGAGCAGCCAGTTCGGTGGACGACCCCACATCTCTTCGCAGCCCTGGATGTTCAGACCCAGACTGCCATTTCCAGATGCAGCATTGACCTGGTCCAGAAGGCCATATGCCGGTACAAGGATGCTTATCCCTGCAACAGCAATCTCGACGTTGAGATTGTGGTTGAGCATGTACATGCGGTTGCGAGAGACTTCTTCAGCCTGCTTGGGTGGGCGCTGCTGAGTGCAGGGAAACGATGGGTCGGTGGGCGAGAAGGGTGTTTCCCACTGATAGTCAAATTCGCTGAGCAGCCAAGGGACGGCATCTTGGTCGGCGTTGTAATCGATCAGCACGACGACGCGCTCGTTCTTGAGGATCATTTCGGATAGTGTCGGCCACTCAGTCAAGTTCAGGTTTCTGGCGGACGGTGTCCAAACGTACTCCAGAATGCCGGAGTTTTGGAAGGGCTCGATGTAGTCTGTGGCGGCATTGCGAGTGTCCTGACCGTTGTTGTTGCCCATGATAATCGAGATGACCTCGTACGGGTGGTCACCGAGCCATTCTCTTACGGTTGTGAGGTACGACTCGAGTGTTCCGGCATCGAGGAGATCGCAAGAAGTATGGCAGAGACGAATCGCACTCGAAGAGTTCGGTCTTTGTGTCTCGAATTGCACTAGAAAACTCAAGTCAGCCTTTCGAACCTAATGCTTCATACATTTCTGTACGTACATCCTCGAATTCCATCATTGAGCTGGGTTTCTACCTCGAGTACCTGATTACTGGCGGCGTTATGCGGCCTCACAAATGGACTGTTGTGAGCGACAACCATGGAGACGTTTGAGAAACGCCTGTTACAGAACTCCGGATGTCCATTGCAGGATGTTGTATTTTGTGTGGGGCGTGAGCGAGCCGTGATGGAGGTTGTCGCGGTGGCATTCCCGGATGCAGTTGGAGCAACGCCTGTTATGCCAATCACTTCCTCTGTTGTCGACGAACGAAATGCTGTTGTACTAGTATTGCGTGATACGGATAAAGATGCAAAGGAGGATTCGGGTGTAACTTCGGTTACGAGACTGCTAGGTACTGGTGTGAGGGAGAGCGATGATAGGATCGAGGATAACTGTGCGGACACACATGGCGAAAAAGTGGTCCAGAGTAGTAGAGGTATCGTAGGAGAAATCATGAGGACCGGTATTGGTGATGTTGAATGAATGGCAAGCTTCCTGGTCACCGAGCGCTCAAGCGATACGGGCGCTTAGTCGATATTGAGCTTGGGTATCTCGATGATGGAGATCTGAGGTTGAAAACGGCGCCCCAGACGTTCTCCCGTCATTTCTAGCGTCTGTCACTGGCAGGCGCGATGACGGCATGTTGGACGGCGCGTTGACCCCGGATTGCTGGGGAAGCGCCACTGGAGGTTGGCGTGAAAGCTTAGTCGTCCTGAGCGGTGGTTTAGTTCTGTATCTTGTCAAGCGTGCAATTGACCTGTACTAACCGCCTAAAATAACATTCAAGACCAACAGGTCGTGTAGAGATCCCTTGTCTGATGTTTCCGGCATCCGCCTTGGCTAGTGGACCGAGGTGTGACGCAATTGGCTTGCGAAATCTCAACGTCGTCTGCCGCTGCGCCCCGGGAGCGAGTACGAGACCCTACAACATAGAATTTGGTGGCCACAAAGTCCACAGGTGAACGAGAATATGATACTTGTGCGACTCCATCGAGGGTGCTCAAGGGATGTGTCAAAGGGGCGAGTTATTGTGCGTGGTTTGTGTGTCAGGAACGCTAACCAGATCTCACCCTGGAGCACATCAGTGGGGTCATGGACCGAGCCGTCGAGTGCTTCGTAACATCCGCGGCAGCGAGTCATGAACAGTTTCTAGATGAATCTCTCACACAGCTCTATCTGAGAATATGTCTGATGTAACAGCCCTAGCAGATTCTTCTAACGTCCCTCATCCTGAGGCAAGCTCTTGACCATCTTCCTCACGCCCCTCTCAGCATACTGCAGACTCTTCTGCAACTCATAGTTCAACTCCATCTTCTCAACTGCGTCCATTCTCTCGCCCTCCTCCCTTGTCTCCCCCATACCATCAATCTCGACATCTGCACCCAGCACTTTCTTCACGTTCGTGATTGCAGTCTCAGCCCCAATCTTCAGAAGTCGCGCCGTCTTCTCGATATCTTCAGTCCATGCCTCTGCAACACCCTCAGGCTCTGCATCTCGCATGCTCACAATCATCTTGTCCAGCCTGTCGTATCCGCCAACGAGGTGCTCTGATGCCGTGAGGACGTGAGCAACAGACTTGAAGACGGCGTTTCTAGCGATCTTTGTGTCGCCGAGGGTGGGAGGGGCGCCTTGTACAGGACGATTCGGTGTCTGAAGGGCGTCGAGGATGGCTTTGGTGAGTTCGTTGCGGCGGCGCACGGACGCCTCTTCACTACAAGGGTCAGATTTGTCGAGTCCAAGTGTGCATGATAGCATGCAGACTCACGCCTGCCGCATTCGCTGTTCAAGCAGTGCCTTCAACTCTTGCTGGTCGGCCGCCACTTTAGCCTTGAAGTCCTGAAGCTCCTTGTGATTGGTCTTGGGCATCTGGAGAAGTGAGCTCAGTGCGAGCACTCGCCTGGCGTGTCGCATGAGCAAGGTCCTTTGCTACATTACTGCATGGTCTCAGGTGAACACTCACTGGCTTTCATCGCCCTCGACGTCGGAGGTACTGCTCTGGCTGTTCGCAGGCTGAGCTGCTGATTGAGCGCTTCGACGCGCCATTCTCGAAGCGTAACTGCGATGGCGTGTTTGTTGAAGCTTCGTGGCCACTCGGTGAGGTGGCGAGGTGATGAGGTGAGGGCTGGATGGATCGTTTTGGGAAGGCACGCTCCTTCTCGACACGACGCCCTCGAGCCTCACCGTGATGTACAGGGATATTGACATCATATTGAGTAAGAATCACGCACATGATCACCAACATTTGTGCCAGAAGCATTATCAATTTTGTTAAAGCAAAAACCTAGGTCAAGCATACCTAAGCAAAGAGGATCCTCAGACCTTCATGACTAGTCGTGCACGAAGGGAAAAGCACCTTCATCTTGTAAATCGAAAGCAAGGGGATCTTGAAATGAAGAAATTAAAGCAAGAGTAATGTGCAGCCGTTTTGTAGTTTCTCCGTTTGTCCTGTTCGAAAGAAGTTGCAGTCCCATGCTGCCGTAGTGTCCTCCAATGCTGGAGCGAAGCCATCTAATGCCGAAAACCATTGACATGAGTTTCAGTGATCGAAGAGTCGTGTAGTATGCTGTGCAGCAATCCATAGACTCGCAGGAACCAATGCGCGCGTGAGGGCCGCGGTGCCGTGGTCTATAAGAGTAGGACCACGAATGCTGAAACGCACATATATAGTCGATAGTGTGTTAAGCGCCCTGTAACGCCCTGCGAGCCTACTGAGCCTACTTGCTAGCAAGAGACATGTTCTGCATGCTGGTGAGGAAGGCAGGATCGTTGCCCCTGTTAGAGGCACCAGACTGAGTTGCGAAGCCGCCACCGGACTTGCTGTTGCCCGCGCCCGAAGTCGCTTGCTGACCATAGTTGGCACCACCAGTGGGCGTGTAGGATCCGGCACCTGGGTAGCCGCGGTTGTAAGCCGATGGAGCGCCATAGGTAGAGCCGGGTGGGTAGTAAGCGCCGAAGTTCATAGGGCTGCCGCTAGTAGTCACGTTCGGATAACCTCCAGCGAAAGCACCGTATCCACCGTACATCTGCTGTGGATATTGTTGGCCCTGTGCCCAAGGAGGCATGCCATAGGCGGCTTGAGGGGTGTAGGCTGGAAGCTGATGAGAAAATGCGTAGTGACCGTCGTCGTAATTAGCCTGAGGAGCGTTGTTGCGGCCGCGACCTAACAGAGTTTAGCTATCGTTGCTTGCATCAGCTTGCAGCGACACTTACCATAGTGCTCATTGGAGCGGTGGCTGCTATTGCCGAAGCCAGGTCCAACAGGCAACGAAGAGTTGCCGTTGCCCGAGTTCATAATAGCACCAGGACCAATGGCTGAGGGTGGCGGGATCTGCATCAGGCCAGATGGGTTCACGACTGATGCTGGGTTGACAGCGGACATCCAGATGCGGACCTTGTACTGCTTAAACAGGTCGGTGACAAGGTCGTTGAAATTCACGTACGACTCGGCGTAGTAGAAGTAGGTAAGCTTGTGATAATCACTGCGATCATTAGCTACATTGGCCAGTGATGTACGTTGCATTACTTACGCTTGATATTCGGCATCGAGAACCTCCATAGGTAGCTTGTGGTCAGCGGCCTTTTGAGCTCCGAGGCGCTTAGCTTTAGCTTCTGACCCCTCCTTGTCGCGCAAGGCGAAGATCTCATGTTGCTGAGCAAGGCGCTTGATCATCTTGGGCTTAGCATCCTGGTCTTGATTGCCAATCATGCCACTCAACTGAGGCTGATTCGGGTTGTTAGAAAGACCGTTTGCACGCGCAAGAGCACCAAGCATGCCGGAGTCGTTCTGGGTTCCTGCAAGCGAGTACTGAGAGAACATGACAAGCCAGCGGAAATGCTCTTCATTCGCCTCAGCCTTGTACTTCTTTGCATCTTCCAAGCTCACATCTGCGTGTGCTACCTGGCCAAGGTCACAACCACGATCACCCTCGACGATGACTAGATCACCTCGGCGGATCTCGAGTCCGGTGTTGTCATAGAGGTAGTAGATATCGGCCCTGGAGCACTTGAATGTAACAACGAACAGGCGTCTACCAGGGCGGCCCAAGACCGGTGGGACGGCATAAGGATTGGTTGTGTTCATGGTTGTGTTTGGGACGATAGGATCTGGATGGGCGGCAGAGATCGCAGAGGCGTTGATGGCGCGAGATGCGGGGCCGTAGCCTGCAAAGTATGCGGCGGCGTCGAACTGATCTGGCTCCTCAGGTGAGTGGGATGCTTGACGAGGAGACATTAGGCTCTCATCTTCTTCCTGGGTGTTGCTCAAGGTAGTCGAGAGAGGCATGCTCTGGTTAAAGCCTCCGTAGTGAGCGAAGGAGTGCCTGCGACCCATCGCATCCATGCCGAGATTGTGAATGTTGCCGGTGGCCCACTGCTGTTTTTTTGGGCTATCCATGATCTCTTGCTCGGGCTCGCGGCTCAGGATAGAGACGTGCTCGCTGAAGCGACGAGTCAACGACGACGGCGGCAAGGCGTGCGCGGCGACCTCGTTGTCTTCGTGCTCTTCGATTGCGTAGTCGGCGGTACCGCCATAAGACATGCCACGAAGGCCGGCAGTGGTCTTGCGACGCTGTGGTGGCGGCGGGTGTTGGTGAACTGGCGAGCTTGTAGACGTGGCACGGTTTCGCGCACGTGCGCTCTCCATGGCTGCCTGCTTGAGAAGAGCTTGCTTTTGCTCGCGTTCCCAGTAGCCTTGTGGGAGGCGGACGCCGTGCTCAGAGCTGTTTGTTGAGTCAACTTCGTCGATGTCGTCCTCGCGAAGTTGAGATAAGCCGACACCAGAGTCACCAAGCAGACTGGGCTTGGAAGGACGGTGACGGACGCCTGCTGTTGTGCGTACGCGTGCAGAGAACTGGCCAACAGGGCTGTTCTCGATGTCGCCCTGCCCTATGCTGTAGGACTGGGAGCGCACTGCCTTGCGGATGGGGTTTTGCTGACTAAGAAGAAAGCCAATGCCTTCTTCGCTCTCAGGTGCAGCTGGCGAAGGCAATGGTCTTTCAGCTGGGAAATGTGCAGATGTGGGCGATGGCACGACTTCCTTGAGACGGCTGTTGGCCTGGGTACTGCTGAAACTGGAGGTATTCCAGGGAAACGCAGATGTTCCAGGGCGAGACTGGTTCGGAAGCTCTAGTGACGGGGTCGTGGGTTGGGAGCCAGCAAACGACACTGAGGGCAACGAGAACTTGCGGTTAGGTTGGATATCCTGTAGCCAACCAGAAGAGGGCCTACGACCGCCGGGGTAGCCCCCAGCAGGACGAACGACAGTGGGCACGTGCTCACGGTCGTCATCGCTGGACGCTAGAGCATCGCTATCGGGAGTCGGCCTACGAAGCTGCAGCTTGGACTTGTCAAGGGCAGAACCTCCAACGGAGAGATTGCCCTTATATGTGGAGGACGTCATCTTGATCGTTTCTTGAGACTTTGAGATGTTAGCAACGCAATGCAGCAGCCATTGAGGGATCAGAGCATACCTTGATAACGACCTAATTCGGTCTTGACCAACGCAGTCTTTGCCAAGAGTGGTGAAGGTGTGTAGGGGAGTTGTTATAGGTTGATATGTCTAGAAGTAATAGGTGCCTAACGAAGCTGAAGAAGCGAGCTGTTAGCATGACCCCTCAGCAGTATCAAAGTGGCCAAGGAACAGATGAAGTAAAGTAAGTATAGGCAACAGCATGTAAGCTACAACCAGGAAGGTACCACTGATTCTCACGTCTGCTGCCAGCAAGCACTTCGCAGCCCATGTGACCATGGAGTAGAGGGCACTTTGTTGCTCACGAGTACAAGGAGAGTTTGTGAATTTACAAGGTGCTGAAAAGGGCTTGCAAGGTGGGGACGCTTACCTACAGGAGGTTGCAGCGATGCTTGCTGCGAACTGAGAGGTAGTAGTGGATGGTGTGCTGGCTGGCAGCTTGATGGTGGTGAGGGCTGAAGAAGAGAAGGGTGTGGAGAGCGTGCGGAGAGCAAGACAGGAGCTGAACCCGCGCTAACTAGTGGGTCCTAGAGAACAATGCTGGCTCCGACGTGGTGACGGTCAGATGGCAGACTCGTGTCGTTTGTCGCTGATTTGGAGGCAGGAGCGGTCGGCGCTGGAGGGGTATGGGGTATTACTGTCGTTCGAGAACCATCTTAGCAAAGTACATTAGGAGAACAAAGAATTGAAGAGGAAAGTAGATAGCAGAGCATATATCGACCTGATGCGGTGCTGCGTGGGGATGTGACTTTTGCTTGCTCTTTTCTATGCTTGACCATGCTGTTGCGCTCGACCCTTTTGGCATTCAGCTTCGCAGGCCAACCACAACCCTGACCAACGCAATCTCACAGCATGAAATAGATACTGAAATGTCCTGCCAGAAACCTAAGAAGGTCTCCAATGTACGTCGAGTGCAGTCCTAGACAGGACTTTGACCGACAATGCACGTTTCCGCACAGTATGAAATCCGCGCTGCGGCCTTCGCACAGCTTCTTCTTCTCCTCAGACGGCCGCCTCCACACCTAAAACGAACCTAGAAGGACACACTGTGACGGCAGGAGGAAGAAAGGTACTGAGACAGTAGAAGAAGTGATGAGAGAGAATTTTTGCTTACCTAGATAACGGAAGAGCGTCTACCAAAATTACGCAACGGCGGGGTATCGATGTACAACACGATCTATCAAATGGGGCGGCAGTATATCCTGCATGTCTGTTAGTACCTCTAGTCTAATCATGATCGTAGCGTGCGCAAGACGAGGCTGCAAGGCAAGGCTATACCAAACCGCCGCACCGTGCGAGGGGCAAGCAGCTGGAACGCACAGTTACGAGGGACATACCAGACAATCTATCCACGAAGACACTTGTAACCTCTAAGGAATCAGACCGATCTGAAAGGTAACTGGGTCACAGTAAGCTTCGATCGATACAATGTGGCGACGAGCCAGAGCCCGGGGCGGCGACAGCATACCTCAAAAACGTACACGAACGAGCGCCAAACACTTGCCCAGTCTATCCCTACTTTTTCTTGCGGAGAATCTTGGAAGACGAGACGATACTCTATGGCATCAGCCGCTGCATGGAATTATACAGGTCTACGATCGGCGAGGAAGCTTCGCAGCTAGAGAATGTGGGGAAGCGCCACGTTCAACCCAAGGCTGCCCAGTCTGTTGCGGACCAGTGGTTGAAGGAAGAACACGCGACCACTAGAGCGGGCACATCATCGCACTGTGCCTCGAGCGATAAAGGAAGACAATATAACCCGCGAGATTGACGTCCAGAGTGGCCAGACTGGCGACAGGAGGTCCCCTTCTTGGCACTGGTTCGAAACGGTTGAGATCGGAGTCGCGGCAGACACCCTGGCAGATCAGGAGACAGGTCGAGAGCAGCAGTGGTGCGATCAGCGTGTGGCGATCCGGAAACAGACGAAGAGAAGTTTCTAGGTCGATGAGGAGATATCTCTGGGGGGTAAGACACCTGTTACAAAGGAGCGGACAGAAGTCAGAAACACGCAGACTTTCAACGCCTTTGAGGCTTCTGCGAGCTTGCACGGCTGGTTCAAGGATCAGGGGCTCTAGGTGGCAGATGCGCTGCGAAATGCGGAGACGGCCAGACCGACTAAGGCTAGCCCTGCGTCTTTCAGGCGAACACCTGCAAATTGCTGCGCTGTTGGGGGGTAGCGAAGCCGCGGGACAGGGAGGTGGCATCGAATCATCGGTCCCTTGTCACACGTCCCGCTGCACCCCTCAAGAACCTCGTCTTCCTGTTCACCATCAGAAGGTTACCAATTCCGCACTGTCGGTCGGCGCGAAGAGTTTCGCATATATGAGGTCAATTGATGATACCACTCTCTCGCCTCATCCAGGCTCTGATGGCCCCAGCGAATGACATTCCTCCTCTTTAAAGGCTTCATATCGCTGCACGCTGTTCTCCTTCGCTTCAGGCGCCATCGTTCACGACCCCGCCCCGCCTATGTGGTAGCAGTGGAAATCGAAACAGGAAGCCCGCCAACTCTGGAATGGAAGGAACAATGTCACGCGCCATGCGCTCAACCTAGTACGGACACCAGGGACCTTAGCTCTCGATGCTGTTCGTTGCCGCTCCTCGTTCGCAGCGCTCCGCGAAGATCCAGTAACTCGTTACGTACAGCTTGTGGTGTTGTCTTATTCGACGACACTCCTTCATGTGACCAAACGAAAGGATGAACGGTTCCTGAAGCTAGCACTGGACGATACTGCACATCGATGCTCCTGAAGATGGTTCGCGAGAAGTTCTTCATTTGTGATCATCTGGGTGTCACAACGTGCCCGCATGCAAGAGTCGGGCACACGAGCACGACATACTTGCTGGATGTAATTCCCTTCTTGGTCCTTACGAACCGAAACTCGGCAGATCACTCATTGATTGGAATGGAGTCAACCCCGCATTTCCCTGAGACGCGTCGATGTTCAATATCCACACCCAAGCTTTTCGGGCAGCTCCAGTGAGCAGTGTGCCCGCTCGGGTGGCTGACGCCCAGCTACTAAGTCGACAAAGTCCGTATCGAAACACCATTTTCGCTCGTATCTTCTCCAAGTCTGCGATGAAGAAGATAATCGTAGTGGGTTGCTGTTCGAGCATGGCCTATGTGTATGATAGCGACTGTAGACTCGTCTACTGTTTGCCTGTCAGTAGCATCATCTCACCTTATCTCTTTGTAGTTGCCGAGGCGTTCGTTCTCCCATCGATCGAGGGCCATTCGGGCTTGCAGGACGGGTTGCAAAGTTCGGGATGAGATCTTGTTCCATGCTACAACCCTTGCTTGGCTTCAAAGGCTACTAAGCTGGTGCCATGACAGCGGCACCTCATGTATACGCCATGATCTCCCCTGTCTTCAAGTCGGTGCTTCGATCAAACGTCCGCGGAAACTCGAACAAGCTCGCCAACAGCATGTTATCGCCCCAGCGATCAACAAGTTCAGGCGCGCCTATGTCGCAAGATTCTTCCCCTCTGTTCTTGTACGCGTCAAAGCCTTTTGACAACTAGTCAGTTTAGTAGAGGCACTCAACGTGGGTCGAAGTAGAGGAGCTTCTCTACCAAAGTTGGCAGCGCCAAACCGCTATCAAGGATCGTTGCCGAGGAATGGTACCTTGCTTGTTCGTGTTAAGGTGCATCCGCCGGTGGCAGTAAATTTTGAGAAAGGCAGGGAATTGAGGCGGTCGTATGTCTGCTCTCGCGCTGCGCGTGGTGATCCTACAGGAATCATCGGTAAAGAGAGTGTGATCGAAGAGTGATTCACTGTTCGAGTAGTGGATGAGCGTAGCTCAGAGCGTATCCAAGAGCGACGTGTGTCCCAATTTTGCTGAGGGCGGTATCGATTGTGGAGCGTAGAAGGGAGAAAGGGAACGGGGAAGGTGTAGGTGCTTCGAGCTTAAGCAACAACACCACAGTGCAGCCCCGCAAGAACGACCACACCACCCCTGGGCATGCGAACACCCAGACCTCTCGGAAGATTCAGAGTGGCCAGGTTTGCCGCAGGGTCAAACACTCCTCCCAAATCGAAAGTCTGTGATTGGCATGCAGTATGGCATGCTGCTCGACCCACAACGTCCCTGGCAGCGACTAAGCTAGAGCTAGAGGCCAGTCCTACGCACAGCGAACAGGAGCGCCATTGTCTTTCACAGCTCTGAGAGACGCAGCTTTTGAGTAGAAGCCCCTCATTGTGCATCATCAGTGCTTTGCCGCCCTCCTCATGCTGGATTATTAGGTAGCTTGCATTGTGCACGCCCGGCGATACCATTTTCTCTTTGCGGCTCACAGGGCTCGCTCCAAAAATCCACTACTGACGGCCTTGATAACAGACTCCCACATTGGTACAGTATCCGCTGGCTTATCAGAAACGTATCACCTGCTCTCCACCACAGACGCTTCCTGTAATGAGCAGCCAGCCTCCATCGACTGACAGCACTCCGCCTTAGAACGGACTCGTACGTGTTCATATAATCCTCTGACGTTGTTCACGAGCTTTACATACCCTCTACAGCAAAGACTCTGGTACTGGCGTAGCAGCACTGTCGACTCACGTCCCAGTGTCACGGACTAGGCCTCCACGGACTTGCATACAGCACTACCGGCATCAGGACATACCAGCGTCTACGCGTAGTCCTGTCTCCCCTCGATAAAGCCTACACAACATGAGAAATGCGAGAACTCGATGAGCTGTTGCCAAGTCCGGTGAGCCTCGATACAGAAGGATGCATTTTGACTAAGATTTTAAGTTGACAGACGCAACATCCGTACATATGCTGTACATGGCCAGCTAGACCTTCGTGCTCTCGACAGGATCGAGTCGATTGACAAACACAACCCAACAAGCGTGCAAGCCGCGTTCGTTGGCATTGTGCACATGTCAGGTTTTCGGCAAGCGGGCCTTGAAGACGAGCAGATCATGTTCATACCAAATCAGCCTGAGCCTGGATGCGAGCTTTTCTATCGCGACAGCACACATCCTGGATGCTCCCATGAGACCTTTAGAGTCCATCTGCTCCTGGAACGTAGAAGTCATTGATCACTTTGATCGTATGGTGGATATTTCACGGTAGGACAGCATTGTCAAATTTTCTACTTGTCATCATGTATAAGAGTTTAGTACTTGTACCTCATACTGCTACGTCTCGAGTTACCTGTAATTGGTAAGAAGTTCCACTTTTCTTTTACACACGACTTTCATGCATATCCTCAAACCCTTCGCATTGGTATGGGAGGGTGTAGATGGACTGTTATGCAGCTATCGCAATGTCGAAGATCAACGTGTGACGCGACCCTCATGCCTTGACGAAGATGGGTCGCTCACGCGTCGCCTTCAAAAGCCGCTTAGACCGAGACTCATGTCTTCGCAATACAGATACGAGCTGGACATACAACAAATAAGCATGCTCTCAAAACCTCGAATTTGCTTGCACAGTGGAGCAGGCGAAAGTAGCAGAGGCACAACGCGCGAAGGTGCGCCACAACACCATGACGCTTGAAGCTAGCAGACCCTGACGGTGTTCACGATCTGAAGTGTCATGGGCGCATGGCGACCCTTCAGCCTCACGCACAACCGTGCTCGACACCAAAATTGCCGAGGGCTCATATCCGCGGCCAGTCACGTAAATCCGGAGACAACCTCCTCGATGACTCCAACATTTCGCTATCCAATTCAAAATCCAGAATTTCTCAGCTTTGCTGACGTTCTAGAATATTGGAAAATGGTCATACAACGGTAAGATAGCGCTTCTGACGTAGGCGCTTGCAGTAGTTTGTTCGGAGAAAAGATAGCTGGTGTTGATGTGAATAAAGGTCTCAGTCTCAGGCCGCTGCTAACGCTGCCGATCCTTGGGTGAGCTTGCATCATCAGTCGCTGAGTGTCAACACAACAACGCGCCTGCCACAGGTGCACCAGCCACCGAGATATGGGGAACATGGGGCTCGGAAGCGAAGAACAGTTCTCAAACTCATGCACGGCAGCCACTGCATGTTCTGCGTGGATCATTGGAATCCATCTGCTGTTCGCGATACTCGAGAACAAGGGTGATCGACTCAAGCGCCCAGGTAACCCCCGATGCGGAAGGGGTGGCGCAAATTTGGCGCTTTGACAGTGACGTATGCCAGCCAGTCGTTCCCTCGATGACGAAGGAAGCCGCAACTCCCGCTAGGGTATATGTGCAGTGCAGCTCCCCCGGTAGATCACCTCACACCAGCCTCTTGCATTTACACACAGCCCCATTCTCCGCATCCATTCATCAATCTCAAAGACAATCGAGTCTTTGTTCATTGCACAACACAACCACATCACATAACTCAACATGGTGTCGCGAGTATTGGGTATGGGCCTTCGCGCCTTCCAGGTATGTGCATTTTGAGCAGCCAAAATAGGCTTTACTAACGACTGTATAGCTTCTCTGCGCTGTTATTGTCACAGCCATGACCGGCAACAACATTGCACGCGCCACTAATGGCACACACTCGATCATCAATTACACATTGTTCGTCGGTGTATGGTGGTTGTTCACACTGCTGTACTTCCTTCCTACAGCATTTATCGACAAGTTCGCCATCCCCATCGTTGATATGGTTTTGGATGGACTGAGTGTACTGTTCGGTTTCTGCGCTGCTGTCGCGCTTCCCGCGTATCTCGGTGCCCACAGCTGCTCGAACAGGGTACGTCATTCTTGTGGCCAGCTTCATTGTGCATGGTCTGACAAATTCGTAGAGCTACACTCTCCATAACGGTGTTACCAACAGCTCACCTGGCCTCGAGCAGAACTGCCGCCAGGCTCAGACCGCAACTGCCTTCCTGTGGTTCGGCTGGGCTGCATTCGTCGCTACTCTCGTCTTCTCTGCGATGAGCGGCAAGGGTGGTGCCGTTCGTGGTGGTATCCGTCGCGGCGGTCCCTCCATGAGCCAGGTCTAGGAGACCAATACCTGCAATGTCTACTCGGATTCATCGTGGAATACGCGAACAGATTCCAGCGATGTTTAGCATCAGCCGGATTCTCGCGGAACGCCTGAAGAAGATGAGGCCAGCTAGGCTGTGCTATGCTTTACGGCTTGTATATGTATTATATTGCTGACGGACATAATGTTGGATCGCGCAAGACGCAGATGCAGATGGTTGGGTTGGGAATACCCGGAAACAGAGGACGTGGTTATGACGTTCTGCGAGCTCAGCGAATACTGTACACCATGATTAATACGAATTTACGAACTGCTTCACCTAGTCTTCTGCATCCTTGTTGCAGCTCTTTTCTGCTGTTTGCATCGTGCTCGTTGTCTGAACTTTAACTGCAGGCTGCGCTTTTCATGCAGCGCGTGTATGTGTCGTATGTACTAAAACATGCTCGTTCAATTACCTGTAAGAAGTCGCCTGTTGAAACAAAACTTGCTGTGATGATGACCATACTCATGCATCACAGGAGCAAGCAGATATCTACCAAAGAAATGACTGGTGTTGAGGCTGTTGTGGCTGATGGTGGTTTGGTCTTGGCGAGTTGGCTCGTGCATTGTGTTTGGATGTGGACGGCGGACGTAAACAACACACATCGCTCCTGCACTGCTACGATCCCCGGCCGACGCGCGCATCGCTTTTGGCGCAGTAATTTTTCACTAACACAGCATCGAATCGACATGATCAGCTAATCCAGGCCCGCTACTGTACTTTTTGTCTCTTCTTGACCCTTTGCGACGCGTGTTCTTCGCCTTCGATTGTCCGACCCTGTTGCCGCCGCACAAACAGCTACCAGATTCGACATGACGGCCGCCCGTAGCAAAGTACCCGCCATTGGGTCAGCGCAATGGATTCTCGAAGAGCGACACCAGTCGAATGATCTCGTCTCACAAGAATTGGAGGATTTTGGCTTCTCTGTGCGCAATGAGCTGGAGTGGCTTAACGAACACATGACGGATATCTGTGCCAAAGATGGGCAGTATGTCGCGCATCACACAGCAAACACGACTCTCACTGACGTCGTGGTAGACACAACCTAGACGTATTCAAGACACCTGGGAAATTACGTGGCAAGACGCCTCACACAACACGCAAGAGGACCGTTGCCGAGCCTCGACAGGTGCGTATCAAAAGGTTGAGTCGGCCTCAGTGTATTGACAGCAAACAGCCTCTTGCAAACCTGTTTGCAGGAGACCTGCAACTGCGCACAACACCTGCCGAGCAAAGCTTACAGGAGATCGCCCAGAGAAGCACAGTCAAGTCAAAATTCCAAATCGCCGAGGACACAGAGAACGAAGCTCCCGTCCAGTCTCCCAAACCACCGACTCCTGTAGCGCGCCAGCTCTTTTTGAAAACATCGAGCAATGGCAAAGAGAACCCTGTCGACAGCTTCGATCACGAGTTCTCAGATGAGCGCTCACCGCCCCAGCCTGCTCCAGCGCAATGGGCATCGTTCGAGACACAAGGCACAGCTTTCAGCTCACAAGCTGACGACGTCTTCTCACCACCACGCACCCAAACGACACAAGCAACGCAATCGTTTAGATACTCGATGCACGATCTGGAGGACGAAGAAGTCGAGGGGAAGGATGCGCCGGAGGACTCGTTCGTCTCGGCGAATGACGCATTTGGCAGCAAAACCGCGTCGAACGAGAATTTGCGCGAACAAGCAGAGCTTAACGACGCGCTCCTTGACGAAGACTTCCAGGAGGATTTACGGACAGAAAGCCGCGGCACCGTTGTACATCACGACATTGATGTTGCAGAAGGCGATGAGGATGAAGACGATGACATGCATGACATCTCGCATTTCCCAAAGCCTCCTCGCGTTGTATCCGACTCCTACAGCATCGGTGCAGAAACACACGAAGCCCTCGATACCGCGAACCGACGAGCCCACACACCTGAGCCAAAGATGCTCTGTGATCTCGCAGAAATCGATCATTCACACGCACCGGCCGGCTCTCCACCAGCTTCCCCCGAGCATGTCGCACATGATGACACTATAGTACACCACGATGTTGATGATGAGATGGAGGTCGACGAGGAGCCTACGCCATCAGAGCACTCGAGCCCTGTGAAGCCACTAGTTAGGAAGAGTAGTCTCACATTCGCCTGTCTGCCCGCTCGCGAGCCTATCCTTCCCAAGAAGAGCATGGGACGAACAAGTCAGATTAGGCACACTGGAGGCAAGAGCCTTGGGGCTTCGCAGATCGTACAGCCAGTGGAGTCGCAACATGACGGTCCTATAGACATGGACGAGGATCGACCTGCGTTGCAGCGCGAGGAGTCGGAGACAACGAAGACGCACAACAAGACATCCACACAGCGCTTGTTTGAGCGCTTCCAGATGCTTGAGCAGCACGCACCGCCGAAACGAATCAGCCAGAATATCCTATCCCAATCCTCTCGGCCTTCGGTGTACCCTGCTACGGCCTCACAGCCGAAGGAGGTTGCGCCATCCGCGCACACATCGCAGTCGGAGCCTTCGTACCCCACTCTTCCAGCTGAACCCGAAAGGGAAGAGGCAGAGGAGGATGACGATGATTCCTGGATTGCAGCACCGACTAAGACAGCAGCGCTCGTTGCCAACCCACTTAGGCCTCCAATCAACAAGAGCCACACTGTGGCTACTCACTCTTCGCCGCATAAGTTGAAGCCGTCGCCAATCAAGCTGATAGCGACATCCAACCCTGATCTCTCAGCAGCTGCGGATTCGACCACCCCGGTTGGCTCCCCAGCTGGTAAGAAATACATGGATGCCCCTCTCAGTGCGTCAAAGGCTAAATTCTACTCAGCTCTTCGCGCAGCGAAGGACAAGCTCATCGGTTCTACTACCACCAGTGCGCAGGTCAAGCTCGATGCTCTCTCTTCTAGCCCTATGCGACCGAAATTGCAGGCTGCGGTCTCGTCAGACGATCTTCCTAGCAGCCCTAAACGAGCTGAAAGGCCAATCTCGATCTTTTCTCATATGCGGTCACCATCGAAAGACTCTGTCAAGTCCGCCAAATCTACGAAGTCTGCAAAGTCTACAAAATCAGATAAGGCAGCTGAGGCGCCAAGCAGCCCAGTCAAGGAACGCAAGACCCGCAGTTCGACCGAGCGTGAGAAGGCCAAGGAACGAGACGCACGTGAGAAGGAGATGCTGCAGAAGCAGAAGAGCGAGGACAAGCTCAGGGAGATGCGCGAGAAGGAGCAGTTCAAGGCTGCGGCGTACCACAAGAAGACTGCATCGGCGGCGATTGCGAAGACACCCTCCCAGATGTCGTCTCAGACCAGTCTTAAACCGGCTCCATCTGTTAACACCGCACCCAAGCCAGCGCCTCGTTCTGACCCCATGCGATTGAATTTGGCTCCGAAGGATCAAGGAACTGATTCTGCTGATGAGATGCCACCGCCACCCCCGCCGAAGAGCTTGCTCCCTACGTTCCCAACAACGAAGGCCAGGCCGCCCAAGAAGCTTGTTAAGCCGAACAGCAAAGACGCGCCTTCGAAACCACAAGAGCCGCAAAAGATCTTCATCAAGAATCAGTATGCTCGGGCCCCTCCTCCAGCTGCCCGCCCGGCCCCCATGACCACAAAATCGACCGGCCCTTCGACGCTCGGAAAATCCACTTCCTCCAAACCAACCGCAGCTACACTTTCAAGGCCTGGCACCGCTATGGCGAATAAGGTCGCGTCATCAGCAAAGTCAGCACCGAACACAATAAAGGCGCCTCCTAAGGCAAATCGACCCCAACCACAGATTACTGCGAGCTTCGAGAAGTCGAAGCCCCAAGCACCCCAGCCTCGTGCGGATCTCGCAGCTGCCCGAGCTCCTACAACCTTGAGGACTGTTCAGGACGCAAACTCGATCCGCGTACCTCCAGTCAATACAGCCAAACCTCCCAAACGAGCGCCCGAAAACGATACCGAGAACGCCCATCGTCCACCCACCAAACGAGCACTCGAGAATGACACCGAGACCATCCAGCGTCCACCCAAACGCCCCTCTCAACTCAAACAGAACCCCATCACACCCGGACACCCCTCACAGTACGCTAAGGGCAGGATTCCTGGTCTTGACTCTGCACGGACATCGCACTCGAAGCCCATCCAGCCCTCTATCCAGTACCTCAACGGCGACGACATCAAGCTACCCGAGATCATGACCGATTCCGAGGACGAAGACTCAGACAATGAGTTCGAGCAACCCTCGTGGGTCAACACACCCAACCTGCGCGAAATGCTTTCCACACAACAACTCATGGACCCCGAAGCTATCTTCGGCCCCATCGCGCCGCTCAACATGGAGCAAGTGTTCCCGAACAAGGAGAGGCACAAGAGGTTCCGCGAGAGGACATCAAGCGCCTACTGGGTGCACGATCAGGTCACAGATGAAGAGAAGAGGAAGGAAAGGGAGGCGAGGGAAAGGCTCGTGCGCGAGGGGGCATGGACATACAATCCGTCTCCAAGGCCGACGCCGAGAGCGGGCCCGAGTCACTGAGTGTGACCATATGAACTAGAGAGCTTGTAGATACGACGATATTGTTGGCGTTGGAGGGTAATGCTTGTCACATTGCGACTTGTGTCTGTTGTTTTGCTTTTGGCGTTGGGGCACAGTACAGCACAGCATCAACCTACGATATGGTTGCGTATGATGGCATGGCGTTTTGTTACTATTGCATAGACTTTCCCATGGAAAGCGGCATTCGAATGAAAGAATTTTCGGCTTCACTTGTTCTTTAACTTAAACTTCTCTGCCAGGCTGTTACCCATGGGCCTTTCGATTAGTCATTGGCTTGTAGCGATGAGGTTCAAAGTATGGGTAGTTGAGGGGGTGCCCCCCTTCTGTACCAAAAACATCGTCGGATTGCAACGCTGTAAGTGGGTGGTGACCAGGAGAACGACCACACTGAACCCTGGGATCACTAAAAATACTATAGATTACGCGCACACGAAGCCGTCAACTTCCTGACGCACAATCCTCCATATTTTCTCACAACTACATCCACAGCTACGCCAACTTCTGCCAACACAACCAAAGACCAACATATGCGCCACCATGTCTAACAGCAAGCACTACTCGTGGGAGGGTAAAGACTGGAGTGATCTTCGTAGCTATGACACTGTTCATCCCCAGCTTGAAGAACGCAGACGCCAGGAGGCGGAACGCAGACACCAGGAGGAAGTCCGCAGACACCTGGAGGAGGTCTGCAGAATGACCACTCCCACAAGGAGAGGCCAATACGATAACATGTCCTACAGCTCAGGCTCTTCATTAAGCTTAAGCTCCCTCTATGCCAACCCGCCCTCTCCAGTACTACGCCCGGGTCTACCTTCAAACACCGGAGAACACTACACATCTCTCCAAGACGTTCCGCACTTCAGCCTGAACAATATCAGAACTGGCCCCTTCGGTCCAGGCGTGGAGTTTCCGAAGTCACCTGTCGCTGAACGGCGTGGCTCCGTCTCAACACCGTACTACGAGAGATATGGAACTGCCGTTCTGCCAAAGACACCACCGCCGACCCTTCCTCCTGTGGAATCTGCGTACTATCAGCGTCCACCAGGGCTTACGCACACTATCCACCGGCCCTTACCCAAGGTACTGAGAGTGGTGAGCCCGGACCCTCCTGCTCCCACTGATACTGTTTCTATACTACCTGGTGCCTCTATCATAGGGCAAGCCGAGTTCCGCCAGACACAGAAGGCAAAGAGCGGAAAGCTGAATTCCAAACAAGTGCCTAGTGAGGAAGGCGATACGCAGAAATACAATTCCTTCCTGAAGGTCAAGGCCGCACTTCAGGAGAAGCGGAAAGTAGATGCAGATGTCGAAGATGCGTCGAGGAAGCTGGAGGCTGCCTTCCAAGATGAGAAGACGCATGAAAGCAAGAATCAGGGGAGAATCGTGGAGAAGGTGTGGTGTGTTGAACACTGCATCTATGACTGGTGTGGCTGTGTTGCAGAGAAGCTAGAAGGATGCAAGTACGGCTTTTCAGCTCCTTCGAATCTGGTGAAGAAGTCGGCCGATAAGAAAGTTCCGTCCCCCAAGCTCTTTGTATGGGCCAAAGCCAACAAGGTGGAGACCAAGCAGCCAAAGGATATTCCGGAGAGCAGTTGTGCTGATCCCACTCGCTTCGTTGACTTTATCGATCGCCAGCGTGCTATGCGTGCATCGGACGCATCCCGGATACATCGCGAACGACAACATCAGCTGGAAGCAGAAAGGTTACAAAAGCTCGCCGATAAGAGAATGAAGGAGTACGAGCGTGCGGAAGAGGAGTCCATGAAGATAGAGGGGGTCACATTGTACGGCACAGAGACACTGTCCACAATGGCGCCGAAGGAGGAAGTGAAGGCGTCCACAGCCAGTAGCTCCGAGAGCCCATCGAAGATACTCAACGGCCCGAGCACTTTGAAGGCTTCATTGGAGGTCGTCAACCCTAAAATCCCAGTCACATCCAACACAGTTGTGTCGAAGGTTGGGGCCGCCCAGTTCATCGAGGCAATGGCCGCCGAGCGCCGGAAGAACCTGGAATCTGTAGGTGAACCAACCATTCAGATCGCGGGGCCAAAGGGTACGAAACTCTCCAATGACACCACCGGATCCGGCCCGAGGAAGGAGCAAGAAGCCGTAAGTGAAGCAGTTGGTGCTGATCCGAACCGTGCGGACACCCTCCGGGCTGCGAAAGTTGAGGGCGGCCTAACAGCTATAATGCGCGTGAGGGAGAAATACAAGGCCCTTCTTGCCAAGCACGATGCAGAGAGGAAGTGGGACAATGTCGATCTCAGCGATGATGAGGACTGGGAGAAGGTGGTTGGCGATGAGGGCGCCGAATGGGAGGTACTCGAGAAGTAGTTTCCCTTCTGTCTAAATTTCCTGTTACTTATCGGTGTAATTACATAACAAGGATACAACATCAACGGTTTCCAACGTAAGTAGGGCACCTTTAGGACCCATATGCATACACGACTTCGGCTCTCTCTGAGAGATGCAACTCTCGAGCTATCAAACAGCCATATAGCACACCAGAAACTCCCCATTCCCAATATTCTCCTAGTTACCCCATGAGATCCCAAACATTGCAATAACGTAGTATGACTACCTCCAGACCCATCCCAACACCTTCTCCTGAATCCCCATACTGCGCCGAAAGCCTCCAGCACTAGCTGTAGCCACCCCTACGAGATCTTGTCTGTCAGCGCATCGCTCCGGATCGCGAGAGTCCCGGTCCGTCGATGCCAAGGTCGACAAGGTCTGGGCCGGAACGTAGGCGTACGGAACGCGGAAGGATCGTTAAGGTTGTACAAACTCGCGGTGTTCGGATGCCGAGCCTGTGAACATGCAGAACGATGTGCAACGCAGGTGATGTGAGAGTTTTGCTTTTTCATTCGTACCGACCTTGGTAGCACGCACGACGTTAGGTGTCGCATTTGAAAGGACGGTGAGAAGAATTGCTGGTCTCGGCCGAGGGCGGAGGGTCACAGAATGAGCTGAGGAGGGGTTGAGGGCTGCGAAGAGTAGACTGGTTTGAACAGTACCAGATAGTTGGGTATCGTAGAGTGTGCGCACCTAGGAAATTGATCGATCTTGAGTAGTGATAGTAAATGTAGGGAACAGTATCCAAGACAAGCGCCAGGCAGGACTCGCTATCCAGTCCGCCATGCAAGATATTCAAAACGTAACGAAACATCGTTCAGGTCTTCCCCTTCCGCCCAAACATGCTTTTGAGGCTGTTCTTAAATTTCCTCCCCATGCCCGTGCAGTCCTCTTTGTTGCCCTTCTTCAAGTCCTCCTTGCTCGTGCTGAAATCCAGCGTTTCCCTCTCCTGTTTCTTACTCCTCCCCTCACTGCGCCCGCGCTTTTTCTCCTCCTTCCTCTTACGTTCGTTCATGACAAACATGCTGGTAGGTCGTCTCTTCAAGCCTGGTCCGTCGGTAACCCCGGAGTCCCACATACCAGCAGTAATGATGGGATTGAATGCTGATTGAGTTTTACGCGTGCGGTCTGATTCCGGCAGCTGCGGCGAAGGAAGAAGTATGGGAGATGCTGGTCCATCGGTCGAGGGGCGGATGACGGTTGTTGTGGGTATGATGAGAACGGGCAGTCGCGGAGGAGCTTCGACTGCGGGAATCTCGGCTGGTGATGCCTCGATTGGTGTTGGAAATGCCAGTTGCTTGAGTCGTGAGATCTCTTCGCTGCGCTTGTTCTCCTTGTCTTCTTCGGTCTCTGAGAGCGTTTCGACTTGAGATGGGATACCGTAGCGCTTCTTTAAGCTGCCAGTCAAACTGTAAAGGTTGTGTGTGCCAGTAGAATTCGCGCGTCGCGAGCGAGTCTTGATGGTGGGAGAGGAGGGTGCTATCTTAGCTGACATAGGAGACGATGGAGGCTCGATAAAGCTTGCGTTACGGCTCAATCTTTGCGAGGTGTTCCGAAGCAGCTTAGGAATAGACTTCTCATTTTCGTCGATCGAAGCTGGAGATGCCGAGCGCGGCGAGTCAAGGAAGGACATGGAAACTGTGCGGCACACTGGAGGACGAATGTTACCAGAAGTGTTGAATGAGGGACAAAGTGGAGAACTAGCATGCTCATAACTTTCGTGCAGAGAGGAAACCCAGATGCCGCTGACAACAATGAAGCGCCGCAGCGCTTCTTCGGTCTTGATCGGAGATCGATCGATGGCGTCGAGGAAGGAAGTAGCGTCGATGCTTGCAGGCGTAAGGGCGGGTGACGTGGGCACCTGTACACTGGGTGTCGACGGCTGCGTGGCAGCCGGCATGGTGTACGAGTCGTTTACGTCGATACGAGTCCGAGTCATGCTGGCAATGACAGGGTGACGTCTAGAATTGGCGCTGATGGCGCTGAAATTCCATTTAGCGTCGTCCTTGCTCGGTGGGAGGCCAGGCGAGAACTGGGAGTTAACAGAGAGGCCAGAAATGCGTCGAGAGTTGGGAGGCTTCACGACCCAACGTGCCTTCATGGCCAGGCCATGTTCGTCGAGGGAGTTGAACTCGTAGCCGCCGTTGGGCATGGAGGTCACCTCCCAGCGGCTCGTCCCGTCGTCCATGCATATCTCCGTGTTGCTGACGACTTGACCTCTTTCAGTCTTACCCGGGCAGATGACGGCAATTACTTCTCTGGATCCCCATCGTTCGTCATCGGACTTGTGCTCTTCGTCAGTCTGACCGTATGCAGCGGCCTTCACAACGAGCAGGTCACTGTGGCCTAGCCTTTCCCTGGTGTTAAAGGTGCGAGTAAGACGGCGTGTCGAGCGGGGAGCGAGCAGTGAAAAGGGAATGACTTCGTATACGGGCTTAGGGCGTTGGGAGCTGAGGATCTGATGGAGCTGCAATTGCACCTTGGGGCGTATGTGCAACTTGGAACGCGGGTGGACGGTCGGGGGTGGGTGGGCGATGATGAAGGATGTCTTAGGGCGGGGCGTCTTCTTCTTCGGCTTCTCGTCGGCAACTGCGCTGCTGCCAGAGGAGCCAGGCCGAGAGGGGGCGTGAGAGTCGATGTTGGTGGGAGGGCTGTAGGGGGAGAGCATAGGAGAGGCTGCATTCGTTACATGCTTCGTGGGTGTCTCCGTGTTGTCTCCGTGTTGGGTCGATGTCGCCGGCGACGGGGTCTGGTACCTCAGCACGGAACCGAGAATGGAGAGCGGCATCTGAGCCAGCGAGTAGGCGCCATTCTTAGTGTTCGCCGGCGAGGGCAGGCGCCGTGGTGGTGAGCATTCATGGCCGTGTTTGGCGGCAGCACCAGTGGTCAACATGTCCAGCAACATTGCACCTGCTATGGCGATCGACACAGCATGCTGGCAGTGGAATTAGTACTTCTGTGTGCAGATGAAAGTCCCGGAAAGGGGAGAATAAGCAGCAAGCGGCCATGTTTCTATTTGAGGTCCGCAATACCTGTGCGCCTGGAGGTTTGAGGGGACCGTGGAGCAGCCCCTCTCCGCCAAAAAGCGCACTCTGCCTGCGCGCCAGTGCTCAATGCTCACGCAACAAGGGCTGACTACTTACAAGCCACAGCTAGCACGAAGCTGATCTTATGCAGGGAAGCGACAGCCAATGGCACCCTGCAAGCGAATAGAGTGTACCATGTGTCTCAGGATCCGAGATGTGGCAGAAGGACAGTCTTCACAGCGACCTCAGAGGAAGACATGCAGCGCTGGACAATGCACGCGGATGGTCGGCTCTTGCTTTCCCCCTCATCACACGCTCACTTTCATTTCTGCCGGCGTCCAACGGCCTGGCCATCTTTTTGTCCGTCGCTTCAGGCACGAGGCCACACTCCAACGCCGTCATATCAATCGTCCCGGTACCCGTTAGCGCATGGATCACCCAAAGCACACTCGAGACGCAACTGGTCAAGCACACTGCACAGACACGTACCTGATTCGTTCATCTTGTTTGTTTCATGCAACTGTGGCTAGGCCGTCGTGAACTTGCCTTGTTCCGTCGTCTCCTGGCTGCTTGGCGATGAGGACGCCTCAGCATGCGGCCCCCGAGTACGTCGTCGTCACCACAGCAATTCCCTGGCTGCTTACGGCCTTCGGTCATTTCGCTGACGGCCAGGACAGAGCCGTAAAAGCAGCCACAGAAGAGACTTTATAACAGCATTCACGATCGCGATTTCCGCTCTCATCCGGATGGGGTTGAGCTGTAACAACTGATGCGTGCGACACCGCCAGAGAGTGCGAGAGTGCAAGACTGCAGCTGGAGCACGCGTATATTGATCGTATACGTAACCTTAAGAACCTTATTGGCCGCCAGCCGTGTCACGATAAGCTCAAGCGAGCTGCGTTATCCTGAACTCCGGGCGCGATAAACATGCTTGGACCATGGAACCCCAGCTTTGATGAAGCATTTGAAAGATCCAAGAAGGATTTCGTTGATGCATGGAAAGCTTGAACAAGGCTCGATGTCGCATTGGCTTGAACTAGACAGACGAACACCAAAGATGGCCGCATGAAAAAAACCAACGTTCACCACCCCTCACCGCTCGCCAAAGCGCCCGCACCACACAAGCATCAGCCGATTGCTGCGTCGTTTTTGCATCACCGTTCTCTCGCAACCTCTGCAAAATCGTTTCTGACCCTGTTCTCGCCCTGGCTGTTCGTCCGATCGGTACCCGCTGTCATCCGCTCTCCGTGCACTGCGTCAAATTTTGCGCCGAGGCCGATCTGCTCGTGAACTTGTGAGCTGGTCCAGCAAATCGGTTACTCGCCCAAGCGATTGCATGTACGATTGTGACGAATCGTAACCCGGTTTGGATTACCACTGCGGCCGAATTGGCTGTGATAGAGGCTCTCGTCAGCAGCCCTAGAGCCTCAAGTCAAGTTATCATGCCATCAGACGAGCGCCAATCCGAAGGTGGCATTGATGCATCATCAAACTCGAGTCACAGTTCCGGCAAACATCCGTTGGTCGAAGAGCTCTTATCCTGGTTCACCCAGAATGGAGGCTGGCTGAGTCCGGATATTCAGATTGTCTACAGCGAGTCTCAAGGCCATCACATGCGAGCGCTTAGGCCAACAACACCAGAGGTGGTGACTTGTCCTTTGAAGCTGACGCTTTCGAGCCTCAACCTAGACCCTGATCGGAAAGAGGTGTTACCAATTACGAGCCCCCTACAGCAGTGTCGTGGCAAGATACCAGACCACATACTAACGTATCTGCTCTTGATTGAACAGCGCAACCAAGGCAAGGACTCGCCATGGCACTACTATATCGCATGTCTGCCTGGAGTGGCGAGTATGACCACGCCTTTGTGGTTCGATGAAGAGGATGTGGCTTTCCTTGCTGGCACTAGCCTAGCGCCTGCTCTCAAAGAAAGGAAGGTAGACTATCAAAAGCAGTGGGAGCACGCCGTCAACGTCTTGAAAGAGGTCGGTGTTGCGTGGGCTGATGAAGTAGATTTGTAAGTATTCGCAGCGACGAGGCTCCCAACCCCAGCACGATCGCGCCCAGTCACTCAGACAGACATTAAAGCATCTTACTATCGAGTCAAGTATACTGAAGGCCACCTCGAATCAGCAAACCCGATCCACTGGTCCGAAGTGGCAGGCTTTCATGGATAGCCTGTTTGCACCACCTTTTCCACAGGACGATAGACTTGGTTGGTAAGTATCACACTAACAGTCACCAGTGAATCACTCCTCTGGGCCGCCACCATATTCACATCCCGAGCATTCATCTCAACACATATCCTACCAGAGATCGAGACCGTCCCTATCCTCTTCCCAGTTGTCGACATCCTCAACCACTCCGTCACCGCCAAAGTAGAATGGGACTTCAAACCGCACCAATCCTTTACCCTCCGCTGCCTCAACAGTTCCAGCTTTACTGCCAACGAAGAGCTGTTCAACAACTACGCACCGAAACAAAACGATGAGCTGCTACTCGGATACGGTTTCTGTCTCGCCGACAACCCCATCGAACAATTCGCTCTAAAACTCGCCTTCCCACCTGAACTTGTACAGTATGCCACGCAGATGGGGCTGATGAAGCCAGAAAGTGTGCCATTTGGCATGGATACATCATTCCTGCAGACGGACCCGAACAAAGAGCAAGACTTCCTCCGTGCCAAGGGCCATCCATTTGGGCGGTATAAGAACCATGTCCCGTACTTCCGCGGTGTGCCGCCATATATCGTACACTTCTTCTTCATCCAGACAGTCCTTTCCCTCGACATAAGTCTGGACGACATCGATGTCGAAAGGCCAGGAGAGAGAATCACGTTACAAGTCCTAGTCCTTCTCCACCAGGCCCTTACACAGCGGAGCTCCGCCCTCCCGCTCATCTTTGCCACAGAGCCTCAGAACATCAAGCAGCGCTTCGCAAAATCCTACCGCGACGGCCAAGCACGCATCATCCACGCCGTACGCAGCGAACTCCAATCCGCCATCGACAGTCTCCTTATCCCCGCCAACACTCCACTGCCACAGCGCTCAGCACTTCTAACCATCTCCAACGGCCTCGCCGCCCTGCGCGCCGAATACCCCGCCGCCTTCACCAAATTCTCAGCCGGACTCAACAAGCACCACCTCAACAAGCACCGCCTCAACAATCCGCAAATTGAGCGAACGGTCTGGACAATTCTACTTGTAGTTTATGCCGCTCTGATCCTCACCAACACCGATAATGCTGGCGGCGAGAATTCCACACTCCTCACATCCCTGACTTCTACACACGCCCTACCGAGGGTGGAAGACGGCATCGAAGACGCGGAAACATACACGTTCCTAGACGAAAACCTTGACGACTTCTTGGTGCTGGAGGGCCAGGGAGAAGAACTAGGGCCGAGTGATGTGCTGGATGATTTGGGGGTGACGTTTGTGGAGGCGAAGGGGGAGAAAGCGTTTGTCAATGGACCCACGGAGAA
Source organism: Macroventuria anomochaeta (assembly GCF_010093625.1). Taxonomy (NCBI): domain Eukaryota; kingdom Fungi; phylum Ascomycota; class Dothideomycetes; order Pleosporales; family Didymellaceae; genus Macroventuria; species Macroventuria anomochaeta. Next base: position 243,927 of record NW_022985373.1, read on the forward strand.
TCTGGGCGTTAGGCTGCTGATGTGGGGGATGGGTGTTGCGCAGGCTGAGGTCTTGCCGGTTGTTGGGGTGGAGGGAGTGGAGATGTGTTTGTTCGTCGGAGCTGAGGAAGACGGGGAGTGGATGTACAAAGAGATCTCAGGCGCATGAGCGGACTGCGTGAAGGACGAAGCCTGCGGTTAGCCAGACTTCTGGTCCGTACGGTCAGTTCGCAACCACAGCCATCGCTGGCTCCCCCACTCTTAGCGAACAACATGCGCATGCCACATCAAGTTAGAGGTGAGCCCTAGATAAAAGGCTGAGGGTGTATGACCTACACTTGATTCGCCTTGTCACAAGCGGGATCATGCAATCCTTCGATACACGTAGGTATAAGATCGATGCAATCTCCCCTATCCACCTGTTTCCAATTTTTCCAAACTCCCATTCTTGCCTGGAAGCGTCAGCCTGCAAGTGACGTTCCGAAACTGTAAGCTCTCGATGCGCCAGCGTCCGCGCAACACCTGACACCGTCTGGTATCCCTCCAAAAGCAACACGATTTCCTCCTACAGACATGGCAACTCGAAACCCCACTAAGCTGTTGAATCATAGATGCGGCGAGAGCGATTGTAGTGCAACGATGGGGCACCCTGACTGTGGTCGGTGTGCATCTCATTGTGATTGTGACTAGGATATCGACCTGCTAGACGTTAGATAGAACAGTTGCGGGATCTTGAGCTTTGTGGAGATTTCAATTACAGCCGGTGGCTCTGTGGTTTTCCAACAGACTCAAGATTCTGGAGTGCCTTGGCAAGACTCATGATAGTGCGGGACGGCGGTGAATATGCGTTGAAATACAGAGCTCGTGCGTGTTTGATTGCTGTTATCCTTCATTTCCTCGCCAAGAATCGGTCCGCCTTCCATCTGATGACCTCATTGCCTACCCCCTGGCCCCAAACTGCCCCCCAATCATCTCTCCCAACGTCCTCCTCTGCCTCGCCCCGCCCGTCTCCCCCGCCAGGATCCCCGTACTCGCCCCGTCCCCCCTCTCACTCTCCAGTCTCTGTCTCAGCCCCTCGAACCCACCCTTGTCGCCCTCTTCCTGCCCAACCATCCACCCCGGCACCCTCCACCCGGACGCTCCAGGCAGCAAGTCGCGACGATATGCTGTCCCGACCGCCCAGCCCACGGCAGCCGCGAGCAAAGAGCCGGGGAACTGGGAGAGCGCGAGTTGGAAGGGCGGGAGGTAGGACGCCGCTTTGCTCGTGATCGTGATGCTGCGTGACCAGATGCTGGTAGCTTGTTGTGCTGTGGTGGGGGCGGTGGAGGAAGGGGAAGAAGGGGCGATGCGGTATTTGTATGTGTATGGGACAGCGGCGTAGTAGTTTGCGAGGAGGGCGAAGAGGATACTGGTCGGACCAGAGGGCAGGTAGTTTATATATCCGAACGTGAGGGGGCGGAGGACGAAGGTTAGGAGGATCGGGGGGAGAAGGGTTGTGTATGGGAGGGTTGCGACGAGAAAGGACTGTTTGTGTATGTTAGCACGTGATTCCCCAGGTTGCCAGCTCAAGAGTATGTATACGTACAAGAAACTTCCGGCTCCCCCACAGCCTTTCCACGACCCTCAGCTGGTAGAAAGCCAACACGCCAAACAGCACCTCGGTGCTATTCGTAAACACCCAGCCCCACGTCACAAACCGCCATAGCTGTCCATAGCCCCAAATGTGCGGTACAACAGCAACAGGCAGGTAGTATCTTGTGTCGGTGATGGTAGCGACGAGAGCGCCGATGACGGTTCCGAAGACGAGGAATTGCGAGACAGGTGCGTTTGTAAACCCTGAGGATATCATCGTGTCAAGGGGAGGTGCAGACACAAGCGTAGCGGTGGTCGAGATTATTGCGGTCGCATAGTGTCTTGGGTGAAGCTTGAGCGCTACAAAGAGAGGAAGGACGTGGGCGTTGGGAGGGAAGCGATGACGGAACCGTGGTTGGGGTGGAGCGGAATGCGGAGTAAACGTGGCACCTCCGAGATCATCACGTGCGAGGACTTTCACCAATTCACTGCGAAAAGATATTGCAACAAGTCTGATGATACACTCTGCATGCCAGCAGGTCCAAAAAGCGCAGCGCCGGCGCGTGAAAGCCAAAAAGCTTCGCTGTCCAAGTGGTGGACCATGTCATGACTCGCTGCGGAACAACCCCAAAAGGAAACGCCATGCTGAAGCCGCTCATTATACAAAGGAAAACATGAAACGTACAGTCATTATACTTTTTCAACCCGATTCGTGATGCCGTCTCCGTATACTCCCTTCGAGTTTCGTGATGGTTTTCCTCTTAACTACTCCTCATTGCTCTCGAGGACTCAAATGGAAATCCTTCTCTGGCTTCTCCGTCCCAGGCGTCGTAGGATTTGTCCTGACTCCGTCTGCCCTAATGGCGAAGATTTTTGAACCCGAGTCTCCTTCGTCTGAGGAGAAATCTGCCCTTAGTGTCCTCGTCGTCGCTCTCGTCCGCAGCGGTCTCACGTTTTCCGTGTCTTTCCACCAGCGTTCGCTGTCTGGTCGATCTATACGAGGGGATGTTAGTAACGAAACCGTTGAAGTACGAGGGCTTGCTGAAGTCCATGTGGTTAGTACTTGCTCTAGCTCTTGTTCTTCTGACCCTATAAGGGTGCCATTTGTTGTGTTCGATTCGAGGGTGCCATCAGATGGTTGAGGTCGTAGACGATCATCGCTAGTGGTGTGTGCATGACGGCTGCTCATACGCGGCGGTGGTGCTGGAGAAGGTTCGGCAACGGAGTGTGTGCGGGTTCGAGGCTTTGAGCTTCTACTCGAAGTGGGAGTGTGGGTCGATAAGGGTCGCGATGTGCTTGAGCGTTGCATCTGATCCAGTCGATACAGGCTGCGAATCCCGGAAGGTTGGTGCGTTTGCACTGGAGCGACTGTCGCAGGCCGACGCAAATCTGCACCTGACCTGGCGATGACTTGCTCGACACCGGGCTCTTCACGATACCTTCGCTCTCTGAAACGCTCATCGACGGTTCGAGGTGTGACTTCCGCATGTTCTTCAGGTATTTGTGGAATCTCAGGTACTTGTACAGTGGAGATCATACTTGTCGCTCTCAAAGAAGCATCTGACATCCGCTTCGACAAGTCACGCGCTGAACATGTCCGCTCTTTGGTCAGCTCGATAAACCGCTTCGAACGAACCGACGTTTCTGAGCGAATAGAATGCGCGTCTCTGTCAACACCTGCGCGAGGCGTCGCTGGCTGGCTATAGTAATCCGAGTCATCGTAGCTGGTCGCGGGGCGCTGTTCGTCGATGCTGTAGACACGCTGAGGGTACGTGGCGGTGCCGTCGACCTGCCTCGATTCTATCGCAGCGACTCTCGCTTTGAGATCGTTGATTTCCTCCTTAAGATGCAGCTTCTCGCTCTCCAGATTTGTGATCATCTCCACAGCTTCGTTCAAAGCCTCCTCCGTTTCTTGCATATTTGTGACAGCCTCCTTGTTGACATTGGTAAGGTTCACCACTTCCTCTTTCAGAGCTTCGTTCGCTTCTTCCACTGCCTTCCTTTCGAAATACAGTTTGTCAAGTTCTTGGTTCAACTCGTCGAGCTGTTCTATATCATGTTGGTGGCTAACCAGCTTCTCTGTCAGCCTCCTGTTCTCGGCACGCAATTCGTGGTTCTCCTCTTCCAGCGGCTTAAGCACATCTGCCTCTTCTCTGGCTTGCACCCACTTGGCTTGCAGCTCATGGTTGTTCTTCTTGAGCAATTCCACTCGAATGTTCTGCTTGATCAGCTCTTCCCTTAGCTTCTCAACCTCAGCACTTAGCTCCAGATTCGTCTTGCCGCGAGGTGGTGTATCATCTTTCTCATTCGCGCGCCGCCTGCGAATAGGAGATTCTGGTGTCATTAGTTCTTCTGGGAGGTCGAACTCGTCAAATGCGTCTGGCGACGCAGCTGGTGTGTGTAACACCGAGGGTATCGGTGCTGCGCGACGTGGGGTAAGAGTATCGATTGGCGCTGGCGTGGGTGTGTTTTGAGCTCGCCGCGCCTGGAGCGCATGCCGCAGGTACTCTGACTTGGGCACGCTCACGGAGGTTGCTGACCGGTTGAAAGTTGGTTTCGGTTCGGGCGTAGCAAGCCTGAAGGTATGATCCAAGGAAGACCCTCGCGACGAAGGCGGGGTTGCCATTTCGCCGTCCTAATCGTAGTGATAGTTATTATGGTCGGTACCAATAATGTCTGAGTGTGTGGGTGCGGGTCGTGCGCAGGGACTGGATATATGGGTTTGCGAGCCACTCATTTGTTTTGCACAATGTCAAAGATGCGAACAAAGGACTCTAAACCAACAACCCTGGCTCCACAATGAGATGCTCCCCCTCTTTTGGTTTGTATACTTGAGTTACGCAACTGCTGAAGAGCGTTGTAAAGCGCAGAAGGTCCAGCGCAACGTCATCGAACGGGGTAGGTGTCTAGTGTAACGTGAACCGGAACGGTCTGTCGCGGTGTTTGAGTAATGTTCTTGTGATCGTGAAGACGATTCAGATATCGTTGCGCGCAAACACGGGAGGGAAGTCGCTCGATAGAGGGTCAACCTGTGGTGCCATGTCTCAATCGTTGCGGTGTCGAATGAGCGCAAAAAGCAGAGATTGGTTGGCTGGGGGCTGGTGAAGCTCCAAAAGGCGGTGGAATGCACGTCACCGGAGGAGCAATGGAATAGAGCACCCAACCAGAGCGGATAGGGTCTTGACGACTGCGGCCGTTCTGGCGCAGGGAAGCAAACGTCCCAAATATGAGCGCGCAGCGAGAGGGGAAGTGAGACAGGAAGGAACAATGTGCCTCGGGCAGCAGCTGCATGTTGTTTGTGGAGCGCGCCTGCAAATGTCGGTCCCTTTGCTCAGGGCCATGCATCACTAGAAGGCGAAGGCGCTATCCCGCTGCAACGGCTTGCATTCCCCAGCTTCTGCAATTGGCTGCAGGGCGTGCTAGCTGCGGATCAGTGCATTAGATCGTAGACCCCAATGTGCTGTCCCGGGATCTGTGCAGGACCGCCCTGCATCGACGATAATTCACCACCACGGGAAAAGCATGTGTGATGAAGCCACGCTCGCTTGGCGCACTCATTTGTTCTCAAGAGCGTGGGAAAAGCACAGTGGTGGAGGCAACGGCGTCAGAACGGTGAGAGCGGGCGCGAACCACAACTCCACGAGCTACCGCCGTAGCGCCGTGCCATATGCAAGGGAGGTTCGACGGTGGCGATGGTTCAACCCTTGGGAGTTGCCTTCTAGAAGGCTGTCACGCAGAGATGCCCAATCCATTGATTGATTGGTTAAATGTCCTATGTGAGTCTGAGGCCAATACCTGATCCATTGTTTCGCCGATAAGCAGCTATCGATGATCTGTCGTGTACAATTGTAAAGGATGAGGGGGTAGAGCTGTTGTTTGAGTGGCAGGTACAACCTTGCACGTTCTTGTCCCTGCTGTTAGACGTGTACTCCCACCGACCCTGCGTTGGTGAAACCTACACGTTGCTGATGCTATAGTTCGAATCGAGGTCAAAGTGGTTTTCACTCCTACTCCAGACTCAATTTGGGCATCCACCTCGTGCACTCAAAGGATGATGGCCGAACCTCTCTGAACTGCGGTTCACTACACTAGCCATGCATGATGTTACATCATAGCTCATCAAAAGTTGACGCCAAAAGCCGACGCCAAAAGTCGACGAGAGAATTCGACTGCCGCAGGCTGGATGTGAGGCCAAACTCGGGGCCAGACCTGAGCATCGTATTGTGAAACAGCCGCAAGGGCTTATCGTGTTCAACGGTGCAGAAACTTGCTCAACGTCTTCGGATTTGCAGAGTGGGATGGAGGGTTGGAAGTGGGCTGAGGATGATGGATTGATACGGTTGATACGGTTGCTTGTTATGTGGGTCATGAAGAAGAAAGTGCGATTATTACAATGTGCTACTGAGGCGCGAATACGCCTGTTTTACATGATCGTACAACGTGATGGTAGTCTCAAATCCATGCTTATTCCATCTCGACCGCAATGCCAGCTTGCCTCAGCCTGTCCTCCCACTCACATCGCAGCGCCTCCATCTCCTCCCAGCACCTCTTCCCCGTCTCCTCAAACTTCTCCCTCTCCTCTTTCGTAAGGTCCTTCGCAAACGGGTCTCTCCCCTTCCTCTTGTACTCTCCCAACCTGCCTCCCCAGCCCCAGCCAGACACCTCTGTCCGCTCAACGCGCTCTTGACCCCAGAAGTCCGTTGCGCTGCCCCACTTGCCCACACCTTCCTTCTCCTCCATAGTATCAAGTGTGCTCTGCTTGGCAAGTGCAAGCCAGACCATGGCGACAGCGCCTTTCTCGAGGGTAATGGGATGCCATTGGCTGCCGAGCCAGCGGGCGACGTAGAAGGCGATAACCATGGCGTATTCGAGGATGAGCGGAAGGGTGAAGATGGTGGTCGCGGTAATACCGGGATGCGTGACGTAGATCAGAGGCTTCGTAGTATCAGCGGATTGGTCGGGTAAGTCGAGGTACTGGTCCACGGCATTGGACGTGGCTGGTAGTCTTGATGTGATACCCATGACGTCTGTCAATCGCTTCGACGACTCGTATGCTGCGTCTTCAGAAGTAATGCCTTGGAGGTCGTTGATGTTCAGAGTATGCGCATATGCTTCCAGACTGCTTGTCCAGATCAATCTGCCTCTCGTACCTTGACTCCTGGGGTGTCGTGCGAGCAGCGGTGCAAGGTAGTGGCCCAGCAGGTAGTGACCGAAGAAATTGGCGCAGAAGACCTCGCCCAGCGCAGGCTCCTCATGTGGCTGCCCATCTTTGGCCGGTAGTTGTGGTCTGGCGACCCATCCTTTGCCCGATATCTTGTAGGTGGGCCAACTGGCAGCCATCCTCCACCGTCGGAGGAAGCTCCAGACCGCCAGAGGCCAGTTTAAGCCTGTCCAGCCGCCAATACCCGCATTGCAGATGACGACGTCGAGCTTGGGCGTTGTCTCGCGCAACTTCTTGCTAAGCTTCTGCACCGAGACAAGGCTCAAGAGGTCCAATCGCTCCTGCCTAAAGTGTATGCGCCCCTGTAGCAGCTGCGTGACGCCCGGTAATGTTCGTTCATGCTGGCGGCAGACCTTGCGTAGATGTGCTTCGACCGTCTCGATCGTGGCGTCGCCTTTCTTCTTGTCTCGGGTGGTAATGATGAGGACGAGGGATTCTATTTGCGGGCGTGTCTGTAGGAACTCATCGATTATTCGTGTGCATATGCCAAGTCCCAGGCCACTGTAGATATGTCAATCAAGGCACGTGCGGGGAAATAGAGTAGCTTTACCTGTTGGAACCGGTGACGAGGACATAGTACCCATTCTCAGGTTGTGGTATGTCTTCAAGGTATGACATTTTTGGCGTGCTGAAATGGGAATGATGCAATTCCTCGAACGCTGAACGCCGCAATTTCCTGTTCCTATTTTCGCTTACACTTTGAGATAGAGCCAATCAAATAATACCATCACAGCAATAATATGATTGGGTCATATATAAGAATGATCGAGTGCGAATGCGAGTTTGACAAAGTTTGCGATCAGCATACCGGATAACCTTGTGATACAGAGTAGAGCTATGTATTGGCGTGTGGTAGCAGTTGCCAACATCCTCATCAGTACTGCCATCTGAGCCACCGGCTGTGCCATTGGCCTGCTGGTCTCCCATTGGCTGGCGGTACTTTCGTGCCGAATCATAGCTCAGCTAAGTTGTGTCGCGCAGGTTGCATAGTAAGAATCCTTCCTACACAACTTCGTTTGCTTCATGCCGTTACTCTGACATGTGCTTGCATATGGTACGCACGACCCCTCGAACAGCAACTGCAACATCTCGGCCAAATGCCGTGCTAGGATGGTGCTCTTCAAGGTTGTACACCCTCCACTTTGCTATGATCCAACAAGAGTCCTTGCTTGCGTCGTGCTTAAACCTGATGACACGTTCATGCATTCGGCGCTGGAGCTTTCCGCCCATTACCGCAGTCTTATCTGGCAACCTCTTTACCTCTGACCAAACTGAGGCAGCATGCTGAAGGTTGCTTGAGCGTTGTCCAGGTTCTCACCGCCTACCTTGAGAAAGAACTGCGACGAGCTCTCCGTTCAGGGTGCGTTCAGCAATGCCGTAACTTTCACACCCGCTATCACTGTCTACTCGGGCCACAGCACAGAGTCAGACCATTCACTTCGAACGCCTGATCACTGCGCACTGGCTCTCCAAGGTATCCTCGTCGACTTATCTACCCCGAAGGTTCCGTATCGTGAGGTGAAAGACTCGTGAGTCGTCAGGCGGGCAAATCTGGTCGGCTCCCGAGCGCTAAGGATGAGACGTTGCGCTTCGCGGGGAAGATGGATGCTGGTCGACAGCCACCGGAGAAGGACCGTCGCGGCATTGTCGTCGGTTCAATGGATGCGAAGAACACAGCAAGAACTGGTGTCGGCTACTTTGTGAGTACGTAAGTGCTGCGGAGAAGACGCGAGAAGTGAAGATTTCCGTAGGGATGCCTGGACCTTGTAAGTGCAGCGTGTACATCAATCGACGCGTTAAACATGCGTCTAAGAAAACCCACTTGATAAGTTTCCAATATTACATCTGCACTGAGCGTTCGTATGCATGCCACGCGTGATAAGTTCGACGCGCGTTTCAGTCCAACAACTAGGCTCGTTCTTTGGTGATCGTCGTAAACGGGTTCGCAGGACATGTGGACGGATTTCGCTCCGTTTCTTCGCAACGGTTAAGTTGAGCACAAGGCGGGTGACCATGCAACTTTGTTGGCTAGAAATGGCCTAAGCCAAGGCAGGGTAGGTTTGTCTAGACAGCATCGAGGACCAGAAGTGGGCTCATGTGGTGAGTTTGGCGTGAAACCCCTACGAACTTTGGTGTTAGTAATGTCGACGAAGGTTTGTGATAGAGTGAAGTATCAGGCCTGAATTGCGCCTGCGCTTGCTCAGCTCTTGGTCAGCATGGAAGACAACCCTGTGTCTTGGCTATGACCGGCAGTCGAGCGATATCGAGGCCTTGTTTGATCTTCCCTCTGAACTTCGAGGAACAAAGGAGATGATGTGATATATGCAACGGAGGAAGTTTCTGAACACGAACGTGAAGGCTTGATTCAGTAGGGCCGACTGCCTGCGTCCTGCGAGTGAAACGGGGCTTTCTGTCAGAACTCGGCCCGCTCCCGCGAGCCAAAACGCCGGTACCCAAGGCATGAATCAGATCGTCCTCTGTGGTGCCCTGTCGCTCGTTTCAGTAACGTCGAGCACTAAAGTCGACCGTTCGTGATCCTGCATGTGTCGATGGTAGCACCAGCAGCTTGTAGTTAACTTGCCGATGCAGGTGGCTTTTTGGCGACAATCAATGCGCTCCTCGATCAATTTGTTCGGTGGCTCTGGGTGGAAATACCGGTCCAGATTGCAGGAAGTCGGAAAGTAGGGTTTACTTTGACGAGGGCAGGTTTGGTGCGGGCCTCGACAAGGCTAACGATTGGCTCGCACCTTTGCCCCGAGTCTGTAAGACGACCATCAATCCTTTCAAGGCTGACCCTTGAGGCTTGAACATTGAGATCTACCAGAATCCAGGGCAACATCGTTTTGACCAAGTGTACAGTATGCTTGCCATGTTCGACTGAGCTATTGGGGCCTCATTACACGATCGCAACTAAGCGAGCACCATTTGGAACAATTGTGAAGCCAGGAGCCCTGCACCACTGCCTCTTAGTCTTTATGTGCATATAGACTGTGCCAGTGTGGAGACTCAACTTCCATCCGATCGCTGAGTATGTGAGGTCAGGGATCGTGGGGCGCGATCGGTGCTGACTGCCCGCCTTGTTTTCTGCAGGTTCGTCATGGACTTGCTCCATAACGGCACGTTGAATGTTGCGGCGCCAGGACCAACACCTCGTATGATAAATGAAGGCACGGAGAAACGGATGCTGCACTTGAAACAGGGCCCAGTTTGCGGTCAGTTCCCGTCAAACTGAAGTTTCGGCAACGGCTCTGTCACCGGAAGATTCAGTCTCTCGGAATTTGGTGGACAGGACCACAATCCCTACAAAGCTAGTGAGCAGTGTAGATGCATGATAGTGGGGCTAGGATGTGTACGGCAGTGAGATTGCACCTAACGCTCAAGGTCCTTCAGGATCGAGTCGCCATTCGCTAGGAGGGCGTCCGTCCACGATGCCACTTTGAGAGGATGAGGCGTTGGCCGGTTGGATGCGAGGTGGAGCCCGAGTCCGTCCGCCTTGCTGAATGTGGTTGATTGTATATCTGCTCCGCGGAGCTCATAACTGCGCGTTCAGTGGACGCTAGTGGCATAGTCTTGATGAGTTAGAAGCCCTTTGAAATAGTTTGCGGGCAACAGTGAAGCCGACAAGCGGTACGCTCAAGCCAAAGCTTCGCTTGGAATTCTAAGGCGCTTCTTTGTGACACCACCCCCAGTTGCGATAAGAGCGACCAACGGCCAGTTTGATTAATCGGGGTCGTTCGTTACGGACCATGTGGAAGCCCGCAGGATCTGCTAACCAGGATTTGGGTCACGGCACTGGATCTGTATGCACCTGCCACAACACCATCACTGCATGCCAGGATGTTGATACCGCTAATCGCGGTCAGCCTCTGAAGAGGTAATCATCCGGCAGATGCATTAGTGAGTGTGCTGATGATGTGTTCCGCATTTCTAACGAGAAGGTGTGCGTCGTGAAGAGAAACAGTAGTTCGACCTTCATCTCTCGTAACTACGTATGTCAGTATGTCATGTAGTACGTGCATTGGCCGATTACAAGTCTGATTGGCTGAGCAACCTCGTAATATGAGCTCCTTATATCACAGTATTCCCGGGGTCTGGATGTTCGCCCTGCGAGCATAGTAACACAACACATCTGCCGATTTGCGGGAGCTTGTATCACCTACGTAAGAAACGACTATAGAATGAGGCAAATACTTTGCACAAGATGGACCGATCACTGAGCCGCGGTTCGAGCACATTATACTCTTTATCGTACGATGGGAGCATTATTTGTCCCGCCAGCTTTTGCTATCCGAAACAGCTGGAGCATCCGAGGTTCGACTCTCAGATTGAGCGTTTTGTGTTGAGCGGCGAGGGTCATCGGTCGCGTTTCTCCGTGTTGGGGTGTGAAGGTTACAGTTGATCAGCCGTGCGTGTGCAGACCATAACGACGGTGCAAGTGATTCCACAGAAGGTCGATTATGAGCAGCGAAGTAGTGAGGATGATGCAAGACGCGAGTGCAGCCAGATGCTGGTATGCGTATTCCGTACCTTTGAATGTTTGCACTACGTCAGTGGCAGTGATGTGCGTGCGTAACGATCGGAGCTCACCCCGACGGACATTAAACTTGTGTCACACCGTCCCCTGTGCCGTTTGTTTGCGGCAGACTTTAGTGCAACGACAGTCTGAAGTTTAAGAATTGATGCTGAAGTACGGCAACGCCTTTCATTTGTTGTTGGCATCCTGATAAAATATCGTTGAGGGTTGTAGGAAAGATTCGATGGTTGTTTTCGAAGTGTTCTAACAGAAGTGTCGCGCAGCTACTCCCAAAAAAAAAACTCTGCTGGTGCGCCTGCGAAGGCTGATAGTATATGCGTGAAAACGAGCAAACATAGCTCTGGTGATACGTTGACCAAAAATGTCCAAGTGGAAACAATCTCAAAATGGGTATTCTGCAGCTTTCCGCCGTCCCGTATGCGCCTTGCTTGGTAATAGAACCAGACCGTGAAAAAGAGATCGAAGAATTGTTCGACTAGCGGAATCGTGACTTGGTCGGGGAGGTTCTGCAGTCACCTAGGATCGATATTAGATTGATATTATGCCATCAGGGTATCTTGTGAACAAACCGCAATCTTCGTCCAGTCGGTATTCTCTGGGTTGCTGTCAGTATCATCTCATTCAGGTACCTTGAGGGTTCTTACATTGCAATGACATTTGCAGGGCATCTCTTGTGCGTCTCTTGGTATTTTGTACACCAGGCTCGAACCACGTATCGTACATGGTTGCATTTGTATTGGACTTGGGTGTAGTCGCACATCGAAAAGACGTTGTTGTTGCAAACTTGTAAAGGAGACTGACGACAAGAGTGGTGAAATAGATCAGTATAGACTGTAGTGGCGTAAGAATGTCACTGGGTGGTATTGATAGCTCAACAGTGAGTAGCTGAGATGGTGATCGGAGGCATACATAGCTGCGCGTCGGTCCGTCTACTATGTATGCAAAGTAGCAGTTAGAGGTCAGTGCGAACCAGGTACCCGAAGCATGATGCAAAGCCAAACCGCATAGATGGGCTCTAGTCCAGGTGACATGCATCGAGGATGCGATGATTTGCTTAGCCGGGAAAGCAAGTGTGGTCGAGCACTTCCAAAATTTGGGCTAGCTGAAAGCCAACCCACTTCCGAGAAAACGTGCGGGTGTAATGGCGTGTCCTGGCGGCCTACAGGAAGCATTGACTACAGAGTTTGTGTGTAAGAAAAACGCCGTAGCGAGTAACGGGCAGCAAGGTCTTACCAGGACCCTAAGTGGTTGAAGACAGGAACAGCTGGGAGACGGCATGGTGTCATCTCGCAGCTCTGCCACTGAATGTTACTAACACAAGTGTACCAAACTTGGGCAGTGGCTTGATCTGCACAACGGGTCCACGTTGGCCTGAAGGTTGAAAGAGATGGTGCGTGGGGTGGCCGCGCCGTTGAAACCTTGACCTCTCCAATACAGTTCGTCTTCTCCACGCTTGGCATCCGTGAGCCGGCCTTATATTACGCGCGTTAATGCCGCTGCTTACAAGCACCCCTTCACCGCGCCAACATGGTTTGCAAAACCAAGGCCGGCGCGACGGCAACCTACTGAGCGACCTGCATCCTCCCGTCTCCCCGTCCGGAAGGGAGGCCTACGAAAACACCCGCGACTCAGCGAGCGTTACACGCACAAAATGGCTGCACCGGTGAAATTGAGAACCCAATCGGGCGACATGCGTCACGTCTCAAGGCTGTCAGGCGAGTCGTTGACACTCCCGCGACTACCGCACTTGACATCTCGGCGACTGCAACTGCCGCTAATTTTTTGGCATTGACCTTTTGACTGACCTTAATGAGGCAGGTCTATTGGTCAGTCGTAAGAGTTACGGATGTTTGGGCGTCAACGTCCAATGAAACAGGAGACAACCAAAGAGACTCTCGACTCCACTTCGATCTTTCGTAAGTGCTTCTGAAAGGTCGATACCTCTGTACTGATGTGTACAGCCTGATCTACACACCAAGGTCAGACGCTGCACGTCGCATTCGATGCCTGTGTAGTGTGCGTTCGAGAACATCGGGAAGGGCCAAATGAAGGGGAGTAGCTGTCGATCAGAGATCCACCCAACGCGTGGCAGTGGACTCTCCGATCGTCCTACGCCCTGTTTCTTTATAGCAACAACATCCGGCCGTTACGGAATCAGACAATGCAACAAAACTTACCTCAGCGCTGGGTGGGAGATGTGTTGGGTTTTGCGGAGGGACAGGATGTGCCAAAATGTCTGCTTTGAGGCACAAGCACCGGCGGAGAGGGGCACAGCACCCTCAATCTGTTTCAGAGGAGTGTAGGGGAAACACGGCATTGGAAACGGTGCAGTCTGAGGTTGCTGTTGCTTTTATGATGCCCTCGGAAATAGAGGGACTGCTGTTGTGGATCGTGCGACGACGGCTGTTATCATATAGTTGTGATTGGCCCCGAGGCGAGATGAGAGTCAGACGGATGAGGAGTGACACCAAAGATGTCACCCATCCACATAGGATGCATGCTGGCTTCATCGACCTCGCTTTTGTTCTACCGAGGCCCCTAGCTCACCGATGTTGCATAGCAGGGAGGCCTACGAGCTTACCGATATGCGCACGCTAAGTCAGTAAAAGAGAAGGTTACAAAGGGTCACTGCTTGTACCACGCTGTTGAAGGAGATGTTGAAGAAGGGGGTTACTCCAACATAATAGCTGCTTGGAAGAGCCGGCCGTCTGCTCATAAACGGTTGGAGTCAGGAGCAACATGCCATATGCTATGAATGCGTGAGTTGGAGCCAACCACTCACCCGTATCGTAAGGCTACACCGTTCACACCAGATGGGACACCTGCAAAAACAAGCTGCTCGCCCATCGAGGACTTCTACCTTGACGTTCACCGCCGACGAATTGCCTTCGCCGTCTCTCAATTGCAACAACGCAGCAACAGAGAAGCTGTTCACGCGCCAACCTGTTCAAAATTATACTTTCCGAGCATCCCAATGCTCCAGAAGCCCCTCGGGAACATCATGTGTATCCAAGATTTTGAAAAATCGTTCTTTGTAGCTTCTCTGGTGCTGCCTATATATATAGGTAAATTAGCTCGCTGACCTCAACTACTTCAAAGATACTCTTGCCACACTTGCCTTTCTCACACTCCTGCTTCCGGCCTTCCCAACCCGCCACCATACCTACCAGACCACCTCCTGCACCTCCCCAACTGCTTCAATTCACTCCTCCCTGCCTAGCTGACGACAGGGAGAGACACAAACATTCAATTTTTGAATACGACAGCCAAGAGACACAAGCAACATCAACAACGGCACGATGAGAATGAGAGATACCAAGACCAAGCTACTTAGTCGATCTCATAAACAGAATGTCCAGGGAGAAAAAGCCTCAGCCGCATTTCCACCGCCAACACCTCAATACCTCAATACCTTCGCCATCACCAACTGCAACACAGCAACACCCAACAAGCTTTCACCCACCGACCTACCCAAGACTATTCTACCAGCCCGAAACATACCCATCCGACGATCCGCCTCCACGACTTTCCAGACAAGAACACGTCAGAAACGCCAACATCCACGTACCAGCAGACCCAACACACACGCGATGCAAACGACTTCTCCACCGAACCATACAATACTCACAAACTGACATGAAGAACGTCCAGAGATGCTCCAAAGCGTGAGAACTGGAACAGAACCTCACACCAAGCACTGCAGCGAGGCGCGACATTTGCGGGTCTACCTTTAGTTTTGGTGGAGATGGCATGAAGGGTGCACGAACCATGATTGGGCAGTTGTGTGTTGTGGGCGGGTGTGAGGCATGCAGGCACGGCTGCTGAATCACTGGTGTCGAAGAGAGGAGTACAGTAGACGGCTGTGCTTTGAGAGCGATGGTGCAGGATAGCCTGGTTACTGACGCTGCATGCTGTCATTACACGCGTGCATATCGTAACCAAGCTCGAACGGACTAGATGAGGTTATACTCATGCCATGGTCAAAGCACAGCAAGGTCGAACATGTACAAAGATCGTGATTGCTTCCGCACCAGGCTCTCCGTCTTACGACCACAGTTCCTTATGGTGTAATATTTGTATTCGCTATGCCATCATCTATCGAACACGCAAATTGGCCTAAGCCAGGATGCTATGCCATATGCTTGCATGAAGGAAATCCAATGTATCCGGGTATCCTACGCCCAAACAACATGATATCTATCCAAGCGCGCGTTTCTTCGGCTTCTTCCTCAGCTTTAATGGCTCAGGCTTCGACAGAACCAACTCGTCATCCGCATCATCCGCGCACTACGCCGATGTACTAACATTTCTCTTCGTATAAGGGTATCCACGTGAGTTCGCAGCTGATCGAACCAAAGTTGGCTTCGGCGTCGACAGTGATATGGACCGTCTCAGCGAGAGTCCGGCGACAATCTCAACAAGCCTCTCCCTCATGACCTTCATCGGACTCGAGTCTTCCTCCGGCACATCAATGCTGTGAGAGTGTCAGTACACCCGCCAAGCGCAGCACAACAACTCCCTTCGCTCACTGATACAGCTTAATCGTCTTGTTCCTGACCTCCTCACACTGCTCCAGCGCCTGTATATGCCTCTCTTGCGCAATCTTCCACATCGTCATGACAGCCTCGTCTTCCTCCATCCTGTTGAGGTAGCTGGCAAAACCAAGCTTCTTGGTAGTCTCGCCGCGGTTGTGGATGAAGCGGTCGTCGAGGTCTTCTAGCTCGGCGCTTCGCGAGGCAAAGTGCGCGGTGATGCCTTTGCTGAAGGCGTTGAAGGATCTGACGTAGCCTTCCATGTGGCTGAAGTAGGCGTCGGTGGTGGCTTGGTCGAGCTTCAGCGGTGGGTGGGGAGCAGCAGGGACTGGAGGGAATTTAAGGGTGCGGGCAGCGTTTGGCTTCGTGGGATGTGTGGATGAGGCCTGCGATTGGAATGGGAGTGTGTCCTTGAGCGCATCGAGTTCTGAGAGACCACCATTCTGGGTAGGCAGGAAGGGCTCGACGGTCGCGATACCTGAGAGGCCGTTCAGACCTGGAGCGGAAGGCGTGCCAACGGTGGCAGGAGAAGGCGCAGTCTTTGGAGGCACAGAGCCTGTCCTCCTTGCCTTGTCTTTTCTTGGCGACGATGGTGCTGTCTTCGGTCTTGTAGCGGAGGTACTGGCGTTCGCGGTCGGCGGTGTGTCCGAGTCGATGTCCATCTCGTCAGGTTCGCCTGTTGGCTCTTCTGCAGTTGCCTGATACTTTGGCCGGGACTTCTCCGTATGGTCTTGCGCTTTTGGCACGGATGGCTTGCGTGGAGGTTTCTGCCGTTTTACAGTCTCCAAGTTCTTGCGATCAGAGACTTCGTTCGGCAACGCCCAGCTCGGCTCCTTGAAAGTTTCACTCCAAACCTCTGGACTGAACTTTGCGGTGTGAGGCATAGCCTCGGGAGGAGGGGCAAACTTGGCCTGAGGAGGTGGACCTGGAGGCGGCGGACCTGGAGGCGGCGGAGGCATGTAGCCGAACTGTGTCTTAAACGCGTTTCCTGCCGGTGGGTTTGTGGGTGTCGTTCGTTGAGATGCAGCTCTTCCTCGTGTAGGCGATTGTCGACCCTTGTTAGTCGCACCTGGCTGCACGTTAGGTGCGAAGTAATCGGCACTGCCTTGAAACTTTCCATGCCAATCGGATGGTGAGAACTTCATGTTGATGCTTTCCTCGCTCCTGCTCTTGAAACTATTGGGCACGTTTCCAGGCGGAGGAGCAGTTTGCTTTGGTGGTGGAGTCGCAAAGGCATTCTGGTTCCAAGTGGGAGGCGGCGGGTGTGGGGCTTTTGGTGGTGCATGTGCTCGTTGCTTGTTTCCTGTACTTGCTCGGAAGACCTCAGCTTCCGACTCGTCGCTCGAGTCTGGGTACATTTGCGGGAACTGGCCTCTACCCGAGCTACCACTATACGAATTTCGTTGTTGCCTCCGCCCTGAGTCTGAGTACGAGCCTGCTTCGTTCGAAGGACTAGGCTGGTGTGAGTGTGACGGAGACTTACGCATGCTTGCGGACCTTCCAATACCCTCCTCGCGCATTCCTGCAGCCTTGGAGTAGTACGGCGTCCGTACACGATTGCCCTCAGAGTACGGAACATTGACGTTTGGCGAACTTGATTCGGCAGGCGTGGGAGGTGTCGCAGTCGGGCGGGCGTAGCTTGATCGATATCCTCCAGACTTTGCCGGCCCTTCATCTGCCCCTGGTGTTCCTGGGTTGAAGCCAGTCTTCGAGGACGGCACCCTGGTACTCTGACTGCGCCCAAAGGGTGTGCCATTTGGATTGTTTGGATTGTTTGGATTTGTGGGGTTATATGGGCGAGGCTCTTCAGGCCGGGCGCCACTCTTCATCTTCTGCCATGCTGTGAAGACATTTGCGCGGTCCTGTGAGTCTTTCGGCCCTGAATGTGGGCGTTGCGCTGTCGGCGGCGGGCGAAAGTTTTTGTTTGTGAATCTATCCTGTCCGCTGTTGTACGTCTGGTGGTGCTGTGGTGGGGGCGGCCGTTGTGGCTGAGGTTGGGGCTTTGGGGGCGGAGGGCGGTAGTAGGAGCCGCTGGGCGTAGTCGTTGTGTAGGTGTTACGCGGTGGAGGAGGCGGTCGAGCTCGTGGTGTGTTCGGCGTATTCGTGGGTATGTTCAGGCTGCGGTACTTCCTCCTCTCGTTATCATACTTCTGCCGCTGCGTTGGATCACACAGAACCTCGTGAGCAGCCTGAATCTCTTGGAACTTTACGACGAACTCTGCCTCGTGCCCTGGATTGCGGTCGGGGTGGTATTGCAGGGCGAGTGTGCGGAAGGCTTTGCGGATCTCGTTCTCGCTGGCGTTGGCAGCGACTTTCAGGTCTGCATAGTAATTTCGCGTGGCATCAGCTTTGACCATGGCGGGCGATCTGGTTTGCGCCGTGCGCGTCCAAGTGAGGCGAAAGCCCCAGTGCGGGTGTTTGTAGTCTTGAACACTAGGCAGACGCGGTCCCTGAACTGCGCTTGGTGCACTGTCTCACTGCTATGTCGTGAGGCGGAGCGGCTCAGATGATGAACCCTAGGGCGCGTGAACATGTGAACATTGCTAGGTGAAAGCTGAATTCAGCAGCTGGATATTTCTGCTGGGCGTCAGATCACCAACGGCATGTCGTCACAGGCTTTGGTGCTGGTGTGTGTGCATCTGGTCGCGATTGGCCGTGGAGTTTGTTTTCGCTGGCAGTGGGAGTTGGGCTCCTAGGTAACGAACCAGCCCTATGGCCGTCACCACCGAGCTCAGGGCATCCTTGTCTTGCTTCACCCAGCCTACAGCTGAACAGAAAGGGGCCGTAAACTCATCAAATCAACATGTAGGAATCAACTGCAGTGTCACCCGCAATGTGGAGTCCTGCTGGCTGTGATCTCACCACATGTCATGCAATAGGGCTGCAGTGCACCGGTGAGATCAGCATCCAAGACCACTTTCAAGGCACTGCGCCGCTCGAACAAGCCGCAACCTAGCCTCAGCCGCATTGATCCAAATCTTTGGATAACTACAAGTTTGGCTAAAATGCTCGTGTGCCTTTGGATTGCTCAGTAGCATTTTGCCTGCATCTTAGTCAGGAACGGAGCACGAGTTGCCCCGGTTGACAGCTCCAGGGATCTGCTGGAGGACTCGATAAGGAAAGCACGCTAAGATAAGGTCGACACCTGAGGCGCGACATCAATGAAACGCTGCATCCTTCAGCATCGCCTCAGCAAATGCGCAATTAGAATATGTCAAAGCCGAAATCATGTCTCTTACGAAGTTTTGCTTCCTCAGGCTCTTCGAGCATCCTCCATAGTAATCTTATCTTCTGAAGATACCAATATCACCAGCCTACATTACGCGCCCGCTCAGGCCCCACCCGTTCATCACGTTGTTACATCATGCTGGAGTATCGACGTCCCTCCTGCATCGAAGCACCCACAATGTCTTCCGCCATCCAGACGGTCCCATTCCAGCCACCTAAAAAGTTCCAAAGACCGAAGGCAGATGCGCCATGGCACCAGTACCTCACCATCGACCTGATATGGTACGTGCTAGGCTACACCGTCTTCCACCCATTTGTCTCGTGGATCGTTGTCCTGTGTCTGCGCGCGCAGTACACCAAGTATGAGGCGCCTGAGATGCGCATCGCGATTGGCTGGTCCATTGCGATGAGCGCCATTGGCATCTTTGGAATTGTCAGCGACAGAATCGCATTCGGCGCGCATAGGGAAGTCGACCTGAGTGAAGAGGTCATCGTCATCACTGGTGGTGTTGACGGACTGGGAGGACTGTTGGCGGAGACGTATGGGATGAGGAACGCCAACGTCGCCGTCTTGGACCTGAAGACCGTAGACAAGGATGAAGCAGAGGCGAAGGGTGTGGCCTACTACCAGTGCGATGTCGGAGATGCGCAGCAAGTCGAAGCTGCGGCAGCGAAGATTGTCAAGGACGTGAGCAGCTACTGAACGCGTTGTTAATATGGAATTCAAATACTGACATACCCAGCTCGGTCCTCCAACAATCCTGATCAATAATGCCGGCATCGTCCACACCAAATCGATCCTCGCCTCCACCGCCGCCGAAGTCGAGCAAACCTTCCGCGTAAATACGATGTCCCACTTCACAACCCTCCGTACATTCCTTCCACACATGCTCGCCGAAGGCCGTGGCACCATCGTTACCGTCTCATCCGTCCTTGGTCACCTGGGCGCCGCGAATCTCTCTGCATACTGCGCCTCGAAAGCTGCGCTCCTTGCGCTGCATCACTCGCTACGCGCCGAGCTTGCACACATACCTGGCGCAAAAGAGATCAAGACAATACTGGTTCAGCCTGGGCAAATGAGTACGAAGATGTTTGAGCACGTACACGCGCCAAGCAAGTTCTTTGGGCCACTTGTTACACCCGCAGAGATGGCACAGAGGATCATCAAGTTGGTGGAGAGAGGCGAGAGTGGAGAGGTTGCGTTGCCACTGTACTCGAGGTACATACAGGTTCTTGGATGCTTGCCATTTGGGATACAGCACATTGCTAGGAGATGGAGTGGACTAGACACGGCGGTGGAAGATGGCAAATCAAAGGTGAAGAAGGAGGTGGGCGAGAAGATTTAAGAAGTAACTCGACAGGGAGTCTCAAAAAGGAACAATGCCATGTTAACCCTCGATCGAGTAGAGCAATTTTGCAACACAACCTTCACCGCGTGCCTCCATGACCTCGATTCCACTTCCTCGAGAAGCTATGGCACAGGGAACGAGAGTTGTCTCGGCTCACCATCACTACATTTTGACGGCCCCGAGCTTTGGAAGGAAATTTACCATAACAAATACCGGAAACGGTGGTCCCTGGTGATCCTGTTTTCGTGCTACTACACGGCCAGGTTCTAGTAGTCGTGCTCGCGTCCAGGTCCAAGAAAACTCAGTCATTTAACGTTGTTAAGCATAGTTCTCACCGCGCACAACACCTCATTTATTGCCACGTATCTCGCAGCGAGGGACTATTGTTATACTGCTTTTTGACTGCTTGGATACTATGGCAGACCGAACAACCCAGCATGCAGTGGAGGATAGCGCTGCTGAGATCAAAGAAGTAAGAATCAAGATGAAGCCTGAAGGTACCGTTGAACGAATGCACGACAACAAGCTCTGTTTGTTATTCAAGCTGGCCACTCTTCCACTGGTGTCTATTGTGGGTGCGTGCCTACATAAACCCTTCCAGCCTTCCTCAAACCATCTTTCCTTTCCTCCACAAGACAACCGACGAGATTGTAATGATGATCATACTCTCGTCCAAGACAGGGCCCGGCGACCGCACAATCCTGTCGTTCGTTAACATTGTTCTCTCAGAAATTTCCGTATGTCTCGGATTTTCGGCATTGTTGGCCGTATGGCAAAAGCTGTTGCAGTAGATGCAATAAATGAATGTGTAATCACGCAGGGCAGTAAGTCAGGGTGGATCTGCGCAAAGCAGAAAAATCAGTGTATTCTGTTCTTGTTGTCCTGTGATTGCTCCTCACCAGACCCTCAGCAGGGTTTGTTTACATGACGTATGTATCGTGCAGCCAAGTGCAGAAGGTGCTTGTTGGAACGAGCAAGAGCACTGCACCAACACACGTGGCACACATGACTTCCTTACTCCATAAACTGTCACAAAATCCAATGGCTTCGGACATGGAGGACTTTGTTGACTTTCGCTTGCTATTGCTTTCGGGCTGGTTGCAGAAACAGAAGCAAGATATTCCGACAGAGATCATCAGAAAGCAAAGACCCAAATGTCCATAGGTTGCACTTTCGAACACACCAGACCATGCAGTTAGAAGTGAAGGATGAAAATCAGCTGCTGCATGATGCGGGCGCAGCAATCAACCGCGACAGTTGAACCAGTGTCGGTGCTATCTTGAGTGCCTTCACGCTGATCTCTGGCTAGCTGTGA
This sequence comes from Macroventuria anomochaeta, assembly GCF_010093625.1. Lineage (NCBI taxonomy): Eukaryota > Fungi > Ascomycota > Dothideomycetes > Pleosporales > Didymellaceae > Macroventuria > Macroventuria anomochaeta. The sequence goes on from NW_022985373.1 coordinate 265,657, forward strand.
CGATCCCGCCAACACCGTCGACTTTAGCTAATAAAATGGCTTTCTACACGGTTGCATCTCCCCTCCGGGATTCGCGGATCAGGTTGATAAGCAGCTACGATCAGTTCCCTTCCTGGCAAGTAGAAACCGTAGTCAATTAGCAAGCCGCACAGCAACGCATGAGCGAGGGTGGTGTTTTACGGAGGATACATGGGAAACGACCATGGTTCAGTGGTGCAATGCAACGTCCAGCCAGGGACACCCACTTCGACATTATCACTCGGCTTCGCAAACAGTATGACTGGCTTGGCTTTCGATGTCGCATGCGGCACCACTGCTGACGACATGGCTCTTACCATTCGGCAATCCAGTCTCGCCAGAACTACGAAATCCCAGGAACACCCCCGCTTCTATGTTACGCTCTGTTTCTCAACAATCATCTCTTCTTACCAGAAGCAACAGACCTCAGGGGCACCCGCTTGGCTATTACGCCTCTGTCCTTTGACAGTCAAGTCATCTTGCTGGAATATAATACCCTAGGGATATTATGGACCGACTAATACCGCAACAGCTACTACTACAGAACTCCTAGAACCCGCAAACCCTGCCCACGATGCAGAAGACTCAACCTCCGCCAACAGTAACACTGCGTCCCACCCATTCCGCTCCTTCACGCTTGCCATACGTCGCCTAAAGCAATCAGCAGCCCGCGCCAACAGCTTCTACACCCGGAACATCAATCAGCTGCAGCCGCAGATCGACCTCATAAGCACAGTCGCCACGCAAGTGCGCCCGGAGACCCGACGTGTGCTGGGAGGAAGGCAGTGGCAGCTGTTGCTCGCGAGAGACGACTACAAACAACTTTGAGAAGAGGCGATGGAGCACAAGGCCCATCTAAGCGGTGTTATCACGAAATCAGAAGAGGGTGGAAGGAAGTTGCGGACTAGTGAGGTGGTGAGCAAAGCGGAGCAGGAGTAATTACTTCGGATGATGGTGGTGCCGGCTCATTGGAGGCAGTGAGATGGATGATGCACGATTGGGAATGTGGAGAGGAATGTGATGCAGACGTCATGAATTCGAGGTACGGAGCTTCTGGGATTCGAACTCGAGGACTACATAACAAAAGGGACGCTGGACTAAGAGATACCCACTCAACGCCGTCTAGCCATAATTTGGGCCCATCTAGATGATATGAAAAGATGCCATGTTTCGCCGATCGTAAACGCCTGATTAAGGAGGGAAAATCGAAGACGTGCAACTCAGGCACATGTGTGGGTCTGCCTCATGCAGCCCATCTCTTCTTCCACCTCGTTGAGGCAGCCGGATTTCGCCCTGCTTCTTGCTCCTCAGACTGGTATAATGCTTTCGCACTTGCCTGTGTCTCTTGAGCCTTTTCAACCTCAAGTTTCTTCTTCTCCTCAATCTCCTTCAGCCTCTCCACATTCACTTTCTCCTTCTTCGCCTGATCCTTCTTCTGCCTCTCAATCCTCTCCAGCCTCGCCTTATTATGCTTCTCTTGCTCTTTCTGCTCATGCTCCTGCTTAGCGATCTCAGCAGCAACCTGCACCTTAGTTAACTCCTTTTCCTCTTCTTTCTCTCTCTTCTCTTCTAGGCCCTTTTTATAAGCCTCTTCGTCCCTGACTCTCTGTGCCTCGTTGTCATCTTCGAGTTCATGCATCCACACTCCCTTTCCGTCGTCGATCACTTGTTTCAGCTGCGCCAGTGTACCGCACACACCATCCACCTCGCCCCAGGGCAGCCAGATCTGCTCTTTCGATGTCCATATTCCACCACGTCCGCCGCGCTGGTCCCAGGATCGATCGCCGCCGACGAGAGAGTTGTGATACCCGTTCGGGCTCTGCGGAGTGCGGAAGTACTGGCGCAGGAGGGCGCGCTTGTGTGGGGCGAACCACAGATGATTGAACGAGATTTGGGCGCTTGGAATGCCGGAGGACTTCGGGTCATGGATGGCGTCGGGAACACGAAGAATCAGCGCGGGGATCGCGCCAGTATACGTGTTCTGAATCAGTGGAATCTTGGACCAGTGTGTACGGCGGTCAGGGAGCCAGTCCAGGTCAAAGTCGAAGTCGAGCTTGTCGATGTAGGCGGGCTTGTTAGTGTCAGGGGAGGGGTTGTGCAGATATAAATTTGGACTCCAGAAGGGGAGCTTGCTGGAAAGAAGGGTAGGCGGGAGGGAGAGGTGCGGCGTGATGGTTTTGGGGTGGCGGTATTTGGATAAGTCGGTTGAGTTTTCGTGGACCAGGGGAACGAGTTCATCCAGAGTAGTGTAGAGAAGAGGCTGGAAGAGCGTATGCGTGTAATCAAGACCGATGGAATACTCGTACTGTTTCCCAGGTCGAATGGTAAGATTGGCAGCCTCCAGCCGTCGCTCGGCCGCCACATGCTCTTCTACTGCTTTCCCCACCCATTCTCGCAGCTTGGAGGTTGCAGATTTACCCTCTGTCAACGCTGCATCGCGTATTAACTGTTGTTCGCCAAACATAGTGGCGATTACCGACTGCATTGTCTGCTTCTCGGTGTGTTCTTTCTCATACTTCTTCAAAGCTGCATCAAAGAAGACCCTCAGGTCCTTCGCAGGCCCCATCACAACTCTGGAGTCCAGGTACTTTGCAGGCAGATCTTCCGTACTGGTAGTCTCTTCACCGGCACCGTATATGTCGTCTGGTAGTATGGAACTGGGTGCCAATTTGCAAGCCGTGTCGTCTCCCTCGCACACCTTCTCAGCACCAAAGATGATCGTCTGATTGAACTTTTGAAGCTTGTTCTCGTCCAGGCCATACTTCTTGAGCAGTCGCGCATTCGCATATTCCAACACCGCCTCATACTGCTTGATGATGACGTCGCTCGGCAGCTGGAACCAAGTATCCTGACCATCCACGATCAATAGCAGATCCTCATCATGCACCAACTTCTCATTGTGAAGGTACTCGCGTATCCCAAACAGCGTTTGCCTTTCCTTATGTCCTGGCGAGATGAACGTCTGGTGAAAGCCGACAGCGGTCGGTGGAGGGTAGTTGAGCAGCATCGCCGACAGTGTCGACTTGCAGAAAGCATCTGAGTTCTTCTCCGAGGTCATCAGCAGGTGGAAGTTCGGTGTCGTTTTCTCGAGCTTCGGTGGTACGTGATCAATCTCGCCGTTCTCGAGCTGCAATGTTGTATTCGATGGAGCTTCGAAGGGCGTTTTCGTGAGCTTCGGCAAGCTGGGTAGGTAGGGACGCCATTGGTGTTCGGCGAGGGCATGGTATCGTCCGGTGATGGCTTCGGAGTGCCGTACGCCTACGACGCCAAGTATGAATGTGAGGACGAAGACGGAAAGGAGCAATGTTCGCCCTCGTCTTGAACAGAGCCATTGGACCGCTGCTTTTCCTATCTCTGTTGGTGACTGTCGAGGAGACATGGGCATGGGCAGCATCGCATCGCCCGCCATAATGGATAAGCTGGTGAAGCCTCACAAGACTCGATATCGAGGATGTGGTTCGTCTGGCGACAGCGCAGAGGGACTCGACGACGAAGGAAGGAGCGACCCCAACATGTGCATCCCCCAATGCTACCAAACAACGAATAACCTTCAGCCTCGTGCGTCCGAGCCGTTCCTAAGTAACCGTCCAACGTTCCTTCGATGACGCCGCCGTTCCGCCGTTCTTACGCGTCACCTCCACAAGTCCTAGATAGACCCTGCAATCTTGCGAAACGCGGCTTCGCTCTGCGATGAAGGGTGCGACAGCTGTAAGGGACAACATGTCAAGGGAAGAGTGAAACTGCGCAACCATTACTCTAAATTTCTTGGGAGCTTCCCAGTGCGCAGCAAAGAGGCGTTGAGGACAGCCAGCCAGTGGTGGTCTGGCCCGCCATCCAGATACCCTGGTCGCGAGCTAGGCTGTACAGAAGATGGGCTTCCCGCTTTCGGGTAGTCGCGATCTGCAAATAGATCATCACAGATGATGTGCTCGTAAGTCTTATCGACACTTATCTTGACCGTGCGGAGTGATTTTTCGAAGCTGGATTGGTGTTGCCTGACAGCTGTTGCATCTGGTTTCCTTGTTTTGCAAGATTGCGAACGTTGACAGAAAACGGTGTTTCAACGCTCGTGCACATAGTTGGAAACAAGATCCACTGCGGGTACGCTAACCGCGCAAGGGGTGACACGGGGATCACGACCCACGCCGGCGCGTCCGCTGACAGCTGATGAGGCTGAACTTGATGCATCGAAAAGGAGACCTCGAAACTACTGCAGGTCCGAAGAGCTCGTATCTTGCACTGCAAAGTCTTAACAGCACACCGAAGCTTGCACCAAGACAGTGTCTCAGAGCATTGGAGGACGAGAACGGGCGGGTGCAACCAGCTGTACTATGTGAGTGCATACACCTGCTCAATAGAGATGGTCGTTTTTGTGTTACGCCAGGTTAGCGGACGACAAAAGTGTCAGAACGAGCGACAACGCGGCTGACTGACAGAGTTCAAGCTGATGTTTGGATCTAACACATTCATCGAGCAATCAATTACATTTCGTCTCACTCTCCTTGATCCACTCGCATTTCTTCTCAGCTCGGCCCCCTGTTGTACCATATCATCACCGCCCGATGCTTCCTTTGCGCGTCTGCTCGTCTGCTTCCATATTGTATGGGCTTCTGAACCGGGCGAATCGTTCATTGTTTGACGCCTCGCAGCCCTTGTTTCGCAAGTTCGTACTCCGCGTGCCTTGAACCGGGTGAGTCTCTATCGTTTAACACGTCGTAATCCTTATACTTCGCGTGATATCTCTCGACTTGATTTGCTCTTGAGCTTGTCGGCAACAGTCGATCGAACGGCGCTGCACTTGTAGGGATGACGGGACTCAAGATGCAGGCGAAATCCTCTTCACAGAATTCAATATCAGCCACGGTTCTCTCCGCGTCTCCGCACGCGTCCACGGTGCCCCGGGCGCAGTAGCAGGCATCTTCACCTACCACAACGACACACAAGAATCCGACCTCGAGATCTTCACACGCGCCCCCGAGCAGTCCGTCCAATACTCCAACCAGCCCGTATCTTCAGGCGAGCCAGACTGGATGCCCATCCCAGGCGCGACCGTCAACTTCATGATGCCGCATGCGAAAACGTATACTGACTGGCACGTTCATAGACTCGATTGGACGCCAGTCCGAAGTGTCTTCTTCGTTAATGATGAATAGATGAATACGACGAATTTGCATATGCCTGTTGCGAGTCCGCCGAGTGGATTCTACATCGATATGTGGAGCGCGAACTCGACTTGGAACGGAAGCATGGAGATTGACATGAACGCAACGTTGGATATCTTGTGACCGAGATATTGTTCAACACGACTGAGACGGCTGAGATGAGTAGCGGGAAGAGGATTTGTGTGGTGGAGATTGGGAATGTGGTTGCGGTGAAGCAGTCGATGGGTGTCAGTACAAGTTGGCCGTCATGATCGATGCTTTTTGCGGTTATGGTATTTACGTTCGTACTGACGTAGAGTCGGAATGAGATGACACCTGCATTATTACCAAAGTGCGATTGCTCTTTCCCTTTTAGGTCGCCCGATAACTACGTGTAGTTTGTCGTTGTTTGCTCCTTCACCTTCTTGCTTCAGCAACTTTCACCTCATCAACCTCGACCCAACAATGTCCCCAGACGTTGCGTCGTCATCGGTGTATACGGCAACCTATAACATTGCTCTAGCGATCATAACGGCACCTCCCGTCCAAAGGCAGCATGACACCTTCACCTACGCGGAGCCTAGCTCGACAAAAAGCCCAACATCAGAAGCTGCTAGTCCAGCAATGCGAGAGTTGAACGAGCGAATGGTACTCGGAGCCAAAATCAGGGTCGAAAGGCTCGAGCGCGCCATCGACGGTGCTCAAATACGCATCCACTTTCGACAACTCGCCTATGAGCCACTGGCTGCAACGTTCATGGCTTCCGACCTGCGGTGAAAGAACACAGACCTCTGGGAGAGTCAGCTATCAGAAGAAAAGCTTACAGAAATTCAAAACCAGAGGGAGTGGTTGGTCACAGAGTTGGCTCATCTCGAGAAGGAGATCTGGAGAGCTAAGTTGGAGGGTGCGAGGACTCGACTTACTCAACCACTGAGATCGAAGCCAACGCTAAGGCAAGAGATGACTTTGGGATGATTTTAGAGCACTCACGGATGTGGCGGGACTTGGCTCATGTACTTCGTTGGTTTTAGGGCGGAAGACACATCGTAGGGTGGCCCCCCAAGTGTTAGCACCCCTGCTGCGCCATTTTACGCCCCAACAAGGCAAAAGTGTTCTATACTCGACCCTCGGTGAACATGAAGGCGGCATAATGATTGGAAATGTATATACGGCGAGGACGGCGAAAGGTGGTCTGTCTTCTGATTCGCTGAGCCTGGATACGCCTTCATCGTGAACACATTTGCCAAGCCTTGGGTCGCGCCTTATCAGAAGGCACTTCGCTGCCTACAAACACCTTCTTATCGTTTCTACCAGAGTGTTCCTTTGTATTCGGAATCGAAAAGGGGCCTGCCAATCTTCACAGCTCGCAGTTCAGTTTTGGCGAATACTCATCACTGCACGACACACCCCATCACAGTGCCCTCGCCCACGACGATGAAAACTCCATCCACAGCTCAGGTACCTCCGGTCAGCGAGAAGAGCACAAAGGAACAATCCGTCGCCGCCCAAACACTACAACGCAACTCCCTCAAACCCTTGCGCACAACTCCGCCTCTTCTAACCATTTTCACACCCCTCTCACTCCACACCTCGAAAACCTGTAGCCCATTTCCCGACATACGCCTGTTCACCCTTCCTATCCGGTAAGCGGTCTACTGCCTAATCGCCATCACATGGCTCACCAGCACAATAGCCAGCACACTATCTCTTGTGCTGGAATGCGTCTTCAGTATGGAAGGGTCGCTGAGAATGGCACCCTGGGGCTTAGGCAGCGTTCTGGAGAATGTATAAGGGTGGTTGGCTGCTGGCTGCTGGAATGATTGTGTATGAGGTTTTGCGGGAGCTGGGTGAGATGCAGATTGGTGTTGGGATGGTGTGCTAGATGTTGTTCCGAGGTAGTGAGGTTAGGAGATCTTCAAGATGGGTTGTGATTTTAGGAGGAGCCCGGCAGTGTGTTAGTGTGGGAAGTGGTTCCGAGGCTGACTGTTTTGGTGTTTTTCAGCGAGATGAAGCAACGAGAGGTATCGTAAATGCATTGTACGCTAAGCAAACCATGCCTAAAGTCCCACCATGCACGCCTGAACGATCAAGTAATCAGAGATGCCAAATGTGTTCGTGTGCCCGCTCTGCACTCCTTGTCTTCTCTTCTCAGTCCTCTTGTCCCATACCACTGAGGCAGTCAATCTACTCGAATTCCAGGCTGTCTCGCACACACTTCCTCACGCGCTTCTTAAACTCGGGTGTGTTCTCCCGCCACAGCGCTGCGGCCTCGACATTGGCCGGTGACTCGTCGTTCGGACTCGACAGCATCGAAATGACGGATAGTAGGATGGTCTCGGGTGTCTGGACGGGTGACCAGCGCTCTGCAGCTGACTCGTAGCCGTACTTATCTTCTTCGGGTGGGTGCAGGATCGAGATGCAGACCTCGCCGTTCTGGTAGACTAGCAATGTGTCAGTACGAATACTGAGAGTGGCCGAGGTGTCGAAGTCTTACTGTTTGGGTGGAAGATGGGTGTCTCGAAGCGCATTTTCGGTGGTAGCAGTGGATATTCGGGAGGGAAGTTCAGTCGTGCGCGGAAGAAACCACCTGGAAGCTGTCAGCTATACTTCGGCATATCTTCTGCCTTCTCTACGAACCTCCGTAGAACTTTGTGTCGTCGTCGATCATCAGCATGACTTCCCACTCGAAGACATTGTTGTCCGCCAGACCGCAGCTGATGCCTGATATGCTCTTGTCATTTTGCATTTGCTTGAGCTGGCGAGACAGCAGTCCTGCTGCAGCTGATGTAGAAGCCATCTTTGTATGTTGTGCTGGTCGTGTGCTTGTGTATCGAGCGAAGCTTGTATGAAGCTTGAATGAGGACAAGGTGGGGTCGATTAAAGACGAGCGCAGAGTGGGGCAGGTTTTGTCGAGAGGCAACCGCGGAGCGTTGCGATGATAGGCGTTGGTCGACGGAGCACGTGAGGCCTTTATATGTGCGGCGACAGCGTATATAAGGTGCTGGCGGTTCAGGCGCGTTGCTGTGTGCACGTCAAAGGCGACCGAGGCGATGGTGGGGCTGTCCTAGCAATGGCGGGCGTTTGGCAGGGGTCTCAATGGATAGATAGCAATTCTGTAGCAGATTGAGGCGACAGCGACCGAATGTGTGCAGTTTCGCAGAGACTTTAGAGCGGCGTGGGTATAAAAATATGTGAAGAAGCAAACATCCGAGGTCGTGAGCACCTTCCCGTCGACGTGCTCATGGGTGGCGTCAGAAGCCAAGGCTAGCAGGGGCCCTTTCAGCGCCTTTCCAGCGGCCGACTTCCTCTTTCTCTCACTTGCGCATCTTCACCGTCTCAAAGCCATCTTGAACCGTCACGCGGCTGAGGTTCCTGTTGTTGACTCTGTAGGGCTGCGCTGAAATGGCAAAGAAGAGACAGGATGAATATTGGGCAAGGTTGAAAGGACGACCGCGGCATTCGAGGACTTCCCTTTCCGCACTGTCCGCGTCATGTATTTCTAGATGCAAGCTTCATGTTGTAACGCGAAGAAGTGGGACATGATCAGAACGGTTCTCAGACAACAGTCGTCAACCGAGCCAAACATCTCAGCGCACGCTCAGCCAGGGCCTGAACCCCTCGTACCTGACGGTCGCCCCGGCCGCCCAGATGACCAAATCGATATTGAAAGTCAGCACTTTCCCACCCAGCACAAAGCCTGTCTTATGGCGATGCTATCGAGCGAGGACCAAAGTTATCGACCGTCAACCTCCAATAAGCCTCCCGACGCTTTTCAACTTCACGTTACAGATGGCTGACTGTTCAGCAAATTTGGCACTGACTATGTTAGACTTGTAGTAACATTATCAGGGATGCCTTGACATATTAACTATTTGCAATGCGACACGGAGGGGGACTACGTCTGCAAGCTGCATGTCAAACGGCACGTTGTGCGTCGTGACACAACATGCAAAGCTGGGCCTAGATGCTGGATATCCGGCACCCGTCATCGAAATCTTGAGTTGACGACGATTGCAGAAGCATTGACCTTTTCATGCATGGACTGGTCACAGCTACATGTGTTGTGGATGGGTTCAGAATATCGTAACTAGCCTAACTCTAAAGGGTATTCAGCAGATACTACAACGCAAAATAAGCACGAAAGCCTCAGCTGCCCGGTCGCAGTCAGCGAACACGGTGGATGCAAACATGGCTGCAATTCCTTCAATTCATTGCTCTCGCAGCAATGCTACCTGAAACCCTCTCTTCCGTGTAGAGCTGTCTCAGAACGCGAACTTGAATGTCCCTTGGCTCGCTCCGTCAGGTCCGAAGAACACGACAGGGTCAGCGTCAGTCTCTTTCACGACATTCTTTGCATCCTCGGCGTGGTCTTCTTTCTGTTTGCCCTCTTCCAGTGCGGCCATAGCCGCCGCTGTCAACCCTCCGTCATCATCGTCATCATCGTCATCTGCGCCATCTGCAGTCTTAACAGACGTCTTCTCATCACGCTTCTCTGAGGTGTTTGGTGCGCTTGCGAACTTGACTTCCGCAGTACCATCCGTAAAGAGAGGCTGACGATCGATTTCCACATGGCCAAGCTCGAACGTCTTCTTTCGAGGTATCAAAGCCAAGAGCGACCATCCTCCTCCGAGCCCCAAAGCGCCGCCCACGTCTCGAAGTCGATCTGCTCCTGCTCCATAGCATCGGCTAAGATGCCAGTGTTCCAGCATTATTCGTAGGTCTGGTGCCAGATCTTCGACTCGCAGTGTGAAGCGAGGGCATCGGCGTCGGTATGCATGTCGAGTGTATCACCACTGGCTTTGCACTTGACTAGCAACTTATTGAGGATTACAGTCAAGTCTTTGAGGCAGCTCTGGCGAACACACTCTTCTTGCTTCAGCTGGTAGGAGTAATCCTCCGTCATAAGTGCAAGATCCATTTGAGCGAGGGTTTAAGCGATCTCAGCGTCCTCTCGATGCTTCGCCTGATCTGGTTCATGGTAGGTCTTCGCGACAGTTTTGGTATCGTTGGTTTGGTACTTGCTCTTCTTAGGGTTGGGCGATCTTGCGGGCAGGTACCGTGCCTGAAGCTAACGGGACAGAGAAAGTGAATTTGTCCATTTCGCTAGTTGGTGGTTGAGTTGAGTTGACTTGGTGTGCGTGCGAGCTCGGAGGGAAGCAGGGGATGGGGCTTGAAGCGGCCCAAGTGCCTTGAGCCCCGTCACGCATTGTGTAGGAGCGGTGGCCTGCATGGCTGCCTTCGGGGCCCCGCAAGACGACCATGGTACTTTCACTGCTCCCCGCTTATGGTCACGAGTCTATCCTAGCCTCTCCATCCTTGGGTGCATGTACTGACCGCTATCCCTGACAACCTCCCCAATAACCCCAACCGCTGGCATGGATCGGCTGGGCCATCTACTCCCACCATCGGCTGACGATGGAACGACCAACACCACACCTGGCCCCCTTCCTTGAGTCCTGTGGGAAGAACGAAACATTGGCGGAGCTTCTCTCAAGGCTTACGGTTGGTAATCAGATACATCCCTACGGGATGTCAGCCAAGCCGAGCGACGTTGATACCGCACCTGGGCTTACCCCGAACGCATTACTTGTCATGCTCGAAGGTTTTGACAGCCTCCAACAGAGCTTCTCCGCTCTCAATAGTCAATCAATGACCGCCGGTATCAACAAACTATACTCCCTGGATTCCATCCAAGTACTCCACGTGAGCACCTTCCAACGGAAGCTGATCGAGCTGTCAGGTTGTGATGATGATCTGTACTTGCTTCATCTTGCTGAACACACGACGAACTTCCGGACTTGGTTGCACAGCGAGACGTATCATCTATGGTGTCGGTTCCGTCTTGAAACATCCAAACTGGATACAGCCATCAGCCGCCATAGCACAAAATTCGACACAGTTGACGCATCTGCGCTTCTCCAGTGACTATGTAGGTGTCTCTGCGTCGACAACAGCTCGGGCTGGCTCAGTTGCGGTGATAGTTACAGTAATCCTTGAGTAAGCAATTCGAGTCTCGATGCTCGTGACAGAGAGGCTTGGAGGTAGATGCATTGCTGTGGTGAGGAAGAGCAGCACTGCTATACTGGTAAAGGCGGTGAGGCAACGCATCTTGGTTGTGGGATTGGACTGTTCGTAAGTCATGTAGATTTGATGTGTGAGCAGATACTGAGATGCTAGGCCGTAGCTTGCTTTTATACTATGACGGGAAATGTAGAGTGGTTGTGCGCGAGGACCCTGCGGGAGCTCTATGGACCAGGTATTCCCTTAACCGAACTAGCACGATCCAATTACGAAGCCGGTAATCACAGCGCAGTTTGCCGTAACGGTCCTTCGACCGCAATTGCTCACTCTGTGGACTGTCTTTTGCAGGCTTGTCTTTGTGACTTTCATGGAACATTTATGGTAGATGCACGCATCACATTAGCTCTCCTAAACAGACCTGAACGCCTTTCGTATACCTCCAGGACTACCTGACTCCTCTCTGACGACTTCTGAGCCCCCATTCGGGTCAACTTCCCATACCACGATCTCCATTCCAAAACCCTCCAACATACCACCAATTATCTACCAGTTAAACTCTCCAATTAGTCTCCTGCGCTTCTCTTGTTCACCGATCTTCAGCAATGGACCCAGCTGCGTCGTGCCCGAATCTCCACATCTCTCCGTACTAACACAAATGCCCAGCTGCGCTGCTTCAGGAACGCCCGTATTGTTGCAATTGCTTGCGCAGATACTCTTAATGCAGACGTGTCCAAGCGGGCATCCAAGTTTGCTGGGGTCACTAGAGAGCTCCGTTTGAAGACATCGGACAAGATTTCCATTGCCGCATTGGTACCTGTCTTTGTCGAAGCAGATGCCATGTTGAGATGCGTCGGTAGCGCAGATGCAGCCTCCCGATGGGCGGTTAGGTCCCGAGTTGCAATGCCGATCGAAGTCGCAGGTGGAGTCACAAGGCTGGCGGACACATACGCCGTTAATGCAGTCTAGTCCAGACGCGCACGCATTGCCGCAGCGGCCACAGTTGAGCCTGTCGTTGGTTGCGACATGGCAGGTGCCGTTGCAAAGTATGGAGCCGAGACCGCTGCAAATTGGCGTGGGGGATGTGGAAGTCGTAGAGCTTGTCGATGTCGTGTTCCACGAAGTGGACCTTGTGCTCAAAGTCGTTGATGGGATTAGGGTGGTGTTGGAGGGTGTATAGTTCGTTGACACAGATGTGGACGAAATTGTCGAGGTATCCGTGATCGAAGAGGACGAGCTAGAAGATGTGGAAGAGGCAGAACCTGTTCCAGTGCCGGTAGACGAGCTGATAGTGACAGTAGTTACAGTAGTGGAAGAACTGTGCGAAAGCGTGATGGTGTAGGACGTGCTACAAGATGCTGTAGAAGTAACAGTCGAGGTCAGTGTTAAGGTGTCCGTGCTTGTCAATGTCTAAAGATTATCAGGATGGATTAGGCAAGACCTCTGCATATCTCTTACCGTGCTGAGACTCGAGAGAGTACCTTGCGTAACTCCCTTGCAAGAGCATGTACTGGCATAGAGCGAGTCCAAATCGGAACAAGCATTGCCAACATATGTAGGAATCGGTCCAACGATGGTTGTCGTACTAGAGGATAAAGCCTGGTTCTGGCGAGCTTTGACTCTACCGGCCGCACTCCCTATCGAGGGTGGTGTAGGAGTCGGAAAGGTGAACCCCGGAAGGGATGAGGCGCTGGTAGTTAGGCTGGAGGCAGTGCTGCTGGTAGAAGTTGTCGAGCAAGAGATAACTGTAGTTATGGTGTCCCGGGCGACAACCGTGATGGTGGTACTGACGTAGATGCATGAGTTGTAGTTCAACAATCGAGCTCTGCTGCTTACATTGGGAAGATTGCCACAGTTGTTGTAAGGCGACTCATGCAGTCTCGTTGTGCAGTAAGAGGATGATCTGTACCCAGATTCGTTCCCCATACGGCTCGAAAGCAAGTATCTTCGGAGCATCTGCCCTGCCTTGGCACCAGGTTGGCTGCGGCGGCGAATGCATAGCTGAGTAGAGAAAGAACCGTAGAAAACTTCATGTTTGTTGACAGCGAACGACTGAAGGCGAAGGTGTAGCCTGCATTCTAAGTGGAAGGCTGAGATGGCCTTTATACACCACTGGCACCATGGGCAATTGCTGTCGGAGTATCTTGGATGCGTTATCCGCATCACTCGTTCCCAGGTTGGAGCTAAAGTGAAGCCACTCAAAGCCAGCGAGATAGCGAGTGATGTCCACAGGACCAAAGGTCTCAAACTCTGACTGCAATGGTGGTCGTACAGGTGGCTAAGAATCGGATTCCAGACGGTATGGTGCCCACTTCGAGGCTCAATCGCATCTGAAAACGCATACAGTCCGACAATGTGACACACCAAAAGACCCCTCAGGGTGGGCGGTGGACTTTTGGCACTGAATCCGCATGATGCCAATACTTTGAGTCCTTTGATGGTGTCGGAAGCTGTTGTAATTTTTCGTCACGAAATTTTGATGAAGTCAAGTTGTCGTGCACAGCATGATGCCGTGTCATTGCGTATGCAAACAATGATGCGCCGTTATGTAGGTACAGTGCAGTCACTGAACGAAGCCATGGAGAGGCTGAGGCAAGCTAATCAATCGCTGCTAGCATGCTGCCAAACCTTGAAGTTCTGATCAAGATGTTGATTGGTACTTGAGAAGAATGCCAGAGCAAAACCGTGGTCCTCAGCGCTTCTCGAAGGTATTTCCCTAGAATGCGAGGAGCTCGAGGAATGCCCAAGGCCTCTACTCCTACAGTGTATCGTGGAGGACCGAGGGTCATCGAGCAGACAAGCCCTCGCACGGAGCAGGTAGCCACACCGTTTACGGATCGAGGCGTCGATGCAATTGGCGGGCACGGCCCGGCTACTCTTGTTGGTTATGCTTGTGGTAGAGGTACAGACTCGTGCGCCTCAACGGCCGTGCAACCTGTTCTGAATGGACGTATACGAATACAACATGGCTTGTTCGATAGAAAACGCCTGCAGTGTGGCTGGAAATCGACAGGTGAAGATGTAGGACCAAGGCGATGCCACTATTCTACAAGAAGTGACCGCATCGTAATCCTCCAGAAGTTCGTTCCACAGTTCGCACGATAACTGAGCCGTAGAGAGGGTTGATGAACCCTCTCAAGCGGGAGGTAGGAAGTTCGCAAAAAGAATCCCCTGAATCATAGAATACATAACCATCGTGCGAATCGCCCATTTTCCAATCTGAAGGTCTGACTGCAGCCATGCAGCCACTGTCAGATACCAGATGGGATATCCGGAGGCGATTCGGTTGACAATCTGAACGTGGAAACTGGTAGCTGCCGCAAAAGCCAGTATTAGCTGCGGTAATGCTAGTTCTGGCAGGTCGTGCGTTACATCAGGCGCAGGCTTGGAGTGGAGGGTGTTACTAGTGTGGGGTACAGGACGCCCATGCAACGGCTGAGTATAGCCGATGTGCAGGATGGTGACACTCGAGTAGACCAAAAGCCACAGCATTGGAATCGCAAGCAGGAACAACGGAAGGTTGGACAGAGTCCAGTAACGGAAGAGTCCGACGTTCCTAAACGCGTGTTAGACTGAGTTTTGCTAATCCCTGATAAACTCACCAATAATGACTTTGCACCCACGAGTAGATGCTTGGGATGCTGTTCTCGCACCAGGGCCTGATCGTGGAGTCGCTGGTACTGCAAAATTCCAGGTAAGCCAGATATTGCGGCCCAACGAATCCAATGGCTATCAAAGTGCCTGATACACAAGTGACAAAGACTCTGCAAAGGTCATGTACACTCGACCGCATCGAGAGCAGTTGGGGCAGGTATCGCACAACGTCATACAGAAGGACCAAGCCACTCAGCAAGCCATTACTTCGTATGGTAGTCGCCACAGCGAAAAACAGACCTGAGCTGAGCTTGTAAACAACCTCCTGGACGCTGACAGGAGAAGAATTGGCGGTCGCTCTAGACTCTGCGTAGCAGAGCATGCCAGCCAAGTTAAGCAGAGAGAATAGAGACTCAGTGTAAGGCGCCAAGAGAAACAAGGAGGCTGGCGTGAGTATGTGGAGTACGGACGCAACGAACGGTATCCGGGACTGCTGCCGCCCCGCTCCCGTGAGGAGGGTCAGAAGTCTGTACAGAACGAGCACAGAGAGGAGGTGGCAAGTGGTGGAGATGACGATACCGGCGATGATGTAATAGCGTATTGAACTTTCCGCATTGCCGGAGATGACTACCTTTGTGTCAATGATAGCTCAATTCAAAGAATCGAGGCCTCTCACATCGTGCCGTGACACTTAAGAGCTTAGAAAACGCCGGGCTGAACGCCCACTCCTGTTCAAACACCAAGCCCCGCTCAGCAGCTTTGACGAAGTACAGTGCGTCCCATCGAAAGATAGTAAGGACGAAATGCTCGAATCGGGATGAAGATTCGAGGTTTGCATAGCGGTTCGTGCTTGCATCAACCAGGATCAAAGCTGAGGTGTCGTAGCCAGGACCTGGGCAGAACGCGGCAAGTAGAATGAGCAATGTTTTCCACACGCAAAAAACCAAGGCGAGCTGCTTCTTGTCTGAGGCCTTTGATACTGCCATTGAGAGGCGTAACATCACAAGGTTGGTGATGGTCGAGGGAGGCGCGTCTCGATTGGACGGCCCACAAGCGCGGTTCATGCACGTACCAACGGCCAAGCCTCGCTTACGCCCGCACCACATTTTCACCCTCACAGCGCAAGCCCAAACTTTTCGCTCTTCGTCAGTCCAGCAACCTCGTCGACCGCCAACTAACCAACGGTAAGCGCAACACTCCGTCTCTGATCGCTCGAACAGCATTCGATCGCATGCAACAGCAATGCAGCATGTCGACTACAATGATGGCCAGAGTGCAGTGCGGTAGCAATGCCCGCTCACTCTTACGAGCTACAGAACTACTTAGTGGATGAACATTCGCTGATAGTTTCTGTTCTCTATGACAGAGCCTCTACAGTACAAAATGCCTCCTAAGGGAAAGAAGACCGCGCCTGCCCCCTTCCCCCAGGGCAAGGCTGGCAACAAGAAGGCCGCTAAGGTACGTTGGAAATCGTTTTGCAGCGCTTGTCGCAGGCTCTAATCAACGGCAGAACCCTCTCCTCGAGAAGCGCCCCAAGAACTTCGGCATCGGCCAGGACATCCAGCCCCAGCGCAACCTTGGTCGCATGGTCAGATGGCCTGCGTACGTCCGTCTCCAGCGCCAGAAGAAGATCCTCAACCTCCGTTTGAAGGTCCCTCCTTCCATCGCCCAGTTCCAGCACGTTGCTGACCGCAACCGTAAGCACACATACTTCACAAGACGGAGGAACATGGCTAATGCAGCGCAGTCGCCACCCAGGCTTTCAAGCTCCTCAACAAGTACCGCCCTGAGACCAAGGCTGAGAAGAAGGAGCGCCTGACCAAGGAAGCTACCGCCATCTCCGAGGGCAAGAAGAAGGAGGATGTCTCCAAGAAGCCCTACACCGCCAAGTTCGGTCTGAACCACGTTGTCGGCCTCGTCGAGAACAAGAAGGCGTCGCTCGTCCTGATCGCCAACGACGTTGACCCCATCGAGCTCGTTGTCTTCCTCCCCGCCCTCTGCCGCAAGATGGGTGTTCCCTACGTTATCGTGAAGGGCAAGGCCCGCCTCGGTACCGTCGTTCACCAGAAGACCGCTGCCGTCCTCGCTCTCACCGAGGTCCGCTCTGAGGACAAGACCGAGCTTTCCAAGCTCGTCTCCGCTGTTAACGACGGCTACCTCGAGTCCCACCACAAGGAGGCTTCGCGCCACTGGGGAGGTGGTATCATGGGTGCCAAGGCCAACGACCGCATGGCGAAGCGCAAGAAGGCTCTTGAGAGCGCTATCAAGATCTAAATGGTCTGATGGTTTTGCTTGGTTCATGAATTTTATGGCGTGTCTCTTATCTCTGCATGTAGGGTCCAAATACCACGGAGTTACGGAGGGTTAAAAGCAGTCGCTAGATACTGCATTGACTGGAATCGAACAACGATAACGCACGCCATTAGCATTACTTGCAGACTTGAGTGATTAGTGATGTAAGCCCTAGCGAAATTCCTTCTTAGCTCGAAGGTGTACACGGAAGCTGCTGCCGTCGTATGCGGCAGTCTTACTTAAGGGAGGTACCCCACCCCCACTCGAGTTCGAAGCTATGCTCGTGCATCTCACTTACATCATCCTACACAACAATCTGTCGCAATGCCGTTGACAATTCTGACAGACTCAGACGTGCGCAGCTTGCTGCACCAATTGTCAAAGCAAGACATCCTCGACTTACAGCAATCTCTCGCCGACGGCCTGCACTACTACTCAACTGCAACCGAAGAAGACTCCAATGCCTGTTGTTCCTCCTACCAGCCTATGCGCACAGCGCTCAAGCGCAATGACGGACAGACGACACTCTTCATGCCTGCCTCGAGCAACGATGGCATCGGCTTCAAGGTCGTCACATTAGCGACGCAAGATACCAAGAAGCAGTCAGATACCTCATCCATCACATACTCCCTCAAGGCGGCCTCTCTGTCCGAATCGACACAATCCAGCAGCTCCTTCGAACAGCCTCAATCCCTCGCAAGCTCACAAAGCACGACTCCAAAGGGTACATTGCAGTTGTTAGATAAGGATGGGTCGCCTCGCGCACTCGTCAACGCCGAAGAGATTACCGCTTTCCGCACTGCGCTTGCCAGCACGATGTTGTTTAAGAAGCGGCATAATGTTCACGACGTCGTCGTGTTTGGTGCAGGTAAGTCGTCTGCACCCATTTTGATGGCTTCAAGCCTGACTATTCCCAGGCAAACAAGCATATTGGCATATTCGCCTCGCCCTTATGCTGCGCTCCACGGATATTCACCACCTCAACATCATAAACCGCGACTTCGAACGCGTACACCAGCTCTTACAATCTCTCTACAACCCTGACGAGCAGCCGACTAAGTTTGATACCAGCACAACAAAGATACCTTCTTATAGGAAAGAAGGCGAAGGTCTGCACAGACCGAAAATCCAGATCCTCACTCCGTCGCACGGCGAATATGAGCGCCTCCTGAAGTCAACAATTCGAGCATCCTCCGTCATATTCTGCACAACGCCAAGTCTAACACCGCTGTTCCCTGCGCCGTATCTTACGAACCCGGAAGGTAGAAAGAAAGGTCGCTACGTAGCAGCAATCGGCTCCTACAAGCCACACATGTGCGAGATCCACCCCGACATCCTCCGCCAGAACGTCACACCCGACCATGGTCGACATTTCCATAAGCATGCTTCTCAGGGCGGCGCAGTTGTAGTAGACAGTGTGGAAGCGTGCCTCAAGGAAGCAGGCGAGATCATCCAAGCCGGTCTTTCGCCAAACGAAATCGTCGAGATCGGCGAAATAGTGATGCTTAAGCGGGATGCCGAGAAAAGACGATCAGAATGCATAGCGCAGAAGCGGATGAGTGTGGAGGGACTAGATGACGACGGTGTGGAGTTGGGAGAGGCATCCTCGACGAAGAAGAAGAGGCGAGGGAGCAACAAGAGCGGCAAAGATGACCATGATAAGGAGCACCAGAGTCTGGTTGAATGGCTGCAGAAGGGCAACGTCATCTATAAGAGTGTGGGACTAGGGCTGATGGATGTTGTCGTTGGTAGCGATCTGGTGAGGTTGGCAGACGAGAGGGGGATCGGGACGAAGATCGACAATTTTTGAGGATCGAGTCACGGAAAACATGCAAGATCGTTCGAATTCTCCTATAACGACACGTGATATTAGAGCTAACATCGCAAGACAGAATTTGATTTGGAGAATCAAATGACCAGTTGATCGAAGTGAATATATCTCCGAACTGTCGTAGATTAAGTACCCATTCACTTCAGAGGCATCGAGGTGGAGACTTGTGGATGACCCTGCAGGTGTATGTGGTGTAGTTGGTACTGATGGAATGTGTTTTTCGAGCACCATCTGTCGTCCTAGCTAGGTAGTCATAGCCAAGCTACGATATTGACAATTACAGAGGACAACGGAGTTTTTCACAACATCACCATGCTCACGTTGGCAACTAGGAAGATTAGAGTGAGTAGAAAAGCAAATGGTCTCATTTCAGACGGCCTATGGACGTGGCCTCTGACGAGAAGGGAGTTGACGAACTGTGAAAAATTATCGACAGTCATAGCCAAGCCTGGAGGAAGGGTGATGGAGAGGAGCTATCGAGGGAAATCAAGTGCTAAACAAAGCTCGTCCCAATCAGGTACCCATCGCCTGCCCTCTCATGGCAAGACCTGCCGAGGCATACGGCAGGTGTTATGGATGATCGACTAACGCTATGAACGTGGAGGCTGGTACGCACGATAGTAACAACTTGAGGCTCAATGTTAACTTCGTGTAAACATTAACATTATTTGTGTTAAGAAAAGTGTATGTATACTATTGTAATCTATCACCCCCTCTACGCCTTCACCATCAGCGCCACACCACCCGTAACAGTGAACTTCATGTTATCCTTCTGCAGCGCTGCGCCACCGTTGACCGGGTCGCTGACCAAGAAAATTTTGTTGAGCTGGCCCTTGATACCGCACACGAACGGCCAAAGGTAGCTGCCCTTGGTATCAATGGCCAACATCATCGTCTCGCCCTCAACCTCGACCTGTGAAAGCGTAATAAGCTTCGCACCTTCGGGTAGCTTATCTTACGCTACAAGACGTAGACGCGATGCACCGGAGGAGGCGAGCACGTCGAGGTAGTAGCAGTGCAGAAGGCGATCGAAGGTGTCACTTATGATGGTCTTGGAGGCAGAGTCGCTGGTGAAGGAACCGGTGGCGAGGTTCGAAATGTCGGTAGAGTCGTCGATGAGGGAGAGTAAAATGTTGCCGCTTATGCTCCGGTGGAGCTTAAGGGAGTTTGTTTTGTGTAGATCTCGAAGTTGACGAAGTTGACGAAGTTGACATCAGTCGCATTCGAGGTTACGTTGGCGAAGCCGCATTCGATCAAGAACGTGCCATTCTTGGAGGTGTACTCGACTCCATCGCTAGCCTTGTCTTGATAAGTAACATCCTGTATGGCCGGAGGAGCCTTGGTCCCTGTGCTGGAGCCGCCGGTTGAGGCGGCGACCTTCTTACGTGCAGTCCAAACAGATTCGTTATTGACGGCGGTGGTGAGCTTGTTCTTCCTGTAGCAAGCGTTGGGTCAGACGAAGGATACATCAACACAACCTTGGACAGTGTCGCAGTCGTTGATGCACTCTTCAAACGACGCGGGCCAGGAGGCTCCCATGTCGCCGCCGCTTCTTCATGTCAGCAGGTCGGACCCCGCGAAGGTCTTCAAACTTACACATATTCCTTGCCACAGGTGATTTCCCATTCTGCGTTCTTTGCGGTGAAGGTTTGACCGTTGCTGGCATTGTCCCAGCAGGAGAGTGCAGCTGTTGCACGCTTGGCCACGTAAAAGTTTTCAGATGATGGAGCAGGAATTGCTAGAGAGCGTGCGGTCCAAAGGCCTAAAATGAGTGTGGGGTTCAAAAGAAAGGACGCCATCGTGAACGATGACAGAATGAGCAACAGTAAAGAGTGACGCGAGCCAAAGGCTACATGGGTGAAGCTGGCCAAACGATACCGCAGGAATGTTGTGTTCCTCCAAGCAGCTCTACATCCGTATCTTACACTTACCTTTCTTGAGGATGCTGCGGACTACCTCAAGGTCTAGAAAGTTGTAATTTCCACATTGAGTGCATTCTTCTGAGCAGACCTGACGGGACTTCCGATGTTCAGCTGAGAAATGGTAATAGTGGTAAGCTAGAGTAGCACCATAAACCGCATGACAGTAGGCCAGTGCATCCGCGCAGTGTTCGGTCTCGGTATTGAGGGCCCTGCGGAGCATGCCTCAATAAGTTGCACACAGTCAGCGGTCTGGCACCCAATCTCAAGAAAAGTACGGACCGCAGACCACCCAAAACAAGCGAGCAGCTGCTAGAACACCAACGCAGCCCAGCCTTCAACTTGTCATTGCGCAACAACTATAGGAGAAACACAAGATCTAAATAGACAGAATTAAAAAGTAAGCAAATCTCTACCTTTGTACAGCTTTCTAGAGTTTTAATGAAAGGGGAGGGTGCAGAAGAAGTCTACAACAACAGGTACTTTTTGCGGTACAAACATTTCTTGAAACTGTGTCTGGCTGCATTGTGGCGCATTCTTCGACGCGCTAGCCCATCCGCGCCGATCTGTTCGCCCAAGGCTTCGTGATGGCAATTTACACGGTGATTATCTCAATGCAAACATTTCGGGAATCCTGGGGGTTGACAATTGAGCCAATGTGCACCCTGAAGTCGATCGAAGACCTCCATGATCCATCCAGGGCTCACAAGCCACGTGCCGGCCCGGGCCGCACTTGCCGTATTCGGCCTCGATCTGTTTACAGACAACGTGTAGCCTTTGACTCTCCTTCCCTCGCTTTGCCCCTGCATATAAGGTTTATAGATAGGTTCTATCCGCTGCATGCCACCAAACTCGAAATCGGCAAGGCTGCTGCAATGGTCTAGGTCTTTCCTCATCCAGCACATCGGTTGAGGTTGTGCTCTGGAATACAGGGCGATTATCGAGCGCACCAACGCCCCCTGATACCTGCGTTCATTTCTCGTCAAGATGATGCTCGTGCAGCTTGCCAAGACGTCCGAAAGCTTACATGCGAGCTCACCTTGCCCAGATTAGGTATGGAGATTGATCGCTTAGAGAGATCCGTCTGTGATCTCCGCCTCGGACTTTCTGTCCGTCCCTGCTTTAGCTTCCGCGGTGTGCTCAGGGTCTGGATTGTGGACTACAGAAAGAGGCGTAGGACTCGGATAAAGAAGCAAACGCCTTGCAGAGTGCATAGGCTTGTTCTTGAGGGGCCGATTGTGCACGTTTGTGTTGTTCATGAAAGAGCCGGGGTATCCTTCGATCTAATCTATAGTTCTTCATAGTCTCTGTAGAAACACAGGGTAGGATTCTGAAGACTTGCTCAGCGGGCGCTCCCATAGTTGCAATTGTGGACCTGAAGGTATTTAGACTCGGATCAGGCACAGATGGCTTTCGGCCAAGTCTGCACACCATCTGACCTCTCCTTCAAGGTTAGTATCAATCACCAATTCATCGTCATTTGGATCTCTATTCGATTGAACTTTGGTGCCCGGACTACGGACGAAACTCTGGGCTCACAATTCAGCTCTTCCGATCAAACATGTGGTTGGCATAACTCAGATCAAGATGGGCTGTCCGTCTTTTTGAATTGGGCCTTAGCTGTGTGCGATGGAGCAGGCCTCACTAAGATAGCTGTTGAAGGGACGATGCTCGATCTGTTCGTGGCGTTCAGATCCCCAGCATGTTGGAAACTTTACCGCTTCATGCCAACACTCAGACCTCGTTATATCTGTACACCCGACATTTGCAACGATTGCTTCTTGGAGAGTGTCAAGTACCTCTAGTCTGCAGTGTCGGTGTGTGCGTATGTGTGCTTTGTCCTGTTGCGCTATGAACACGAGCATTGCAACAAAATAATTACATTTGAGCTCTTCAGACCCAAGATCGTAGATACAGGGATATCATTCCTGCCACACAAGCCGAACCTTCCTGGGGAGACCTTTAGGGTATTGTTTTGTACAACAACCCCTTGAACGAAAGAAGGCACATGGTGTTGCACCTATGATTGCGGACTTGGCATGAAGGTCCGAGGTGGTCCACGAATCTCCCAAATCTGAAGTGCGAAAACTGCAATTCTACCAGACAGTACAAAGCCCATTGGTCTGCGAAGGCCTCAAGGGCGTACCGTTAGTCCTTCAGAATCTTTGACGAAAACCTCGACTTATGCAAAGATTTAAGTCCGATCCCATAAATGGAAACCGTTCTTCTGCTCCTCACAAGGGTGTTCATACATGTGCGTCCTACTTGATGTTACATTAGTGATCTGCGCCAAATTGAGCACGTCATCGGTATCAGACATGTCGTGAATAACTGTAGAACGCCCTGTTGACCACCAAAGTTGCAGATGCAGAAGTCTCAAGCTTGTCGTACGTACGAATCTGATTCAGTTGTGAAGACCTCCGGGCTCGGGTATGAATATCAATATACTTCCGCAAGTCAAAAACTTCATTCCTGTCTAAGACCGTGTCTATAAGGTTTGTGTATACACAGGGATCATTCCTAGGCATATTGCTGCTTGACCCTTCGTACATCGTGACAACCTCCAGGGTCTTCGACGAAGTGCTGCATCCATCTACCTATGATATTCATCGGGACACCTCACATACATGAGCACATCCTTCTCACCAATATCGCGAGCACGGTTGTATCAATTTCAGCAATACTTCAGTACGCTGAGATCCCCAGCGTACCATATGCCATCGAATCCTTGATCATGAGCCTTACTGTTCCATCATTGACGGCGTTCTGGAAAATTCGGCCTGAGGATCGCGACCCGCATCTTTTTATTAAACCTACGTCTACAATTTCGGTCAGTCATCCTGAATGCTAACATCGCGGGACGAAGAACCCCGGATTTGCTGCACCTACAAGCGCAGTCCAGTCTTGAAAGCCTCCAAAGTGGTTCATAGAAGCCCAAAGTGCAGAAGGCGGAACTTTGTCGCAAGCCAAATTTGTACGCTTCTGGCGCCCCGCCCGCCGCATTGACACTGTGCAATGTTTACCTGCTTGCAACCGGCAGAAACAGCATCTGAATAATCAGCGAGATGGGACTGAAAAGCCCTGCAAGCAGCGTGAAGTCCGAGTCATATCGAGGACCACAGCATGCATGGTACGGAAGTGACTCATTTTGAAGCACACGCAGACTTTGTTTTTGCTGTCTTTGGATGTCGCCAAAGACCTCTCTCTGGTAGTGGTTCTGGTACCATCAGGAGAGCTACTGGAGAGTTTGACCCAGGGACCGATTCCAACTCCGGTTGGAGAGTACAAAGTCTGCGAAATTTGACAAGACAGCACCTGACGACGGGAGTGAACAGTGCAATTACACACAAGCTCTAGACCCTCACACAGCATTAAGCTGTTTGAGCTCCAAGCGTTGCATCTCACATGTTCCTGCGTCTGAGAATAAACCCCCTCAAACTCCTCACCTCTAAATCCCGTTGACCTTCTCTCCCAACCCTAAGGCTATCATGCTCACGCCCTTACTTCCACTTCGTTCTCTACCAGCTGCATTTGAGCTTGCCCGCATTCTTATTTACATATTTGGCTCTACAGCTCTTAACTAAAGCTTGTGTCTCTAACTTTGCGCTATAGCTCTAGAAATGTCGTACTAGGTGCGCGACATGCTCGTCCCACAGATTGTTTCTGACAGCTTCACTGTTGGGTCCATAGATCTTCTATAGTGGGTGCTTGACCTGATCTGCAGCCGCGTCATGGACGTAGCCAGATGGCTGAGACTCTTCACTCTCTCTTTGACTGCATCTCGCAGACGTTTGACCTCCTCGGGATTAAGGATCTCAGCGTTTGTAGGAGCAGGGTTGCATAGACACTAATGGAGTTTAACTCGCTGAAACCAACATTTGAACGTGTCGGTATAAATGCGTGTCCACAACCTCTGAGCATCTTCTGATTTGAACGATAAGCCTGAAGGAGCTCTCATATTGGGTTGGTGTAAATGAGAAGCCGCTAAGCCGTTGCGGAATCGAGGGCAGTGTGTAAACTTAGGATGCGAAGAGGTCAGAAGGAGGAAGCAGAAGGAACTGTGGGGTAGCGACTATCGATTGTACCGGGCTAGGAAGATGCCCAGCACCAGGTAGCTATGACGGAGCTCGTATTCCTTGAGTCTCCGCGCTCGGGAACACCCCGGAGGACGAGGCCAATCGGGCTCTTCGCAAGTGCGAGCGATCTGAGGACAGGAGACTGTGTGCAAACCTAGGACAGGACTTGACGGAATGCTACATCCGGTAACTGCAAGTGCAGGTGCACCTGCCCAAATGATCGCGCACGTGATTTCCGTGTTTTGATCTTCCAGTTGTGCGGGCAATCCCGAACGATAACATCAAACCAGAATGTCAGCAGTTGATTCCAGCTCTTCGCCGCTGGTGATGGTGGTTGACAAGTCGGTCCGCCCAGATCGAGTAGATGTCATCGAAAGTAGTTCAACCAATCAGAAATGCCAAGACCTTGATTAGAGATCCGACGAACTTCACGACGAACATTCCCACCGCCACGCCTCCAGGAACGACGCCGCCCCGCACGCATCAATTGCACGAGCGCACACACACACCGCGTTCACGATGCTCGCACGACACGCTCCCGCAACGTCGGCCCTTGCCGCGGCCGCCCACCGCGCGCTGCCCGCAGCCACCGCAGCTACACGCCTTTCGACCGCCGCCGCCCCGTCACAGCAGCAGAAGCGGTCCCTGGCCACAGTGAACGATGCCGCACCCAAGAGGACATACGGTGGCCTCAAGGACCAGGACCGCATCTTCCAAAACCTATACGGCCACCACGGAGCCGATTTGAAGAGCGCGATGAAGTACGGAGACTGGCACAAGACGAAGGAGATCCTCCTAAAGGGCGATGACTGGGTGTGTAGAGCTGGCACAGCTGCATAGAGCGTTGCTGATATCGTATAGATCATCTCTGAGATCAAGGCATCTGGTCTGCGTGGCCGAGGTGGTGCTGGTTTCCCCTCTGGTCTGAAATGGGTATGCAACAACACAAGCACAAGTGATGCATTGAACCATACTGACTGTAGCAGTCGTTCATGAACGCCAAGGGTTGGGAGAACGACACCAAGCCCCGCTACCTCGTCGTCAATGCCGATGAGGGCGAGCCCGGAACCTGCAAGGACCGCGAGATTATGCGCAAGGACCCCCACAAGCTCATTGAGGGCTGTCTCGTTGCTGGACGTGCCATGAACGCTACTGCCGCCTACATTTACATTCGTGGAGAGTTTTACCACGAGGCTACCGTTCTCGAGCGCGCCATTCAGGAAGCATACCAGGCCGGTCTCATCGGCAAGAACGCCTGCGGCTCTGGCTACGACTTTGACGTCTACGTCCACCGTGGTATGGGTGCCTACGTTTGCGGTGAGGAGACCTCCCTCATTGAGTCGCTCGAGGGCAAGCCCGGAAAGCCCCGTCTTAAGCCCCCGTTCCCCGCTGCCGTTGGTCTGTTCGGATGCCCTTCGACTGTCGCCAACGTTGAGACTGTTGCCGTTGCGCCCACCATTTGCCGACGAGGAGGCAGCTGGTTCGCCAGCTTCGGTCGTGAGCGCAATGCTGGAACCAAGCTTTTCGCCATATCCGGCCACGTCAACAACCCCTGCACTGTCGAGGAGGAGATGTCTATCCCTCTCCGTGAGTTGATCGACCGCCACTGCGGTGGTGTCAAGGGCGGCTGGGACAACCTCCTCGCCGTTATTCCCGGTGGTTCCTCAACACCCGTCCTCCCCAAGCACATCTGCGACGATCAACTCATGGACTTCGACGCTCTTAAGGACGCACAATCTGGTTTTGGTACCGCCGCCGTTATCGTCATGGACAAGTCGACTGACATTGTCCGTGCCATCACCCGTCTCGCCAAGTTCTACCACCACGAGTCTTGCGGACAGTGCACACCCTGCCGTGAGGGCTCCAAGTGGACTCACCAGATCATGGACCGCTTCTACAAGGGCCAGGCTCGCGAGCGTGAAATTGACATGCTCCAGGAGCTGACCAAGCAGGTTGAGGGCCACACTATCTGCGCGCTGGGTGAGGCATTTGCCTGGCCGCTGCAGGGTCTCATCAGGCATTTCAGGCCTGAGCTTGAGGCCAGGATAAAGGATTACGGATTGAAGAACGGTGGTGAGGCACTGGCTGGTGGTTGGGCACATGACGCTGGTAAGAGGGGACAGCTCGTCTCGCCAGGCCAGTAAGCAGGTCGAGGATTCAGGATTGAAGGAGATCAAGATGAGAGTAAGAGTCTTGTACAATGCATGTTCCGTTTGTTTGAGCTTTTCTTTGGGCGGCTGTATATAGTTTCTCAGCAAATCTGAATTCAAACTATCAACGCTTCACAACTATCCATCACATCATACAAACACCAGACGCCGTGCTGAACCCAAAAGACCTTTCCAAAGCACGCTGCCTACCCCAAACATATCCCCACAAACTCCTCCCTACTAATCGCATTATCCCCGTCCAAATCAAATTCTTCAATCATAGCAACCAACTCATCATTCCCCAGCGTCTCGCCAAGTTCCCTCGCCACACGCTGCAGATCCTGCAGCGTAATCCGGCCCTTCCCGCCCTCGTCGAACAGCTCAAAGGCCCGCAAAATCTCGTCTTCAGGGTTCCGCGCTACGATGCGTTGCGCCATCAGCGCTTGGAAAGATTGAAAGGATAACAAGGGTCGGGAGGGAGGCGGGTAGGCGGATTGTGCGGCCGCTCTTGCGCTGTCGCGCGCTGGTTGCTTGGAGTTTTGGGTGGTGGAGGGGACGGTGCCGTGTTGTTGGAGAATGGAGAGGATTTCTTGTTTAGGAAGGTCGAAACCCAGCGCTTTCATGGCGACTTTTAGCTCGTGGTAGTCGATGTAGCCGTCTTTGTCTAGGTCGAATAGGTTGAATGCTTCGGATATTTCTTCTCTTTGCTCCTCGGATAGCGAGGCCAGGGCCTGTGCATCCATGGCGGACGAGGCGAGGCGCGATTCTCGCGCGAGCCGTTCGCGCTCGAGACGCTCGGATTCGAGGCGCTGG
Organism: Macroventuria anomochaeta; assembly: GCF_010093625.1. Classification (NCBI taxonomy): domain Eukaryota; kingdom Fungi; phylum Ascomycota; class Dothideomycetes; order Pleosporales; family Didymellaceae; genus Macroventuria; species Macroventuria anomochaeta. Next base: position 293,509 of record NW_022985373.1, read on the forward strand.
GCGTTCTTTGGTGCGGACGGGAAGGCGGGCGTGCTGAATGTTGGGGCACCGGGACCAGGGGCAGGGCGGTTCAGACCGTAGCGGGGTTGGTTGGAGGAGGTTGCCATGGGATTGTGTCGTGTGAGATGAGGTTTTGGTGGTGAGGTTTCGAGGGCGAGTGGTTGGCAGTGGAGTCGTGTGAACGTGTGAAGGTCGATTTGTTGGCTATCGAGTAGGAAGTCTTGTGCGCGCGACGAAGAAGTCCTGGCCTGATAGCGGTGCGATGTATGCGACACTACAGGGTAACAATTCGTTGTTCGTGACTTCTTTGTTTGGGGATTGGGTTGACGCGACGTGAGAGTTAGCGCGTTGTGAAGGTGGGGCTAGCTTCAAGTGGCTGGTCGGCATCGAGGTTCGAATGTTCATCTTGCAGCCAGCTGTGCCTTCGGAGGAAGTTAAACAAGTCGATTGGTATTGAACTTGGCAGCCTCTCACTATGTCTCGATCAGCCGGTAAGCCGAGTCGATGGTGTATTGGCCAACCTCGACCAGCAGGACTACATTCACGCATAGTCCCTCCTACGACTCGCACGTAGCTACCTCACATTGAGCGAGGCGTTGAAACATTCTGAGCCAGGCTGGTCTTTTGCACATCTGAAACTTTTTCATCCGGGGCGCAGCATCTTATGTCGAGGCGAGACAGCTCTCAGTGCTCAGGCAACAGCAGGTAGCAGCAGGAAGCCATCAGGCAGCATACTGGCAACCTCCTACAGACCTCAGACTTTGACGAGTTGCGATATGATTCGTCAATTGCATCTGACTTTGTCATCATTTCATCCATTCATCCTTGCGGACAGCAAGTCTTGCCGTGGTGAAGCCAGAAAGTTGCACGTGATCTTGTCTTAGCGCGAAATTGGAGAGACATCACTGTGAGCGCAGCTACTACTAAAATGCACTCGTCGCCTTTTCCCTTTCTCGGTATTCAATTATACACCCTAGTTGCTCGTTGCTGAGCTTGTTTCACTCCTTACGTTCCGCTGCGGACATCGCCGCGACAGCTCAATTTCTTGGCGCGTTTTCTCGTGCAGCTCTGCTTTAAGCTGTGCCAGGGTTGCACCGACCTCATCCATCTGCAACCTCGATTCTTTCAACTTCATCCGCGCCTGCGCGACCGCACACCGCGCATTGTTAGTCGAGCAGACATTAACGCGCGCGCGACGCCTCGCACACGGCCAACATGTCCTTCGGCACCGGCGGCGGCTTTGGGGGCTTTGGCTCCAATAACAACAATAACCAGTCCACGGGCTTTGGTTTCGGTGCGAATAACAACAACTCTGGTGGTAAGTAGTGAACTCTCTCCTGGATTTAAGGGCGACCGCTTCCCGCGGACACGTCAGCAATGCGCGCCAATGCGACACGTACCGAGGGCTTCTCGTGGAATCCTGTCTAACTCGTCCTTCGCCTCAGGCTTTGGCTCGAACACCGGCAACACATTCGGCTCCAACAGCAACACCACTGGCGGCGCTATGTTCGGCGGTAACACAACGAGCACATTCGGCAGCGGAGGTACGTGGGTTGCTTTGCGCGTTGCGGTCGCGTCTACGTTTTGGCTTTCTGCGTTGCTGCATCTGCTGTTGCTATCCTGGCCTATGCTGTGTACTCTCGTCATGTGTCCTGGACTTCATTTGCGATTCGCGAGCTTCTGCGTCTCGGAGATGTCTTATTGGCTTCTTCAACATCCATGCTAACATTTCCACGCAGGCGGCTTTGGTGCCAACAACAACAACAACTCGACCTTCGGCTCAAAACCATTCGGTAGCTCAACAACGGGCGGCGGCCTCTTCGGCAGCGGTGCATCAACAGGAGGCTCGACGTTCGGCGGGTTTGGATCGAACAACAACAACAACACATCGTCTGGGTTCGGCGGTGGTGCCAGCACTGGCACAAGCCTTTTTGGAGGCGCAAGCAAGCCTACATTCGGCGGCGGTTCGACAACCAACACCGGTGGTGGCCTGTTCGGCGGTGGAAGCACTGGTGGATTTGGCTCCAACAGCACAACAGCCTTTGGCAGTGGTACCTCTGGCGGTTTCGGCGCAGCAGCAACTAACGCACCCAACAATGGTACCGCAGGCACGCTGTTCCAGGCCCACACCGAGAAGGACGGCGCATCCGCGACGCAACATTACCAGACCATTACCTTCCAGCAGCCATACCAGAACTACTCGCTCGAAGAGCTGAGGTTAGCGGACTACAACCAAGGACGCCGCTACGGCAACTCCAATGGCCAGGGCGGTGCATTCGGCCAGAACTCTAACTTTGGCGGTTTTGGTGCAAACAACAACACCAACACCACATCTGCCTTTGGCGCCAACAACACGAACACAGGTGGCGGTCTCTTCGGTGGTGGTAGCACAACGAACACTACTGGAGGGTTCGGACAGTCTACAGGAGGCTTTGGTACGAACAATAATAACAATACTGGTGGCGGGCTCTTTGGAGCAGCGAAGCCAGCAACCGGTGGTCTGTTTGGAGGATCTAACACAGCCAGCACGGGTACCACCGGTGCTGGTCTCTTCGGAGGCGGCTCGACTACCAACACAACTGGAGGTTTTGGTTCCGGTGGTGGCTTTGGCACAACAAACAACAACACAGGAGGTGGTCTTTTCGGCAACAACAACAACACAGCAAAACCTGCCTTCGGTGCCGGCGCAACGAATACCTCGACCGGCTTCGGCGGCTCGACCAACACTGGCTTCGGACAATCGAACACTGGCGGAGGACTTTTTGGTCAGAACAACCAGGCTAGCGCTGCACCTGCCTTTGGTGGTGCTTCAACGACAGCAAACTCAGGCGGTGGACTGTTCGGCAATGCAGGCAGCGCGTTCGGCCAGAACAACACCACTCAGGCACCAGCATCTGGAGGACTCTTTGGTGGTGGTGGCTTTGGTCAGAACAACAACCAGGCCAAGCCCGCAACGGGTGGTCTTTTCGGAGGGGCATCCACAACGACCAACACTGGCGGTGGTTTGTTTGGTGGCGGCGCTTCTCAGCCCGCCCCAGCATCTGGAGGTCTGTTTGGAGGCTCCACAGCCAACAACAACACTGGAGGCGGCCTGTTTGGAGGTGCCAAGCCTGCCACTACAGGTGGAGGACTTTTCGGCGGCGGCAACACTACGAACACCGGCGCTTCGACTGGAGGCGGTCTTTTCGGTAACCTCGGTGGGCAGAACAACCAGACGAACAGTGGTTCGAGCCTTTTCGGCGGTCAGAACAACCAGCAGAAGCCCGGCGGTCTTTTTGGCAGCTCGACCACGAACAACAATGCCGGAGGCGGCCTCTTTGGCGGCATGGGTCAGAACAACCAGCAGCAGAGCAACATGGGTGGCTCCCTATTCGGCGCTAGCCAGAACCAACAGCAGCAGAACCAGCAGCAGAACGGCAACAGCTTATTCGGTGCATCTGGGAGCTCTTTACTGAACACTTCTTTGAACACCAACCCATACGGAAACGATGTATTGTTTGCTGGCCTTGCTACACCAACACAAAGCCCTGGTCCTATCGCCACGCCCCTCTCCAGCAGCCAGAAGAACAAGAAGAGCGCCATCCTTCCCCAGCACAAGCTCAATCCTGCCGCATCCACTCGTCTCCTTACGCCCCAGGCCAAGCGCACTGGCGGTTATGGATTCACATACTCCACCTACGGAAGCCCAGCTAGTGGTCAAGCCACACCCAACCTTGGTGGCAGCCTCTTCGCTGGAGGCAGCTTGTCGCGCTCACTTGGTAGTAGGAGTACCTCTACGAGCAACCTGCGCAATAGCTTCACCCCTGAGACCAGCATCTTGGCTCCAGGTGCTTTCTCTACGACCGGACGCACTTTCGGCAACGGTAGCCTCAAGAAGCTGAACGTCAACCGCTCGATCAACACACGTATCCCGCTGTTCGATGAGCCGTCAATTCGCAAGAGTGTCAGCTTTGCCGGTAGTGATGGGGACACATTGAACGGCGGCACGAACGGAGAGACCGCACTTGTGGTGCGAAGGGATGATGGCGATGCTTCGCCTAGGTCTGTGAACGGTGATGCTAGCCCTGAGCCTTCTCGTCCAGCCATGCAGCAAGTCAACGGCAACGAGCTTGCACGCGTCCCCGAGATCGACCCTGCTCTGATACCCAAGTCGTCTTCAGCGGTCAACGTTCAGCCTGGAGAGGATCCTGAGCCTGGTGACTACTGGTCTCAGCCATCAATTCAGCAACTGAAGAAGATGAGCAAGCAAGAGCTCAAGAGCGTGCGCAACTTTGTGGTCGGTCGCCGAAACATTGGGCAGATCGAGTTCCACCAGGGCGCACCAATTGATCTCTCAGAGACCAATCTTGACAGGCTCTTTGGTGACATTGTGCAGCTCAACCACCGCAACGCCACAGTCTACGGAGAGAACTGCTCATGCCTGCCGAAGCCACCGATGGGCACCGCGCTGAACCACCCATCGCGCGTTACTCTTCTCAACTCGTGGCCTCGCAACAAGGCTGGCAAGAAGGACGCCAAGCATCTGGAGCGCCTGAAGCGCGTTGCCGGTACCACGTTCGAAAGCTACAATGCTACTAACGGTGGCTGGATCTTCACTGTACCTCACTTCTCGTCCTACGGTCTTGACTACGAGAATGATTACAGCGATGACGAGGATGATGAGTCGAGTGAGCTGAGCCCCGTGCCCGACACTCCCGCGCAGACATTGCTCAACACTAGCCAGATGACCAGCACACCCCAGCAAGACTCGCTTGTTAGCCCTGACGAATCTTCCCCCGATGATACCTTCGACTTCAAGCGCGGCATGCGCGCACGTGCGAGCGTTCCCGGAGGCTTCGGTGACGAGGCTGCATACGAAGAGTACGATGATGAGGATGACTCTCGCGGCGAGTCTTTTTTAGGGGAGCGCTCCGTGGGTTCACTTGATGGCCAGCAAGAAGCTGACTATTACGAGAGCGAATCCGAATTGGACCAAGACCAGAGCATGGCGGATTCTGTGTCCGGACCTATTCACACCACGGAGCCAGCAGCCGCTACAGAGTCAGACCCTTTCAAGAGCACACTCAAGGCACCAAAGTCGATCCTGAAGGCTAGTCAAGTCTTCAAACCCAACTTTGGTACACCCTCGAAAGGCCAGGCGGTCTTTGATGATGACTGGGCGAACCAGCTTCAGCGCACCATCAGCCCAAGGAAGCAGGATCGAACTGCTCTGCGCGAAAGCCAGGGCCATGCCCTTCGCGAGCACGACAGGAGCCCTACATTTGCAGCACCGTCGGTCAATGCGCGACCTTTCGCAACACACATGGATTTAATGAACTCGCTCTTTGGTGAGACAGAGAATCATCGGGAGTCGCTTTCAAAGCGACAAGGACAAGGCATCGAGGTTTGAATTCCCCTTTTTCTAGCGTTTGTATTGGCAGATTCGTGTTGATTGTTGTAAGACAACCTTACCTAAATTGACGCTTCGGCTACTGTATGTAGATACAAATTGATATGGGACAAGATTGCTAAAATTCTTGTCTCCAGTTACCATACTCGAAACGACCCAAGTCTTCCCACGATCTCGACCAAATGACCGACGCCGACAAAGATTTCCACAACTCCAGCAAGCCGCACTTCAGCGAGACCGGTGTCTTGATCTACGGCAACAAGGGTGCTAAGAACCTTGAAAATGGCGCGTTCTCCACTGCCCAGGAACCACTCGCCGGCGCCACCAAAGACATCCGCTTCATGAAGATGCCTACAATCGATGATGTGAGTAGTCATACAGAGTGCCACAGTTGACATACTAATTATGTATAGGCTGCTCCCGAAACCTTGAGCGTCCAGAAGCAGCAAACCAAGATCTCTACTGCCGATGGTATACCGTTCGCCACACTTCTCACTGATCCTGCTCCTATCGAGTTTTCTAGTATGGCCAAGGCTGTCGCCATCGAGACCGCCGCAGGCACTCACGAACAGCACGCGTGGCAACTGTTGTCGCTCCTGTTCGATGGCGCCGATCGGATTCAGAAACCAGCTGATGTTGACCCCGAACACATTGAGCGCTACAAGAAGGAAAGACTGTCTGAATTCTGGAAGGCTTTGGTCTTTGGTGATGCACAGAAACATGCGCAGGAAGCGGCGACATCTGAGGAGCGTGCCATTGCCCAGCTGAGTTGCAACAATGTTGCAGAAGCCTGTCATGCTTTACTTGAAGGCTTGGACCTGCGACTTGCTACTATGGTTGCGCAGATTGGCGGCGACGCGAATATGCGTCAAACCATGACCACTCAGATCGAGGAGTGGCGGCGTCTGGACATGCTTGCCGAGATGGAAGACGCGCATCGCGCTCTGTATGAGCTGCTATCTGGCAACTGCGCACAGGCTGATGGTAAGCTTGGAGCCGGTCGCGAGCACAAGGCCGTTGCATTCAACATCTCAAGTAGGTTCGCTCTCGATTGGCGTCGTGCTTTCGGTCTTCGCCTCTGGTACGGCACTCTGGTTGACGAGCCTATTGAGCTGGCCGTTGCACAATTCGCAGATGCTGTCAGAGATGGGCTCGAAGACGTCAGGCCTGTGCCCTGGTTCGTCCGCGACAATGCTGACATGGGCTGGACTGATCCGGACGCGGCCAACCGCGAAGATCTTCTCTGGGGCATCCTCAAGCTTTATGCTGCTTCCAAGCTGGACATTCCAGCAAACATGGAGGACGTTTTAGCTCCAGAGAACGTCTCTGGCCATCCTCTCAAAGCACGCCTGTCATTCCAGCTCTTCCAGCTCTTCTACTCCCGCCATAAGGACAAGATGGAGGAGCCCGAGCGCAAGGTCGGGATGCCTACCTTCCGCGGTGATGGTGAGGGCGACTTCCGTCGATCGTTCATGTCATCAACTGCCACCGTGACCAACAAAGACACACAAGGTGCCGATCCGCTTGTTGAACTTGGTGATAAGATCACTCTGTCTTATGCTGCGTCACTGCATACACAAGAGCACTGGACCACAGCCATATGGGTGTACACTCATCTGTCCTCTGCAGCGATGCGTGAACACTACATTCGGTCGCTGGTCAATCAATTTGCGAAGTCGATCACACTTGCCGACTCGGACGCCACATACACTCACCTCACAAACGACCTGCACGTCCCCGCAACCTGGCTCCATGCGGCTGCAGCGCTACAAGCCAAGACGGAAGGCGACGCTGTCCGTGAAGCCACAAATCTCATCAAGGCAGATGAGCTGGACGAGGCCCATGAGGTACTCTGCCGCAAGGTCGGCCCTGATGCAATCATCTCACGCGACTACGAGCCACTGCGTGAACTGATGGCTGGCTTCGTTCCCGAGGAAGCAGACCGCTCTGCCAATGACAACGCATCTCTCGCCTCGTCGAAACGCAGTGGGTATGGCCGGGGACAGGAGCACGTTGCTGGCTGGGCACAAGGTGGTCAGATTTACTTCGATTACATTGAGCTCCTCGACTACACAGGTCGCCGCTCGACATATCGTGTAGATGAAGAGTTGGAGCAGGAGATCCAGCACCTGCTCTCCAAACTGCAGAAAGCTCTCGAGATCGCTGCGCGCGACCGCTTGGAGTCTTGTGGTCTAGAGGAACGCGTCGCATTGATGGAGATCGCTGGCACCGTCGCCAACTTGGTCGCCAAGAACAAGGTACGTCTCGCTCTCCTCCAATCTCATACTCAAGTACATCAACTAACGATCACGCAGTCGGCCAACCGCTCTCAGATCCTCAAGCTTCCGCTCACAGAGGACTTGTGGCTCAAGCATTCATGCGACCTCAGCACGAGCTACTACCGCAATCTCATGGCGAGCAGCAGATAGTATCACCCAGACCGCTTGGGTCTTGTTGGGGAAGTCTGGGAGGAATTAGTTTGAGTTGTCGTCACTGGAGATCTATGAAGAAGAAAGGCTGCATGAAGTAGAGATGAGCAAGTGTTCTTCGAGGAATTGGCATTGGGAACAGTGATAGGGATAAGCGGGTGTATAGTAGGAATCTTTACAGGAAAAAAACGTTATCATTGCATCTGTGGTCTTGATGAATTCTGAGTGCAAGATTTCTGCGGTGTATTGCATGGCTTGTTTTGAACCCGTGACGCTCTCAGTGAATGAAGGGAGGTTTTGGGTGTATTCAAGGTCATGCCAAAACTCGCAGAGACCAGAGAGCCTTGTTCGTGGTCCTGGGAGGTATTCAATTACTCGATCATAACTCTCAACCTTGTTCATTTCCAATCTTCTATAGTGCCGCCCTTGCGGTTTCGAGAAGTCCGAACGATCTGAACCATCGTTGTAGTTTTCAAATGCTGGACCGTGGCGGTGATTGCTACCATGGAGTGCTGCATCATCACTCTCATCTGCGGATATAGAGGCCTCGGAGATGCTCTCGTGCGCTGCTCAGGAGTAATAGGATGTTATTAATCGAGGAAATAAAGTAACTAGGATAAGTTAAGACGTCATATTGGGGTGTGAATGACGAACACGTTTACTCCTGGTAGACTAGTTTGACGATGAAACGAGTTATATGATAGTCACTGATGGTGATGGATTATATAATGGTCAATGCTCGTGTCTCAAACCCGATATTGTACCATTCAATATCTGTGGCTTCCGTGATTCGATATGCACCGAGGCGTTCGAAGATCTGCTCGTTTTTGTTGACCTGCTTGAGGATAGGGCCATGAGGGTAATCGTGATCCGGAATTTTCCCTGTCTTTGCAGACGTAATCCAGACACCAGGAATACTTCACTGATGGTAAAGCGTGGGCATTTAAGAAAAAGTGCACTCCGGGGATGTCGTGGTATGGATGCAGACTAAGCTGTCGCGAAAAGGGCCCTTTTCCTTGCAGCCTGTTCAGCTCTTCAGTCTTACACAGTTGAGTGGTCCGGAAACTTCCAGTTTTGCCCCTGAGATCTCGCCGAATAGATTCGCAGATGGCGTGAACTTCGACTTGAATGACGTCCAATTTTAGGAAACGTTGCCGTATAGGATCAAAAGGCTTGATCCATCTAGTACATGCCTAACTCCATGTGGCGCTACATAAGACGGTAAACCCTGCTTAGATATCCTGTCATGTGCAAGCTATAGGAGCCCGGCGGCGAAGTATGACTTCCGTAGCCCTGCAACATACTCATTGCCAGTCTCAGACTGCACTATGCTCGCTATACCAGAGAGAGTAGGCAGCCGGTCTGTGGTATAGGTGAATTCCATCTGGGAATAGAGCCCATTGATGTCGAGTCACTTGTCATAGATGTTGTCCGTTGGCCTACTGCGGGCATTGTAGATGGACCGCTTTCTTTCGTCCTCGAAGAGCCAAATGGTACTGGGACCCCTTCTTCTATTAAATTTGTATCACACTCAAAAGCCTTCTCGAGTGACGTGAAATGTGTTACACGCGGTGAGAGGACTAGCTCTTGGAATGCCCAGCCGCGGTCCCTCAAGTCCTCTGTGCACGCCCAGAATCCATATGTCTGACGGGCACATACATCGCTGAGATTGTCAAATAAGCGTTTGAGTAAACGGCTGCCATTTGCGCGCATTCAATTGCCCAAGCTCTGCACGGGATCAGCAACCCTCGTGGAAATAGAGAAAGGACAATCATCCAACTTCAAGTACAATACGTATCGAAGTTCAATGTGGTCTGGACCAGTGTTTGGTGTGCACAGCGTTAGGTACATTTTTGAGGGGTTTGCGCCCCAATTAAATATTTCATCGGCACTCTTCACCTTTAGCGAAAAGGCCCCTCGCCCATTAAGCGGTCCTTTTTGCAGTATTCAAGGGGACAGCAAAGAATGTGCACAAATGACAGCCATGCCTGGCAGCCTCCCTTAGCTCTAACCAAGTCTCATGATGCCGCTGGCCCTCTAGTGATTCCTCTGACACTCGCATTTGTCAATATGTGAGTGCAGCGCACTTGTCTGACAGGCTGCAGTCTTGAAGAAGGTGAACTGTGCCTCAATCAGCCTTGCGTAGCGGGGGCAAGTGCATCCCGAAGCATGCTATAGGCACAGAATGCTTCAGAACCAGGTTTCTTCGTGTCGTAAGGCTCGTGAAGAGCAGACTTATTGTGCTTTGGTAAAAGGGGCGAATGCATAAGTCAAAGGATGGTGTTGTTAACGAAGAAGGTTACTGACGTCCAGCTCCTTGGAGGTCCCCCGCGTTTGTTTGGGCAAGTGCATTCACGCTTCGCGGAAGAGTCCACCACGCGACAAAAAGACACTAGTCAATAATAGGAAAACACGTACAGCTGTACCAGAAATTGGCTTATGACAGCTTTGAAGGTCAGATGTTGGGATGTCGTTATTATTGTACACTTGCCTTTTGCAAGACTCGTCTAATCGTCCAGCAGATCCATGACGATCTGTGGTATCGCCTCCACACCATGCGCATTGATCGCACTGATAGGTATCGATGAGATGTCCCTCTTCCACGCGTTCTCGCGTCCACTGGGATGGGGTTGCACGCCACTCTTGACGTCCTCCAGGTACTTATGCAGCTTCTCATAGTTCTCCTGCGTACCCTCCAAATCTGCCTTCGTAGCTACCACGAACCACGGCTTCGCAGAGATGGGCTCTGATGCTAGGAACGGCAGGGGCTCTAAGGAAGGGTTCAATTCGGGTGTATCAAGCATGTCGGTTTCGCTCTTGGATTCAACGCTGTTAGCGGGCTTATACATGACCATTCTGCGCTCAGTCTCGGCGTTGAGCTCCTTGCCGCGAAGAGTTTCATACTCGGAGACTTCGCGCCATAGAAGCTTCAGCGCTTGGACAGCGTCGCTAGCGTTGAGGTCGATGACGAAAGCCAGGACTGCAGCACGCTCGACATGGCGGAGGAAGCCGAGGCCAAGGCCTTTGTCGAGATGTGCGTCTTCAATGAGTCCGGGGACGTCAGCAATGGTGAAGCTTTCGCGGAGCTCGCCGTGCTTGTTGCGCTTCATGACTAGGGGGCGGTCCTTGTGATTGTCGAGGACGACGGTGCCGACATTGGGCTGAAGTGTGGTGAAGGCCCAGTTGCCGACTCGAGCGCGACTGTTGCTCAGGGCTCGAAGTAGGGTGCTCTTTCCGGCATTTGGGAGACCGACCAAGCCCAAGTCTGCGAGGATCTTCAATTCGAGTTGGACTGAGATCTTGACGCCTTCCTCTCCCTTTGTCGCTATCTTAGGCCTGTTGTTGAAGGGAGTCATGAAGTTAGGGTTGCCCAGACCACCCATGGCGCCGGCTGCGAGCAGCATAGGCGTCTCCATGTGCTTATCGAGGTCTAGCCACATCGGTGACTGTGGTTCGAGGGCGACGAGGTGCGATCTTCGAGGCTTCGGAAGTTGAGGAAACTTCATCCTGTTAAGTTCGGTAGGTACTGTGCCGGGATAGACCAGCCATCTATCCTTCTTGAAACCGCCCTCCTCCACAACTTCGCCGTTCGCTTCTGCCCGCTCTCGCTCCATTTCAGCTTTCTCTGCCTCCTCAAGAAGCACTTCAACGGGGTCGCGCCTTTGGATCTCGCGCACAATCGTCCCTATCGGCACCTTGATGAGGACATCTGCGCCCCTTTCGCCACCCTTCACTTTGCCCTGTCCATTGCGGCCTCTTCCAGCCTTAATGAGACGTCTTCGAGCAAGCTTGTGCAGTGATGTTTCACCACGCACTGCCTGGATGTACACATTCCCTCCGCTTCCACCATCACCACCGTTGGCAGGTCCCTCTGGCGTGTACATCTCGCGCAAAAACGAGACGCAGCCATGGCCGCCAGCACCAGCTTCCAGTGTGAGAATGGCTCGGTCGGCGAAGGGCGTCAAGGAGTAGTCGTCCGGAGTGGGATTAAGCTGTGAATAGTCGGACTGTTTGGTGGCTGTAGAACTACATCGTGCCCGCGGCGGAAATCGTCTACGCAGTGGACATCTACGCGAAACGGTAATGAGTGTCGATTCAGTGAACGACGGATATAGGAACGGCGTGAGCGTTCCACTGAGGAAGCTCGGTCGAACAGAAGGCATACGTCACTGTTGTTTGAGTGGTGCAGAATGAGGAAAGAAACACTTGAGCAGCGGTCGTGATGGCTTCAGTTTTGCGCAGCCAATCAACGCGTAGAAACTCCGAACCGAGTCTCCTGCTACTGGTACGCGCTTCTTTCCCCAAACTCGTTCCCTCTGACATCCCTCGGTCTATTCAAACCTTCACGGGTATTTAAATTGCGTCCTGGCCACATTTTCGGGCTTCTTGCACCATTGACCCTTGCGTTGTGCTGACCTCCGGAAACCTAGCCCTCAATACTTCATCGTTCACGCAGGTACCGCGAAGCGCTGACGATTCAAATCTGAAACGCTTCAGCCTTATATTGTTGATATGTTTCGGTGCCTGACTTTGGTCGCCACATGCATCGGCCTGCAGCTTGTCGACCCTACTGCATTCGACATCTCAGACAGCCTACCTCTTGGTCTCCACCAAGCAACCACCATCCGGCTCATCAAATGGGGCCTAGCTGCTTGGACAACTGTCGAAGCCAATGCGGTACTAAACAGCTGGGCCGAAAACAGGTGGTCATGGAAGAACGACAAGAGCGATTGGAACTGGCCAGGTGAGGTGGCAGTCGTCACTGGCGGTTCTGCTGGCATTGGTGCTTGCGTGGTGAAGAAGCTTGTGTCCCATGGCACTAAGGTCGCAGTCCTGGACATCGGGCCATTGTCAAGCCATTTCACGGATGGTGGGCTATCCCTTCCAGTTCAGATGACACCGACACGAAGGCTGATAATTCAACAGCTGAGCGACCGCTCATTCGATACTATCGGTGCGATGTCACTTCCAGAGATGACATCCACAGAGCGGCAGAAGCTGTCCGTTCTGATATGGGTCCACCGTCGATTCTCATCAATAATGCGGGTATTGGCAATGCATACACCATCCTTGACATCCCCACCGAAGCTCTGCGAACCCTTTTCGAAATCAACCTGATCAGCCATTGGAGCACCATCCATGAGTTTCTGCCAGACATGATTGCCAAAAAGAAAGGGCACATCATGAGTGTTGCCAGCCTAGCCTCCTTCGTGGCTCTCGCAGGAGCGGTCGACTACAGCGCTACAAAGGCAGCCCTTCTCGCTCTCCATGAGGGCCTGACCCAGGAACTGAAACATCGGTACAAGTGTCCTCAGATCAAAACAACCATCGTCCATCCAGGCTGGACAAAGTCTGCGATAACGGCTCATGAAGCGATCAAGGTTGGGTTAAAGCAGGCTGGTGTTAGTCTATTGGAGCCCGAGGATGTCGCTGATGCCATGATTAAGCAGATTATTGCTGCGAAAAGCGGACAGATTGTCCTGGGTCCAGCCATCTTACCCAAGATCCGCGCATTTCCCATGTGGTTACAGGAGATTGTTAGAGATAGCCAAGCCAATGTGGTCTCTGGAAACGGATCGACTGCGACAAAGTGAGTCTGTCTAATCGACTAGGAGACATGCCTACGGTTACGAATTTACATGAGGTCGGATGTGCTGTTTGGGGGGCCGGAGTAATGACGTTGAGGGTGGGCAACAGTAATCGATGTACATATGCAACACCTCCGCGCAGTATCGAGATGTGAGCACCGTCTGCGCCATACCGACAAACGAATTTCGCGACTGTCCAGCGCTTATCGAGGGCTGTCAGCAGCAATGTATATTGCAATGCCTCGGCTAGCGCACCGCGAACAACAACCACCTTCCACCCTACGTATGAATCCCATTTATTTGAATGCCGGCACGTTGCCAAGTCAATAAAACTCATAGATGTATTGCGCCGACGAAGGCCTGCATGCTAAAGTTAGCTGACTAGTAGATATTCTCGGACTACCATGGGGCTAAGCCTCACAAACGGACAGGGGCCTTGCAGGTTCACTAAGCCAGAATTGGCCCGATGCGGCCTACTACCAACAGAACACCGTCGGTGTTCGCACTTGAGATGCAAAGTCCATAAGTATTCGATGCCGTACTACCTGCTGTGTGCTTCCTGGGATTGCAAGGTCGCTTCACTGCCAACACGTCGACCCACTCGTTTCCGATTTGCGACAATGCGATGTGGTTCAAGAGAGTCTTGCTCGGTTACTGCGCCGCATCATTGGCGGTGACTATCGTTACAGCGTCTAACACCAAAGGTACGTCAAGTCTTAGCGTTGTACTACTCAACCTGTGAGTTTCTGGAGGCTGATTGGAGGACAGACAATACTGTGCCTAGGAGACACCACATAGTCGAAAGACTCGCCTTTCCTTCGCTAGAGCGTCACCCACAGTCTGTTGGAAATCAGACAAGCTCGTCAGAGATCATCCAGTCGACTCCTAGTGCTGCAACAACATCCAGTGACTTTGCGTCTTCCGACGCATCTCAAAGTTCGACCATCATTGATGCACCAACAATAGTCATAACCATAGAATCGACTTCATCGTCCACGCCTACACCCAAGCCATCTACGACAGGACTGTATTCCATCCTCAGCGAATCTAGTAGTAGCAATGGCGATATTCCGTCTACTTCAAAGCTGATCAGCACCGAAAGTGTTATACCTCGAAGCTCTACAACAGAACAACAGCCATCCAAGACTCCGACTTCATCACTCTCCACTTCATCGCGAGATATGACATCAGAACGCGCAACTACTTCCACAATCTTTGATATCACATCCGTTGTAAGCTCATCCACCGATGTATCGCAACCTTCAAGCAACTCGGAGGTTCTATCGAGTGCCTTCAGGCCCAGCTTGGAGCCAACGACGACCAGAACATCCGAGATCGTTCCATCCCCGGAGACCACCAATCCTCCATTGTTCACCTCGACATTAGTACCAGCCGAAGGCACCTCACAAATACCATCCGATATCGTCTCTAGTTCAGCCAATGACAGCCTGATTTCTAGGTCGACGATCGACACCGCTTCGTCTTCTGGATTTGCTCCAACGCCGCAGACCTCTGTACCACAGACGAGCAGTGCAGTGCTCAGCAATCCCACTGTACTCACATCCGAACCAGTCTCTACAACAAGTCCCATAGAGCAGCAATCAACTGCGCTCTCCAATTCTTCACCCGGTTCCACTAGCAATCAGGATCCGACTTCTACAGCTCCGGGGCCAGTGACTTCAAGTGTATCAGGAGTGCCTGCAAGCCTGCCTCCAGAGCCTCTCACTACTTCGTCCGATGGGCAAGCACCCGTGTCTACCTCTTTGGGAAAGTTTTCAAGCTCGGTGCTACAGCCTACAACCGTGATTACACGAAGTGGTGCAGAGATCAGTACCAATGTGCAGACATTCACTGCTTCTGGAGCAGCAACTTCATCACTAATGTCCTCGGCAATTGAATCTAGTCAAACCTCTGTCCCAGAAATTGTACCGAGCGTGTTCGAGACATCACAGCCAGCGCCCTTAACAAGCATTGAAGACACTACAGCCATGCCTATAACCTCCACGATCCAACCCCCGTTATCCTCCGGCATCGAACAGTCATCGGGTAGCAGCCTTTCTGAGTCTACGCCGGTTATAAGCGACGTTTCGAGCTCGCTCGCACCTTCTGCCGTTCCTTCTGGTCATTCTCCTGTCATTACTTCATCGTTGCAGCCCACGATCTCTTCGAGCATCGAACAAGCACCAAGCAGTTCTCTACTCGAGCCAAATTTGGGCGTCAGCCAGATTTCGAGCACATTGAACCCTTCGGTCAGCTCCGTAAGCCCTGCACTTCCCACAGATCTTTCGTCAAAGGCAGATTCCAGCTTCTCCGCCGCACCAACCTCTTCGATCAGTGTTATTCCAACTCAAACAGACCCATCTCTCAGTGGAACCAAAGTACCTACCACTTCAGTGTCAGATGTTGTGTCAACGGACTCTGCCAATCTTGCCTCCACTGGTTCGTCATTCGTGCTCACGCCGTCGCCCACAGTTGTCGAAAGTGACACTTCGATAGCAAGACCTCGAGAAACTGCTTCTACGGGCTCGATCGGAACGAGTGTTTGGTCAAGCGCCACTTTTGGCAGCGAAATCACTTCTTCGTTCATACCATCGGAGACACTCGTCACGAGTGCGATCGTCTCTACTACATCCTTGCCAGAGACCTCTACCGACATCCCACTGGTCTCATCGTTTCTAACACCCACAACCCTTGGCAAACAGCTCAGCTCTTCTGCGCAATCGTCAATTACAACATCTAGTATGAAACAGTCGACATCAGACGTGGTCACTGCCTCGGAGTCGCAGGCTAGCCAAAGTCAAGCTTCATCCATACTGGATCCTGTCTTCACCAGCGTTTCCTTTTTTTCCATACCCAGTGGCAGTACTTCGCTCTCCAGTTCGCTGATGAGTGGAAGCCTAGTCCTTTCATCGCAGAGTCCTACTTCAGTCGCGGCGCCATCAGTGAACACGACTGCTGGCGGCTCTATCCCGACTTCGGAATCTACTCGTTCAAGCTCCACGCCCACATCTTTTGGGCTCAGTTCACTAGCTACCCCAACGCTTAGTGGCATTTCAACTTTTGCTTCTTCTGGTGTGTCGATCAGTACAAGCACAAGTGGAACGCCTGTCCCCTCATCGTTTATCTCGAATGGCACTCACGCCGGATCAGTCATTCCCATCACTTCAGTGACGGTTACGGCGACCTTTTCTACGGTCTATGTATCTAGTGTCAGATCTAGTGTACTCGACTTGAGCACAGTCGCATTTTCTCTGCTCAGCCCAGTGACAGGGGCTGCCGTAAACCAGACAGGCGCCCGAACTTCAAGCGCGATATCGGCCACCAAGTCTTCAGAGACATCAAGCGTACATATACCTGCAAGCGAAACACTCAAGTCGTCTACCAAGCTTGGCCTTGGTGCAAACCCAATCTGGTCAACGTTAGCGCAATCGTCGTTGTCTCCTAGTAGTCTCCCTGGTCGCATCAACAGCACGACAACTACTAAAGAAGAGCTAGGTATCACTTTCAGTCGTTCAGCGCTGCCCACGGGTGCTAGCAAAGATATTGCTCCCAGCCTTAATGCAACACAAGCGGAGACTCTGCAGAAGTCCTCAGTCCCTGCTGCAGTCAATTCTACTACAGCAGGTTTCGTCGCTTCCACCATATCGGGCAGTGCGTCTAGCGCTCGAACGGACATTCCGAGCTCAACGTCAGCATCTGGACCAGATGAAGCATCGACCACGAACGGCGCTAGTACTGATGATACAAAGATATCTACGATAGCCCATGCTCCTACTAGCACACCTAGCCACTCAGCTACTACCGGTAGTCCCCATCCATTCACCACCTCACAGACAGCCGGTGTCGCAGTAGGGGCCACAACTGGTCTTCTAATTGCTGTGGTTGCGGCTGTTTTCATTGCTCGTCGCTACCATGCAGCCAAACATGGTAAGCGTATGAACACTGGATCCATTTATCCCGAGGTTGCATATCTGTACGATCCGAAAACGGGTGGAGATGGTGGTGATGCTGAAGCCTTAATATTCGGCGCCACTGGCGGCATGCCTCCAGGTGGTCCTACGTCGGGGCCATCCCAAGGCTCTCCAAAACACATGCAGCGTCACAGCGCGGGCGCAATGCCCGTCACTCGCTTCATCAGTCCAGGCAACCCATTTAGAGAGTCAGTCCAGGATCGAGCAAACCACAGATATTCGGAGTATGCACGCATCGATACCGCACGAGCGCTATCTGCTGCAGTGGCAGGCTATGGTGGCACCCCGAAGCATTCGTCCTCGTACACCCAGTACCCTTCAGATGCCACAAATCCATTCAGTGACCATGTAATCCCATCCCCGACCCTCGCTCCTTTCTCTCCAGACGATATTCGAAGACCAAAGCTCAAGACACCCCAAAGTGCGAACGATGGAAGGGCCGAGTACTCGCAGATGCCTGTCAACCCGTACGCCTATCTCAACACGGCTGCCCCGATGTACCCACCAGTCTCACCCTACGGTCGACCACTGACTCAAGGGTCATCACCAACATACGATACAAGGCGGCAGACGATGGATAACGACCCCTTTGCTGATCCGTTCGAGCATGATCTCATCCTTCAAGTCGATGAGCGGAACCGCACTTCCGATAGCGTGACCATCTTCGCTCCGTCACCAAACCTGATGTCTCCGCGAACCCCTCGAACCCCAGTAGGACCAAAGCTACCTGTCAGACAACCCAATGGCATGACCTCAGCCAGGTTACTACTGAGCCCAGTAGCTGCAAAGTACATGCACGAAGCGCAGGAAGTCAAAATACCACGGAAAAGCATTGCTTCACCAGTTCTGGTGCAAGTGGGACGATCACCAATGATCAAACCGTTCTCTCCTCCGCCAGCTGCACCTGAGCCTCTTGGATGGGAGGATATCAAGCGTCACTCTGAGGAGCGCTTCTCAGATAAGCGAAGCGTACCTGCGCCGCTTAAGTTCGCATCTCGGGTGATCCAGAAGATGCCTGTTCCAACACCACACACCCTCACGAAGCCCTCCTTGATAGGAACTGGACAAGCTCTGTTGGCTGGCAATGGACTACCGTTGACTGTCAGAATACCAGATATGTACAATAAGAGTGTGGGACTGGATGTGCCGAGGGTGCATGGCAGACCGGATCCTACCCATGAGGATGTCTCCAGCGATCCGGTTGTGAGGGAGAAGAGGGGCAGGGAATTAAGATTCGCGGACCCGGCGTTGATTGGAAAGGAGTTCTGAAAGCCTCCCAGGCTAGGAAACAAATGGAACTGTGTAGACAGGGGTTAGATTTTCTCCCGACATAGCATCATTCGCTAGTCCTGGGTTTGCTTCTCATCGTTCGCTGTAGATTCTTGCAAAATACCCCAGCGCTGTAAGCGCTTGTAATAACAGTGTAGACAGACATATCTATATCAAAAACTATCACTAGATCTAACCTGATCGTCTGATTGCATTTTCGCTTTGCGGTGTCTTTGCTGCGGAGTGTTGGTGTCGCACTCTCATACCCGCCTCGTATCGCGTCGGTCACCGAGCGCAACTCCACACAAACGTCCTCGCAAACACTGACGCGAGGCGTGCCTTACAACGCCTTACGCTATCACCAAAACGCGCCTTGCAAACTCTCCTTGACGAGTCCTCCTTTCAAGAAATCCGATTGGCCCGCCACCAGCCGCCGAAAAGCCTGGACGCAGTCTCCCACTTGCCTCATAAAGCTTCCCCGGTAGCGTGATTTGCCATGTGGTGCTCTGTGCGCGGGGAAGCCATCTAAGTCTTGCCGT
This sequence comes from Macroventuria anomochaeta, assembly GCF_010093625.1. Taxonomy (NCBI): domain Eukaryota; kingdom Fungi; phylum Ascomycota; class Dothideomycetes; order Pleosporales; family Didymellaceae; genus Macroventuria; species Macroventuria anomochaeta. The sequence continues at coordinate 312,694 of NW_022985373.1, forward strand.
CACTTTCCACTTTTCGTTAGTGTCCTTACTTCCTTCCTTCCCAGCGTTAGTGAGCATTGGGTCCCAAAACTCTGTTAAGGTTTAGCAAAACTTCAGCGCGCGGCTGGTGGAAGTGCCGGGCTAGAGATTAAGGTTTCACACTGATGACGATGCTCGGGGGCTCGCTACGCTTTGAAGTTTGCGTTGCGGGGTGAGCTCCGAGCTAGGAGGGGATTTTAGTTGGTGCAGGTGGAGCGAGATTATGCACGAAGCATAGATGCTTGATGTTTGCATTGGCTAGAGATGGATGAACATGTGTTCGTCGAAATACGTGAGACCGCCGTTACATGTCACATTGTCGTACCTGGCGAGTCGACGCGTGAACCTGTGTACTTCGCCTGAAGTACGGCGTGCATACCTTATCGCTCGGTTTGTACCGAGTTCGAACGCCCCAAACTCCAAAATATGTTCCAGAACATGGTAGCTCAACGGTCACAAGATCATTACCCAAACATATTAAGTTCAGCCCGTGTCGAAGTTTCGACAGCTGTCACTTCAGCCCAGTCGCTCTAGACCATGCAGACCATCAATCAGACCACTGACTTCCTCCTCTTCGACCACGGCAACACCCTGACGCTTGGTCTTTTTCCTGTTCCATACGTCCACGAGCCACTCATGGGGTGACGCTTCGATGGCGATCGGGCCTGGACATAATGGTAATTTCTGACGATTCTCTTGCTCATATTCGAGCACTTGCTGGTAACGATCAAGCTCCCTGAATATACGTTGGACGAGCTTCCTCAATAGTTCTTGGTCTTCTGCAAGAGTAGACAGCAAAGTCTCGGCCTCGACTTTCGCTGCATTTATGTCAAGCTGAACAAACTTGTTGAACAGTTGGCGCTTATGTACTTCCACGGAGGTGTCGAACGGAGGGGCCAGGCCGCCCAGGTCACGAACAATGAGGAAGGGCGTCTCGGTGTAATTCCAGCAATCTGTTCCATGTAGTGTGTTCTGGTGGTAGACCTGGACATCAAGGAGGTGAGCTTTCACAGCACCTACGGTCACGGCGTTCTGCAGCTGCTGCCTCAGGTCTTTGACATCCAGAGATGAGTTGAAGACAGGGTTTTTCGACAGCAAGTCGACTGCTTTGGTTGCATTTCGTGTTGTGCGGACTTTGGCAAATATTGTGTGGACCTGACCAAGACGTAGACTTGCGATGTCTTTGGTTCCCGAGCATTCGGTGACTTTGCAGCCATCCCTGGCCCGTACGTCAATACAGACCTGGGTAATCTCCCCTATTGGCTTGACCGACCGAGCGTTCTTCAAAATGCGCTTGATACGTCCAGGAAGAGACTGAAAGTGGCTCCAGTTGCTGATGAAGACGTTCTTGCAGCACTCTTCGATGCATTGCGTGTCGCCGATGTCAGGAACGCGTCGGTACGGGACCGCTGCAGGGTTGATCTGATGGATGCATAGATCTGGACAAGATTTGGAAACATCGTGCAGGATGTGTGCAGCTGGAGAGAGCAGTACAACATGGGTACGTCGGTGCTTCATGCCCTTGTCCTCAAGAGACCTTGCCACACCCAAGATCACGTCAGCCATCGAGGGGTTTGGTCGTGGGGGCTTCCATGACTGTGTGCCGTACTTGGCGATAGTCGCAGTGAGGTCACGGAAGGTCTCTTCGGTATCTGTGTTGAAAGGTCCGATTGGGAACAATAGGTCTGGTCTGTTGCCGGTGACAGTTTGGTGAGTGCAGTGCGTCGCGTAAAGTGCTACACGATCACCCCGGTCGAGATGGTAAAGAGCACTGTTCACGGCATCTAAAGCTCTGCTCAGACAATCCCTGCTGACATAGTACCTAGGATGACTTTAGTTGGGCAAATCTGGTTCGACTTTACCGCACTCACGCGTTATCAACAACGAAGATCACATCAATGGTACTGTCGGGAAGCGATATGCGGTTGTGGAGAGCACCTTCGATCTCCACGGCGATCCAAAATTCCTGTTGTTCTTCATAGGAGAGCTGCGTGACCTCGGAAAAGACCCTCACAGCAGCTCGCAGAGTGGTCGGAGCATTCCCACGCGTGGCTATATTCTGGAGATCCTGATCGTCATGGCGATGTTCCACAGGAGAAGGAAGTCGTCTGGCGATTCGGCCCATGATAGAACCCAGTCTAGCCCCACTGTGCAGGTCAGCAACCCTCCACGCGAGGAACGCATTGTTGGCCAGCTTACTTGCGAGCATTTTTCCTAATGTATGCCTCGACAGCATTCTCGCTGGGTTCCTCCGATACTTCCTCTCCTCGTTCGTCCTCGTTGTGAGCTTCGAGTGACGTGGGTGACGCTGGGTCTGAAGCATCACCACCACTGCCATTTGTTTCGCCGGTATCCGTACGTCGCAGGCGTGAGAAGCCAGTGAACATTCGCAGAACAGAGGGTCGACGCTTTGTGGGGATAGTGCGGGCTTCCGCATTCTGACTGACATTTTCGGATGCGTTGATGTGGTTGAAGTGGCCAGCAGCGTCTGAGGTGTTTGGCGTGTGCGCCGTTTCGTACGACATGGGTGCATCAAACAAAGGCCACGGAGTATCTCCTGTTGACACAGGCGCGCCGACTGGCCCACCATCGAATGCGTAGTCCTGACTACTGGTGCGTGAAAAGTACAGAGGGTCTCCCATACTGGAGCCTGATGCCGATGAACGACTTTCCCTGTTCTTACGTATGGTTAGAGGCTGATTGCTGGGTAGTCGACTAACAGGCAAGGGTGTTACGGTCCACGTCGACGGCACGTCGAGCGAGGCTGCCCAACTGAGAAGAGATGTTTCAGTGCTGTAGTCATGTGGTGACTCCCAGATGTTGCTTCTGATCTCGTTGATGATGTCGTCCAAGGGACCGTACACGTACTGGTCGTTGTCGCGATTGTGCGTTGACTTACGGAAAATACGTTTCCGAAACGTTGCTCTGCGTGGCTTCTTTTGGATATGCAGCGGTGGAGGGCAGAAGGCGGCGTGTTGCGAGAGTCCCAAGGTGTCGATCGCTGCTAGCGCCATGATGGACGTGTCGAGGAACAAACGGACAGCGTGTCGCGTCGTGTTCTACCTTCACCGTGAGTACGCAAACACAAGGTGAAAGGGAGGTAAAGAAACCTACGCCACCGTTGACTGGGCCTCAACCGTGAGAATCAAAGTGGGGGATACAGGAAAGAATAAGAAGAGATGTTTCGTTCGACAAATGCGAGCATAGAAAACGCTGCTGTTTACTATTGATGCTGATGGTGTATGAAGTGACTGCAACAAATTCTTGCAGCTGGTCTCATGCCTGCCCTGGAAGGAAGTCGCACTCAAGTACTTGTTGATAACCTCAAGCGTTCTTGCCCTCGACGGAAAATTGCCACACCCTCCTTAAGCGCGATGCAAAACCCATTTTTGAGCATGCACTTTGATACAGACTATCGAAAAGAGGATATCATACCAACTCTATCATCTCATGTCTCTGTCGTTCTGGCGGTGGCGACATCCAAGTGCTTCTTCATCCTTGCCATAGTCTCACTGTCACCTTGCTGGAAGCGGATCTGGAATCATTAGCAGCCGGACAGACTTCTAGATTCATATGCAGTGGTAACTCACGATGTCTTCTCCAGCTCCTGGTCCATACAGAACAGACTCAGAAAGGCTAGCATTGACGGCTCTCTTTACGCGTTCCTCCCATACGCCTTCCCAGTTCCACTCTCCGGGACGTCGATTCCTGCCCAGCGCAGTGCCCTCACTTGAGGTGGAGGAGATAGGACTGAGGGGAGGTTGCTGCGTTTCCATGGCTGGGCCACGATAAGCTCGCCATGCGTGGTATGCACCTGGATTTGCGGCAGCTTCTAACGAGACTGAGTCCAGAACTGCCTCCTCACTGAACGTTGACCGAATGTACTCGAGAACGGTCACGATGGATACACCAGTCGCCGCAGATAATGCTCCGGAACCGCCTGAGGTCGCACTCTTCACTACCGAGCGTACGGGCGTAACACTTTGAGCTGGACTATCAACTGCTGATCCACTCACATCGCGTGAGCTCACTACAGATCGTCGTGCACGGCCAAACCAGTGTGGAAAGCCATGACGAAGGCTGAAACCACCTGGTGGTAACCGTTCCTCGTCGGTTGCGCTGACGGGGTCCGTGTCCGAAGATGCAGTTGTGTGAGTGTATGTTGTGAGTGGCGTGAGCAGAGGGTGAAAGACATCGGTAGAAAAGGTCACAAGGGGTGGCAGAGCCGGATAGCTGAACGGGAAAGATATCTGGAAGCGTAGGACTGCAGGGGCATATGGACCTGTCAAGCGTGAATACGATGAGAATTTAGTGTAGGGAGCAGGCACGGCGTCAGTAGGCTTTGCTTAGCTCTACGACATCTGACTACCTTTTCGCACGAATATGAGGCCTACCCACAGTGACGGATCACCGGGTGTAATGCTCACGAAAACACCATCCAGCTGTGCATGTCGCAGGGTAGAGCTATCTTCTGTTAAGACCGGCCACCAAGCTGCTGACCGCAACCTACAACTCGATGAGCAGATGCTGCTTTCGGAAAGAAGAAAGCCTCAGGGATGAGGCGGGTAAAGGCATGCCGCGTACAGTGTTGGTGCTGTATACGGTTGATCCAGCGCGGTGAGGTTGCAGCAGCGTTGAGGGACGATCTGCGCTTGGCCCTAGCGAACAAGTGGGTCTTTAGCCGCTGCACCTGTCACCTTCAAGCGTACAACACCACAAACTGTGCCCTGCCAGAGCCGCGAAGGAGATGAGCGCGCAGCACGGATTCGCTGCAGAACGACCTTCAAACGCCGACGTGGCAGTGCAGCAGCAGTAAGTGTGGGAACGCGAATTAGCCGGATGGGCCCCTCCCGGTGCTGCAATTGCTCGATTGGTAGCAAGAAAAAGCACCGCCTGTGGAAATTTATCAGTGACACCACGATAATCGATATCATACGCTCTCTTGTCTGATCCTTGCCTGCTCGCCCTTGGTGCATACACATTAGCGTCCGCAGCGGCAAGGCCTTCTGCAGACACCACTGCAAGTGGTTGAGGAGCGTTTGGTGTGGGCGGTACAGTCTCGAGTTTACACACTGTCCTGCGTGGGAAGTTCCTTTGGGCGTGAACAGTCTCTACTCGAATGCAAAAACTGTATACACACCGGATGTGAGGAGGACCGATGGGGTGACATATACATGCATCGCACCCACGAGCCCGTCACCGATGTTATTGGCACTTGTGCGAGGGTCACCGTTCATCGGTGACTGATGTTCACGACATGCCATCGACCCAGGTCTGCGGATGCTGAGGGCCTTGCATAGCGACCAAGAAGCATACTGAATTACGATCGTCTGGCGATATCCATGCTGTCTAAGCCAAGTTTGTCCCACTTCTGACCGCCTGCCGTGCAACCTGACGGCTTTGAAATGCGCTGGCTCCAGTCAAGACGAAACAAGCAGAGCAGGCTGCGACTGCATCACACGTTACTGCCGCGACTCACGTGCCCCGTTTACGCATTGGTCGACGGCAGAGGTGAGCAGTGACTTCTGCGACGAGATCGGAGAAAACCGACCCATGCTGTCGGGTCCGTCATCTGTCTCGTTTCTGCTCACACTCCAGAGTCGACAACAAGGCGTGCCCAAGACAACCCCTCGATCCCTCTGGATCCCCACGAATCCAAGGCCGCATCAGTCCACGCAGCTACTTCGGGTGTGCGTGCCTCGCGGATGCGGATGCAAAGTATGCTTAATGCGTATACGAAAGTAACAGCCCACGATGCCCCTCATCGGAGGATTCGCGTGGAGCAATCACACCGCAAGGACCACAAGCCTGGCGCGACCAGAAGACACTAAGAACGACTGGTCGTCTCAGAGTCTTCTCAGGCCCCTGTCCATCGTGTTAATCTCGCGTGGAATCTGCAAGCCACCCTGGCCAATGGCTGCATCAGTGCCAGCCTTACGTCCACCGTCCACACCGCCACAAACGCGTCCTGCTTGGCCGTGACTCGGCGTCGAAACAGCCGTTGTGCTTTACCCGTTTTTGCGTCGTCCAGGGCCGGTCGCAAACTGTGCCCAGCGCAGCTGCGACAGCTCAGCTCGCGACACGCGACGGATGTGATTCTGGCTCCACCAGGAGGGACTATCGATCAGGGCAGCAACACAGCAGCTACATACCGACCGCAGATGCGCGCAAGGGCGCTGTCAGCTGATGTACCTTGGGCATCGAGCTTCACGATGTCTGATGAATGATGACGGCACGATGGGTTTCGGTAATGACACCTACTAAGCCACGTCCGTCCTGCGAGTCGGTTGGCCCAGGAGTTGAGTGGGAACTTTCAGATCACGTTGACAGCAAGGTTGCGTGGAGATGATACCTGGGGCAGCAAGTGAAATGGCCGCATGTGGAGTGCCAGGGAGCGGTCTGGGAGACGCGAAACGTGCTGTGCCGTTCTTTCAGCCATTTGGAGCGCCGCGACTCGTGCCCTGGAAGGGCTGATGATGAGCTGTATCATCACTTACTGCAGCAAGGCGGCGCAGAGACTACTGATGCGCTTCGCCGCGTGACGCTCTGGATGGGCATACTTTGACGATGTCGCGGCTCTTACCTGGTACAGATACACCGCCATTTTTGGATTTGTCGGAGCAATCGTGGTTTGAAGCGACGATGCCAACGCCCATCAACCGCAAAGTGGGCTGCAGCACTGATTGGTCAGAGCTTGCTTCTGGAAAGCATACGGCGAAAGCTCTCCTTCCTGACTCGCAAGCTGCCAAGAGTCAATTGCGCCGCAAGGTTTTGCTGCCCCTGAACAGGCTTCTGATGAAGGAATTATCTGACACTGAATAGTGTCCACACCGGAACAAAGTCCTATTTGCCCCCGGGGAAGCTGGGAGCGATCCCGTTTCCGTTTACGGCCTCTCAGCGGCCAGCGACAGTCGGCACGACGTTCGCACATTTTTCTGGTTGCGACAGGGGGCCCCTGGCTCTGGTTGATGCAGCTCTGAAGGTTATAGTAAGCTAGTGCCTGTGGACCGTATCCGCGGTTTTGGACTAACCACAAACGGTATGTTTTTTTGCCAAGATGGGGACGTGCGCGTTGATCTTCTTTGCGAGCTCCAAGTCATCGCACGACGTCTCAACGCTCTTGCAACTCTCCCTGGCTGACCTTACTCGATCGTCTCTAGCCTGTCCAATGTCGTGGATTCCGCCCAACCCGGTCCCAGTCTTGTGTGAGGCACACAGGATCGAAGCGCCGCCAGCCCTGGCCCTCGCTCAGGGGTTACAGGACCGCTGTTGTTTTCGGGCACAAAGTTACCCATCTCGTCCTGTGACTTGGAGTCACAATTGACGTGAGGCTAGTAGCAATATGGCTGCCAGCACAGCATTTCCCTGGTCGCTTATCGGCAAACTGAATGCTGTGTCCATCCAGCCATGGCATCACGGCTCCGCTTTCATTTCACATCCACTGGTCCTTCCGCTGTCCCTATCCGCCCAAACTACGTATCCATATCCACAACAATCACCGCCTGTTTCTCCGTTTCCTCCCCGCTGCCCTAGTCCCTGCACGTCTCAGCGGTCCATCCGCTTCACGACGCCACTTAAATCTTGCTCTGCCCTATATACTCTGAGACGCTCGCACCCGTCTTGACTTGATCTCCCCTCTCTACCCTGGAGGTACCAGCTTGACGCCAACCCACACATGTCTCACCTGCTACAACAACTTACAACATCGATCAACACTTTCTCCCTCGGACCATAACATCTGATACACCTTCCCTTCACCCACATCACAACCGCACCACAGCGTCAATGGCTCGATTCGATGGGCTCTCTGCCACGGGCAGAGGCAAGACGCCTTTCCCTACCCGTCAAATGGCTGTTCTGGGTGAGTGGAGGTTCACTATGATTGCTATTAGCCTTCATATTAACAAACCTAGCACTTTGCCGGATATGCGAGCCCATTGCCTTCATGTCAATCTTCCCATACGCCTTTGAAATGGTCAAGTCTTTTGGTATCGACGACGGCAAAGCAGCAATGTACACAGGCATGGTCACATCAGCATTTGCCTTCATGGAGTGCGTCAGTGGAATCTTCTGGGGCCGATTGAGCGATAAGGTTGGGCGCAAGAAGGTACTTCTTGGAGGCATGTTCGGCACCGGATTGAGCATGCTTCTTTTTGGTTTCGCCCGAAGCCTGCCAATAGCGTTGTTCGCTCGGGCGCTCGGTGGACTTCTCAACGGGTGAGGTCATCAGTTACGCTAGGGCCTGACTTGCCGCTAACCGACGTGCAGGAACATCGGCGTCCTTCAAACGACCGTCGCTGAGTTGATTACGGATGAGAGGCACCAGCGTAAGTTTGATCTAATGTTGAATTACATGTCGATTGCAAACTGATTCTCGTAGCGCGCGCCTATTCCATCATGCCTTTTGTGTGGTGTCTTGGGTAAGGATGCTCCTGAGTACTACGTTCCTGCAGCCGACTGACCGCCTTTTTACAGCACCATCATTGGCGGCTCACTTGGCGGTGTCCTCGCACAACCCGCTCTAACATCCGAGGCTTTCAAGGGCACCATCTTCGAAACCTACCCATTCCTCCTGCCAAACGTCGTTTGCGCCCTTGTTGTCGTTTTCGGACTCGCAGTCGGTGTTCTGTTCTTGCAGGAGACTCATGAGGACAAGAAATACGACGAGGATCGTGGTCTCGAAGCGGGCAGATGGCTGCTGTGCAAGGTGTGGAGGTCAGAGACCGACGCGTCTTTCAACGAGAAAGGCGCATCCCTTGACGAGATGACATCCATGTTGGAGGGCCACGACATCAACAAGCATGCGTACCGAAGCACCGACAGCTCGCCGACATTATGCAGTACCCGCACATCCATGTCAGAGCCACCCGCGTTTTCTTTGGACCAGGAAAAGGCGCCGGCGCCACCTGTGCGAGAAGCGTTCACTAAGCAGGTCTGTCTGAACATCCTGTGCTACGGCATTCTCGCTTTGTAAGATTCTCCACGACATCGACGCGGTGCAACGGCTAATCTCTCCTAGCCACACAATCTCGCTAGAGCAACTTCTACCCATTCTCATGTCCAAAGACGCATCCAAGCCAGAAGACACACACCTCCCATTCAAGTTCACCGGCGGATTTGGATGGAAGACGCAGAACATTGGCGCTTTCCTTGCGATGCAGGGCGCGATGCAGATGTTCGCTCAACTCATCCTGTTCCCCTGGCTCAGCAAGAAGCTCGGAAGCCTCCGCACTTTCTGGATTACCATGTGCTTATACCCGGTCCTCTACATCCTGGCCCCATACCTCGCACTTCTTCCTGAACGCCTTCGCATTCCCGGACTTGTGATTTTGCTCATCGGCAAAGTCACCTTCCAATCGCTTTCCTACCCATCCCTGGCCATCATCCTCGCAAACTCCTCGCCTTCGAAGCGCGTCCTCGGCACTTTGAACGGAGCTGCCGCATCCTCTGCCAGCGTCTGCCGCGGCTTCGGCCCTACGTTGTCTGGTGCGGTCGACAGCTTGGGCGGGCATCTCGGTATGTCTGGACTGGCTTGGTGGGCCATTGCCGGCGTTGCGCTTCTCGGATGGCTTCCTGGACTCATGCTCAAGGAGTCTGACAAGCGCACTATCAGCGAAGACGACGAGGAAGCCCTGGTCGACTGTGCATCTGACGCAGAGTCAGTCCTTACCCTTACCCCGGACGAGGAGGCAGAGATGGTTCTCTCCAAATAGACGACTTTCCCACACCACACGGCGCAAACGATTTTCCAACTTTCACCCTCGGTCCCAGCGTGCATCGCGCTGGCAGCAACATTTTCCTCGGAGTTCCTTGGTTTCAGGAACATAGATATTACGGCTCTTCACGGACACCCTAGAGCATGCATTCACACGGCGTTCAGCATCATCTCAGTACTTCAGCGACATCATAATGGGCGGACTTTTGGGCGGTATTATTAGATGGGATAGCTCGGACACACAGGGAACCAGCAATGGTTGTGTCGAGCAAGGCGTTTTTCACAAGAACAAATACCCCAGCAGTTCTTCATTCATGACATTACAGTTGTCATCAGCTAGATCAGCTTGCTCACGCAATATGATACCAACTCCTCCATCAGAGTACGAACCATGATCCGTGTGCACTTGGTGATGTCGTGTCGTTCGGTACCTTCCCGAGCCTCAGGTTCGCAGCTGCCCGAACCCCAGAAACCGACTGCCGCGTGCGTATGCAGGAGGTGCGGCTGATGAACAATGCTTCTCTCAGCCTCCTCTCATGGTCGATGGACCGAGGTACTGGCACAGTGCGCGGACAAGGCTGACAGGGTGGTGGAGGCATGTGAGTAGCAGCGCTGAATCAGCGCCGACGGGTGGGTGGATGCACGATTCAGGAGTCAATTGTTTTGTAGTCAGCGGGTATACAACTGGTCGTGTTATCGGCTGGGGTGCATCCTTAGGGCAACGACAGCCCACTTAGACAACACATGCAGCGCCCACAATCGCTGGAGAGCTATCTGGGCCGCCGATAAGGGACAGCCTTAGCCCGCCTAGCCATCCACAGGTCAGCTGTCGCGTCGATTGCATTTTGCGGACATGGCAGATGCACGCCACGAAGAGACACTCTCCAGCCTGCAGTTATATCAGACGCAGCCGCTGTTGACGTTGCCGGAGATTTGCAGCAGCAGCGCGCATATTGCAGTGCGGGGAGAGCGACGTTGGCCCGCGCCAGTGTGAAGCAGCATCGCAGCTCGGGGCCTATCCACCACACCTAGCCTGGGACCGACCCCTCGGCCTCGTCCTACTATGCGCCCTGATGAGCGGCCTCAAACGCTCTCTGGAGGAGTCTCATGACGGCGCGCTCCCCTCGCCCTCGGACTCGGCAGCCTCGCAGAAGCCCGCCAGCCCGGCGGCGACGGCAGCGACGGCAGCGACGGCAGCGACGACAGCGACGGCAGGGACCAGCAGCTCGCCGGCGTCGTCGTTCCGCAATGTGAGCGCCTGCAACCGCTGCCGGCTGCGCAAGAACCGCTGCGACCAGCGCCTGCCGTCGTGTGCCTCCTGCGACAAGGCGGGCGTCAAGTGCGTGGGCTACGATCCCATCACGAAGCGCGAGATTCCTCGCAGGTAAGCAGCAGATCCTGGATGGGAGGGGGGGAGCGCTCTCTCGTTGTTGCGCCTCGGCTCGGCGACTGACCAGCATGCAGCTACGTCTGGTACCTCGAGACCCGGGTCGCCTACCTCGAGTCGCTGCTCCAAGACGGCGGCCTGCCCTTCCAGCCCGCCGAAGACTTCAACCCGAGCTTCCAGTCGAACGGCACTGCGGCCGCCCACCAGCCCGCGCACACGGCACCGCAGCGAAGCCATGGCGCGGCCGCCCAACCGCGCACTGCAACACCCTCGAGGGAGGAGAGCGAGAGGTACGACCGCGAGAAGCTCGCCAAGCTCGTCTCCAACATCGGCATGGTGTCAGTGCAGGGCGCCAGTGACCCGCGCTACCTCGGGTCTACATCAGGCATCTCCTTCGCCCGCGTCGTGTTCGCTGCGGTCAAGAGCTCCGTCTCGGGATCGTCTTCTGAGCGCGGCAGCAATCGCGGAGGGAAGCCAGCCGCCAACGTCGTCGACGGCGGAACCTCGATGCGCGACTCGTTCTTCGGCCTGCACACCAAACCAACCTTCCGCCAGGCGCCCTTCCCCGACCGCGAACTCGGCTCTCGGCTCGTCGAGCTCTACTTTGAGCACGCGAACCCGCAGATCCCGATCCTGCACCGCGGCGAGTTCATGGACCTGTTCGAGCGCGTGTATGCGAGCGGAGAAAGGCACCGCACGTCAAGAGAGTCGTACATGCTCAACATCGTCTTTGCTATAGGCGCCGGCATCATCCTGGGAAGCTCCGACGCAGACGACTCACCGACTTCTGACGGCTCAGCGTCGCCACGCAAGTCCCGAGCGTCTCCACCAAGCAACAAGAAGCGCAGGCTTGCCGGCCAGCAGCACCAGCCCGAAGAGTATCACGCGTCTGCCATCGTGCACCTCGAGAATTTCCTGGGATCTTCTCCCGCTGCGGACCGTCCCGACGGCTTTGGTGGGGGCTTGGAAGAGCTGCAGGCTGTGTTACTTCTCGCAGGATTCGCGCTGCTGAGGCCTGTTGCGCCTGGCCTGTGGTACATTGTAGGAGTCGCTGTGCGCCTCGGCGTGGATCTAGGGTTACACTACGAGGATGGAGTGGGTATCGATGGGTCGGGCTCGGAGGACCATTCCACCGGGAGACCAGATGCCAAAACCGAGGGCTCTGCGAACGAGGATGGATCGACGACGGCTGCCGGCAGCGCCAGTACCGCCAAAATCGATGCAAAGGAGAGGGGCCGCAGACAGTGGGTCAGAGACCTCCGGAGACGACTGTGGTGGTGCGTATACTCGGTGGACAGGCTTGTCAGTACCTGCGTGGGCAGACCATTTGTGAGTAACATCTGCTTCCATAACATCTGCTTCCATAACATCTGCTTCCATAGCATCTGCTTCCATAGCATCTGCTCCCACACCTGCTTCCACATCTGTTCCCATACCATCAGCTTCCACATCTGCTTCCACATCTGCTTCCACATCTGCTTCCACATCTGCTTCCATAACCCCCGCTTCTTTGGACCTGTCTTGTCGGTTATTCTTGCCATCCACGGACACGAGGCATCGCGGCCACGCCAGTCTCGAGCATATACCAAAGTCGATGGAACGAGTGCGGGACAGCTGTTCGGCAGAACTTGGGACCTGGCACTGCTGGTGGCCTGGCTCTTGCGTTTGACGGAATGCTGACTCGGAACAGGGCATCACAGATCAGATCGTCACGACAGAGTTTCCCTCACTCCTCGATGACCGATTCATCACAAAAGAAGGTTTCCTCGAGTCGCCACCACACCTCGAGAGGCCAACGTATAAAGTGGTTGCATATCACTACTTCCGTCTGAGGTTGCTGCAGTCCGAGATCTTGCAGGTGCTGCAGCACCGTCAGGCCCAACAAGCAAGGGCGAGTGGGGCAAACCAACGTAACGAGTTCATGCACACCAAGCTGCCGTCACCTTTCCTTGCCAAGTTCGAGTCTTTCCGTGCCTGGCGCGCTGATATCGACAGGCGTCTGCAAGAATGGAAGGACTCCGCTCCGACCCAGTTAGACGCTGGTGTGCAGTTCTCACCGCTCTTCCTGGAACTGAACTACTGGCAAGCCGTCATCATGTTGTACAGACAGAGTCTAGTCGTGCCGTCTGGACTACAAGGTGTGCTTGGCACCACTGGCTCTGATGTCGATAGTCCGTCTGTAGTCGGCGTGGATGAACGCGAAGACGAAGACCTGGTGTTCCTCAAGGTAGCCGAGGCCGGTCAGAAGGTTTTGAAGCTATACCGACAGCTGCACCGTGTTCACCTTGTGAACTACACGTTCTTGGCGACCCATCACCTCTTCATGGCTGGTAAGCGCTCTTCTCCGGGAATCATGACGTTGCTGACTCAGATCCAGGGATATCCTTTCTGTACGCTGTGTGGCACAGCGTTCATGTTCGCAGCCTACTAGTGAGTCTGGCCCGTCTTTGCTTGTGTGACGTGTGTCGCAGAGACATTGCTCTGGAACGATACTAACTGACCCTGCAGTCTCTGGATGATGTCGACTTCACCGTATTGGCCGCAACCTCGGTTCTGGGTGACCTCATCGACAAATGTCCGCCCGCGGAGGCATGTCGTGATGCCTTCGATCGGATGAGCAAGGCCACCATCCAGATGTGCATGTCAACAACCGGCTTTGGTCCACAAGCTCTCCGAGCACTGTCTCAGTCCCAACAACACTACCCTCAACCCTCACGCTCACCTCCCACAACATACACATCCGCATCCGACACCGATGGGCAGTCAAACGCCGACATGCAAGGCTACCCACGAAACACAAGCTACTTCACCCAGCACCCACACCAGCGGTCCCGCAAACCCATGCCAAGATTCGACATGAACCTAAAGGACCTCTTCTCCGAAGACGAAACAGACAAGCGCTCATTCAGCCGCGTGTCCAACCAAGTCAACACCATGCGGCCCCCACCCGCGCCCATCAAGCCCGAGACCCAGGACTCAATAGCATTCACAGCCGATCTGAAGATCTCGCCACAACTCCGCACACAGGGCTTCGGCTTCACACAAGGACAGACTATTCCGAGTCCGCAACAACAACAACAACAACAACATCAACATCAATCCTTCCACTCAACAACACCCACCCTCTCACCCCCAATTTCCGAATCCCCACCGCAACCGCTCCCCTCACCCTACCAAATCTCTGCAGCACCTTACAACGCCTACGCCCAAGCCCAAACCATGTCCTCCTCCTACCCGGACTTAGGATTCCATAACGACCTGGACTTCCTGGACAGTTTCCCTGTTCAGGGGAGCGCGAGTAGTATGGCCGACGGCGCGGCGACGCAGGATGTCGGGATCGGGTTTGGGATGGGGTTTGGTGACGGCACGCATGATTGGAGTGATGGGAATGGGCTGGATTTGTTTGATGGGTTTTTCTTTGGGCCTGGGGGGACGGGGATGTGAGGACCCGCCTCGTAGCCACAGCCAAAGCCTGGAGGTACACGGCGTATTCTCCCGCACGTGAAGTAGAGGCGGCTTTGGGCTACGATGCTTTGGAAAGCGTGGAGGTTGGTCACGTGGGGAGATCGTGGGGTCGGGTGCCGGCGACCTCCGAGGGGAGGGAGGGCTGATGAGTTGCATGTGTACGATAGATAGGCACCATGTAGGAGCGAATGCAGACTCGATGACTCGAGTATGGTAGTTTAACACTCAACAAGAATCTTCCGTTGCTGGACTCGTATGAGATCGTACATGCCTCCAGATCATCACAGCTCCACCCCGTCTTTTCTCGTAGGATTTCTAGACACGAGGATGAATAGAAGCTTCCGTCTCGGGCACGTTTAATGTTTGCTACCACAACGGAATAGTCGCATTCTTTCAGCCATCGGTTGGTGCATCTCTTGCGTCGTCCATCGGTGAAGCGCCCTGAGAATCCCGGGGTGATCGGGGAGTTGCTGCGGCCGGCAGGTGGTTTTTTTTTTTCTTTTTCGCGGCCGCGTCAGTCTGGAAGTCGCCTCTCAATGGCCATTCTCTCACATGTTTCATCGGGGAACAACTCTGTATCTCTGTGGCGGAGGGAGTCTTCTGATACCGTTGGGACTGGACGAACTCGATGGGAACGAAGGTGCAGCTTTCGTCACTATCAGCCTATACCTCGTCAGCCTTGATGTCGCGGAGTAGCTTGAAGATCGGTCGCACACGACATTGCCCCGGTGCTAGCTGTTGTAGCGAGGCTATGGACGCAAATCGCAAAGCGCGATGTGCAATCGAGGGAAAAGATGTGGTGGCGGATGAGCGATGGTATAGGCCTGACACTCAGTTGCTAATGTAGCAGAGACCGTGGTAGGGGCGCCTGGGCGAAGGTGAGAGAGCTGTAGCTTCCAACTCAGCTCAGTCGGTGCCGTCGCGCAAGTGAAGGTGTTTGGACGAGCTGCGAGCCGTCCGGCGTTGTTGAATGAGCACATTGTAACAGAGGTAGAGGAAGATGTAGAAGGCAACAGAAGTGAAGAGTGAAGACGCTGTGTTGACTGATGCAACCCGGATGCGAGGAATTCGAGAATTATATAGCTTGAGGTCATAGCAAATGTGTACGCAACGACACTAGAAGCCGTGCGTGTCGTCGTTATTGGGTCGAGGTGTCGAATGAGAACAGGGAAGGCACAGCGTCACAAGCAGACTTCAGGGCCGGGCTCTCCGTACAGCAACAAACAAAATGGGTTTGTACAACCACGCATCGCGTACGATGAGGCATCTATCCAAACGCCTGTAAATGCTCCAATATGCCCTAGGATATATACAGCAACTTAAAACCGCCGCGAACGACTCGACGGCTTCTCGTCGACCTCAGCGCTTACGAGTCCAGCGTCAGCGCATCAACATCCTCCATTTGCAACCTCTTCATCAGCCCCCTAATGACACCGCAGTTCGCTTCTCTGCTCTCATCTTTACCTGCCATCCACATACGCATCTTGCCAAGCATGTTTGTACCATCTCCCCTCTTGCCACCCTCCTTGATGTTGGTGAAGAACATTCTCCTCTTCCTGCTGTCTAGCTTCTCCCATGTTGGTGTGTCCTTGCTCTTCTCGACATTAGGATCAAGGTACTTGATGAAGCTGATAAAGTAATCCGAGATCTCGTTCTGGCGGCGCACCATGACCTGACCGACTGTGCCAGCGTGCTTGGTTCCGAAGCCATTCTCGATGTCGACGCCCCACATGACGTCCCACTGATATTGGTACGTTGGTACATTCTCAGGGTTGTGCGTGCCCATGGCATTCGAAGCAAGGTATGTTGGGCAGATGTATCGGATGTCGCCCTGTGCCTTAGCTACTGCATCCCAGTATCTTCCACTGTCGGGCCAGTGACGGTCGTTGGGATATGTCTTAGCAAGCGTATCGAGATCGTCGTCTGTAAGCAGTGGGTAGTGGTCCTTGAGGTAGGATTTGAATTCGCCAAGCGTGTCAGTCGTCTTCTTGACCTGATCCGAACCCTCATTCGATGTGAAGCCAACGATGGTAGGGACTTTGGCGTATCGGTTGTGCATGATGGCTGCTGGTGCAGGCTCAGTCCACATGCCACCCGCAGGTTCTGGGGTGGGGGCCCACATCCAGCGCGGAGGTGTGTTGCGACTGGGGAAGGACATGGGGTAGTTCTCGTAATAGAGATCGCCGGGTGAGGCGTTGCGGACGCAAGTGATGTCAGTGCAGTTCAGTCCGTCGGCGACTTCGTTCCAGAACTTCTCAGCTTGCGTAGATGTGAAAAAGGTCGGGCTTGCGGGGCTTTGGGCGATCGCGCCATGGAAGAGAGGCTTCCTGCCGGTGCCAGGGATGGGAGTGTGGTTGTCTCCCTCGTTAGCGGTGAGCTGTAGCAGGACCGAAGCACCTCCGGCACTGGTGCCCATCAGGACGACATGGTCGGGGTTGCCGCCGAAGTATCGAATGTACTTCTGCACCCACTCGAGCGCAGCCCTCTGGTCTCTGAGCGCATTGTTGTAGTCTCCATCCTCTGCAATCTCCTTGCCAGAGAGGAAGCCGTATATACCGTTGCGGTAGTACATCGTCACTACGATGATTCCCTTGTCCAGCTTGCCGTTCCTGCCCTTCTCCTTTCTGGCCTTTTCCACCATCTCGCCGCCATTACTCCTACCGGGCAAGTGAAATCCACCACCAGGGATGTTGACCAGGACAGGCAGATCATCGCCAGCCTCAGCATCGAATGGCGTGAAAACGTTCAGGCTCAAACAGTCTTCCGTCTTGTCAGCATAGATGCCAAGAACGTCCTCGCCCGTGACGTCTTCTCTGTTTCTCAGGCTTGCATCGATCTTCTGAATGCGCGGACACATGCCCAAATCCCCTTTCCAAACGAGCGGCTTCTCCTTCCTCCCGATTCCATATGTCCTGTTTACTGGCTGCGGGCCACGAAACCTGTTCTTGCCGCCAGCAGTCGCAGCGTACGGGATATTCCAGTACGAGCGCACTTTGTCTGTGACATTGGGCTGGATGGCGAGGTAGTCGAGTTCAACAATGTTGGGGTCTTGTGCATTCTTCGGCGGTATGGCGAAAACGGGTGTAGGTTTCGAGGTCAGCGGTGGTATCCAGTCGGAGCTCGGTCGCAAGTCTGGCGAGTAGAGGAAGGCGAATGTGAATGCGAGGACAACGACGGCGCCGAGACCCAGAAGCACTCGGCGGTCGAAGATGAGGCTCGAGTTGAGCGGGCGTGCCATCATGGTGGGCCTGCGATGCGGTATCGCAGATTTCGTCGCTACGAAAGGAACAGTAACGGCAGAATGAGTGTGGGCGCTGTGACAAGAGGCACAGAGAGCCAAGGAGGGTCGCAGTCTACGTTGCACTCTTCATTAACGCCTTGCTGCTGCAGCAAGTCATGTCCCCAACAGTTGGTCGTCTGTATCTCAGGTTTCCGGGACATGAGCCGTGAGCACCACCAATGCGGTAAAGGGGTGCGGGAGTCGGCATTTCGCTCGCTTGGCACTGACGCGTCGCATGGTTGGGGATGACTTGTGGAGAACGGGTTGTAACAAACTGTGGGGAGGATGTTTGGGGTTTAATGCTCCGAGTTGTTATGTTCATATGGCTGAAGTTCGCGTTGTGGTGGAAGGGTCGAGGGACGTCATCAAAACACGAGCATCAATGAGCCAAGAGGCGGACGTTGGTCCGAAGGAATGGCTGCGGCTGTACCCGCCACTATGTGTGGAAGGTCACGGTATACGAGAGTATCACCATGTACTCTGTTCGTCGTTTCCCTGAGTCTGGAGGTAACTCATGGCACTCTGCGTACAAGTAATATCCCACAATCGTAAGGGATGCGCCAGTCACAATGCGTTCTGAAGCCTTGATATGGTGTTGGGGCAGGAGGTATTCGATGAATTAACCATCATATAACTGCGTCCTATCAACATTGATCTATGCTATGGTATCTATCCTACGGTAATGAGGGCCAGCCTGTCATGTCGTCCAAGCATTAGTGTCTCCGAAATCGCTAAAACGCCTCAAATGCCAATGCAATAACGATCCTGCCTTTTTCGACATCGCCAAAGCTGGGTATCAAATCCTACCGCCCTCAACGATCTCCCTACCAATTAGCTCCAGCTCGCCACTTTCTGCTGTTCGTCTTCTCTCAAGCACCCACCTACCCTCTCCACTCTCGTCGTGTTCGCGAACATATGTAACGCTATCCGCTGCACTGCCCTTCCGTGAGTGCCCACCTCTCCAGCCACTACCACTGGGTGTCATGGGCGATGTAGCTGATATAGGTGATGCAAAACCGACCGACTGGCATCGCGGACCCGTCGACGAAGTTGCCGCAGGAGATGAAAGCGACGTATCGATTGGTGGTGGCGAACCTGGATGTTGGCTCATCATGAAGGGTGATGGAAGCGGCATGCCGAACGGCGATATTGGTAAAGCGATGTTCGCGGGCGACTTGATGGCTGACGTGAGGTGGGATGGAGGCTGCATGTACACGCTTTGCATTTGTAGGATCTGGGGTCGCGCCGGTGGTGAAAAAGGTGATAGGCTCTGGAGATGTCCTGTGGGGCTCGACAACGAATTGTAGTCGCTCGCTGTGAGGGTGGGGCTTTCGGGTCGCTCGTCTCCATTGCTGTTGCCATCATCTTCATCTTCGTAAGCGCCATTGACAGCGTCCATGAGGCCATCGTCGTCCTCTTCATTGTCGTCGAAATTATCCGCAATGTTTGCTGACTCGTCGCTCTCGATCTCACTTTCGTATTGCTCCTGCAGGCGATTGCCGGCTGCACTACTGGCCCTTGGGGCGAATTGCATGCCGAATGGCGAAGAGTTGCGTGGGCTGTTTGCAGTGCTGCTGGGCAAGCTCGATGCACTCCCGCCAAATGCTCCCTTCCTCAACTTCATGAGCGCATCAAGACTCATATCCTCCTCTTCAGCAGGCCATTCGTACGGACTCATACGCGCCAACTGAGCAAGGCCAGGACTAGAGATCGGCAGTGAGCCATCACAGAAATGATTCAGACTGATGAACGAGTTGCGCGTACTGTACTCGCTTCGTTCAGTAATGGGAGTCAAATTTGGCTCCCTCACAGCATTGCGCCCACTGACAGCACGATTGAGCCCAGAAGCGAAGACACCACCCCACTCACTCTGTGCATCGCCGGCTGCGGCATAGAAGCCGAATTCGCGCCCATAGAACCCTTCGTCATCGTAAGCCAGCGCCTCGGCATTTGCAGCCGCGATCATGGGATCGTTTTCGAGAGCCGAGTCGTAGTCACTGTAATCGTAATCGTCCTGAAAATTCATGACTGTTCCGTAGACATCGTCGTCTGCCGGAAAGCCAACCGTGTCCAAGCTAAGGCGGCCATCATCAGGTACTAGGCTTGGGCGCGAGTGGCTGACTGACGATGCATCATCGAGCTCAGAGCTGGAGTTGCCAACATCGACACTCGCTTTCCGTGCGAAACGCCCTTCAGCTTCGGCTCGATTTGCTGCATCGACAAGCGCGGTATGATACGAGCTCATGTCGTTGAAGTCGAACATGGTTGGTCCGGCCGGTGCATGCGCGACTGAGGGTTTGTGAGTTAGTGAGGGTTCCGACTTCTCCAGGTGCCTAAACAAAGTGTCATCATCCGCCTCGTATCCCGTCTCTGAAGGCAATGCCTGCAGAGGATGTGATGAAGGTGCGTCCTCGGTGGGTGCTGGCTTCGTCTTCCTTTCGTACAACGGGCCTTCAGGATCATCGAATGTTTCTTCATCGAATGCGGGCGCATCACCAAGATCTTGTTCGCCAATCAAACCGTCGTCGAAATACATATCGTCATCGAGGTCAAGGTCTCCTGGACTTGGATCGTTGCTAGAAATAGCATTTCGGCTACCTGAGCCTGCTGTAGCTTGTTTCGAGGTGACCTGGAAGTCTGGTTGGAGTTCAAGTGCGTTTGAATGCTGCGTTTCGTCGTCGCCGTCGTCATCATCCTCTTCAGGGTTCAGGTAACCGTTGTCCGCATTCAACTTCGATTGTTCTATACCACCGGACATCGCAAACCCTATAGGATTGCCATTCATATCGTACGGAGTCTGAAGCTGGCCGTTCGGTCCCATGGGGCTCATTTGGTTCATCAGACCTGGATTTATGGACAATGTCGAGAAGTCGAAAGTGCTGATGCCGTCGTTGCTGCTCTGATTTCCCAAAACACCAAACTCATCCTCCTCTCCCAGCATGGGGATCTCTTCCTCAAAACCACCATCCATGTCGAAGTCATCATCCATGCCGTACTCGTCATACTCGTCCTCAATGGTGTTTGTGGACAAATGAGCCTGCTTGGACGCCTTCTCTGCTGCTTTCTTCCTATGCCTTTCCTCCATGACATGTTCTTGTGTGGAATCGCTGCCACCATTGATCTGAAAGCTGAATCTCGAAGCTCGGCTGCTGAGGTGTGCAGGTAGTCCAGCTGGCTGCCATGAGGGGTCAGTGACTGAGGTAGCTCGTGATCGCGATGGTGGAGGGCTTTTCGTTGACTTCTTCGCTTTCGGTGTGTCGTCTGTGGGCGCATACGTAGGGCTGGGGACTTCCTCAACAGGAGACAGCACCGAGGAGGCAAGGTGAATAGCTTGATAGGGTGGTGGTGGAGGTGGCGAAGTGGATTGTGGAGGGGGTTCTGACGGTGTTTCCGACGGTGTTTCCGACGGTACTTCTTTCGTGACCGGTTGAGGTGCTAACCTGGGCGCAGGTGCAGGCTCAGGCAGCGAAGGCTCTGACAAAAGAAGCATCGAGTTCCGCGCTACGAAGTCATTGTTCGCTAATTGCTCGGCTCGAACAGCAGCCTGTGACTGTTCGTAACTCGTGTCGTCGTCGAAATGCTCGCGGAAGATTGGAGTATGCTCTTTCTCAATCTTGGGCGGACTGACTCGACCCGGGTCGCCTGGAGTACCTGGTGGTACTGGGCTGCCGCCGTATGCATTGTTGTACGAAAAGTTCCTGTTCAGTCTCGGTGCATTGAAGTCGTGGACGATATTGCCGCGAATACTGGGATCGTAGTTGTCGCGTATTGGTGGAATGAATGAGGGTGAGCGTTGTGTGACTAGCGATTCGTCGTGGAGAGGATCGAGTGTTTGACCAGATCTCCGCCGCATAAGCAGTGACATAGGATTCCTGAGTCGTGACTTGTTCTTGGCAGGTGCAGCTGTGGGCGTTGAGGCTGCTTTGGAGCTCCCAGACAGCTTCTCCGTCAGACCACTCATGAGCGAGGTCTGGGACTTGGAATGGCTTGCATAGCCAGGAGATGTGAGAGAAGGCGCCAGATGTGTGGATGATTGCGAGGGAGTCTCTGAGGCGTGCATTGGGTCTGGCTTATGTGAGATGCCCAATCCCTGCGGTCGCAGGCCTGTGGGCGTGATGTCTGTCTTGGAGCGTAAGAACGCAGGCTTCTGCTCAAGACTGGGAGAATATTGTTCCTGCGCTAACTGACTGCTGGAGCACCCTGTGCTGACCGGGCGCTGACCTGCAGGGCGTGGAGAATTTTGTGTAGTCCTGGCTTGATCTAGCTTGGAGGCGACGCGCATGATGGGTGGCAGCTGCGGAGGGAACGGTGATATGGGCGAGCCGGACGTGAAGCTTGCACTATCTGGTATGCGCGGCGATGCAAAGTACTCAGTGCTCTGCGACGGCGAAGGCAGCTGGAGGGCAGCAGGGCTGGCGACGGGGTCTGGGGATGCCAGGCTCGAGGCATTGCGCTTTGAATGACCTGGCCTGAGGTATGAGAACATGTTCGAGGGCGCCATTGCTGGGATGTTGTGTGGGCTCGTCCGCCGCTATTGCGTTGCTTCCACGCGGCTGCAGGGAGGGCTGGTGACCAGAGGCGCGGTTAGTGGACAGGCGTAGACGCCTCTCAGCGAGGCCATGCGCCAGAAGACACCATCACAGAGTGTATCGAGGGCAGAGCACGCGCAGAGGGGCTTATCGACCAGTGATTGGGAGCGTTGAAGTCTGCACACCTCAGGCGTCGCACGATGCTGGGAAACTGCTCGAGGGACCTAATGTGGGGCGACGCGACACGCCAATCTCGGTACTGTTGCCTGCTGGTTATGTGGTTATTGTCGTGCAGAGTGTGAGCGACGAGTGAGCGTGGCGTGGGAAGCAGCGGAGTGCTCGTGTTCGATATGCACCTTCCGCGACTGATGATGCGATTCTCAACACCCAAGGTTCCAAGGCTTCATGCATTCCGTATGCAGGGATCACGAGCTGTAGTCATCATTTCACATGCACGCAGCACCACGCGATTTGCGTTGGTAATACTCTGTTCAAATTCATTGGCTGGTAAAGTCTACACAATGGATTATCTGGAGCAGCGGCAGCAACGGGGCTACAAAATGTTGTTGATCAACGCCGGAGGCGCCGAGGGCACGGTCGCTAGCGTAAACGTTGTGTGAGCTGACTAAAATATGGTGTGGGAGAGCATCGAGTCATGACGACCTCCACGATCCACCTGCATGCTACATTTGAGACTTGTGTTGCATTATCTTCGGTTCTCCATTGCCTGTTATTTGCAAGATCGTTGTGGATATTGTTGTGCATATCTCTACGCAGAGCGTCTCTTGCTCGGCGACATACCTGGTCGTCCCAGTTTACCCTTCGACCGTTTTACTTTGTTCTTCGCTACGGCTTCCACAGTCCACGTTGGCTCTGGGTCTGGAGCATTAAGTGCAGTGTTGCAGGTTGCATTCTTCAGGGTAACCTCAAACTGTATGGTCGCGGTATGCACTGGTTGGTGTTCCGACTGTTTTGTACCCAGCATCCACCTTGCACTCGCCAGTAGCGATGTCGACCTGCTTCAGAGCGCGCTCGAAGATCTCAAGCGACGCCAGGGGCTGATAGAAAGACACTTTATGGCCGATTCGTAGATACTGAGGAAGGGGGAAATGTCAAACTGCTTGACTTGACTATGTACAATGTTGTCAGAGGTAGAGATGTTGACGAAGCCTGCGGTATCGTAGCCAGGGGCTGCAATCTCATCGGCAAACTACCTGTCCACCAAGCCAATTGCAATTGTAGTCAGTAATGCCGTAGTACAGCATGACCTGCACACCAGCAGCCAGTAGCTTCTTGCATGCTTCGATAGTGCCAAACTCGCGGTTATCGTCGTCGCCATTGTTGTCGAACGCTGACGATACTGTGCTTGAGCTCTCAGAGAAGTTTTGGAATGCGCCAACAGCCTTCTGCACTGCTGGTGTGTTGAGGTACTCGACGTAGTAGGAGTACGGGAAGGGGTCTGGCGTCAGGTAGCGCATGTCGTACTCGTCTCGTCCACTGCAGATGTCATACAGATTCTCGACCTTGTTTGCGTAAAAGTCCTCTGTGCGGGCACAAATAGAGTTCTGTCCAGTGGCACAGCAATGCTTGGTCTGATCAAAGCAGTTGCCTTCTCCGTACAAGTTGTTCCATTCGGCCTTGACGGACGCATTGTATGGGTCGTAATCGTATGTATTACCCGGGAACACGGAGAAGTTGTGGTAAGCTTGGTACTGTACGAGTGGGTCGAACCAGAATTGCCAACCAGGACATTCTCAAGGTCGATCTTGTGAGCGCAAGTGATGTTCTTTGAGTTCTGGTCAAGGAAGTAGGCTAGGAGTCAGCCAGGTATCTTTTTCCTATGATTTGGGGCGCTTGCCGTTGAAAACCGGGGCATAGTGTCTTCCGTAGCTCTCTGTCGCGAGATTAAATCGGTTACGCGAGTATTCAGGGAAAGCACCCATAAATCCTTGCAGCGTCTTCCACATATTTGGAGCACCCCCTGCAGGGCTGTTGGCAGTCAAGGTGTGGTTAGGCTTCGAGTATGTACCGCATGAGCCGTACGACTCAGCATAGTCAAGACAGGTCGCATTGGGAAGTTGAAGGATGAACCGCTATCACCTTTATAGCCTGGATGGGAATCGAGTACGAGAAATCGACAGTGGTAGGCTCATCGATGAAAAGCATGTTGCTCGCATTGGACCAGAAGTATGGGTTGTTGAAAGACTTCAGATCTGGCCCAACGCCGCATGGTCCAAGTTTTTGGAATGGGCCAATCATGGACAATGATCCAGGGCCACCGTTAATCTAGGAGTTGTTCAGTACGAAACTTCGAAGTACGTTAGTGAAGTTGGTCTCATCCAAACGGTCAATGGCGCCTCAATTGCATCCTGATTGCGTGCTTCGAAGAGCCAACAGAAGATGTGTTGGTCGTTTTCGACATCGGCGTATTTTGAATAGCTCTTGACATTGGGATCAAGCTCGCAAATGACCCCAGGAACCTGCTTGTATCGCACGTTGATACCTGCGTATTCTTCCTTGGTCGTCAAGTCGGTAGGTGCAGGTACGAACTGTGTGAAAGCTCCGCTGGCTGCCAGCAAAGGCACTGCAGCATAGAGCTTCGAAAAACCGTCCTTCATCGTGGCCTTGCTTGACAAGTTGCAATCGATTCTGACAGGCGTATGGGATCCACAAAGGTAGGCAGCACAATCCGCGCCAGCAGTCCATCTTATGTATGGCCGACACACCTTGACCGGGCCTACATAATGCGCCTGTGTTGCAATAATTATCACTTTCTATCTTCCTCCAACAGTTAAACGCACGATCATTCATCGCCCATGCTACACACTTTCAGTAGTTGTCTTGTTGCTTGCAAACTTTCTTCCTGCACCTTAACCAAAGCCTGTAGTACGGATCCAAAGTCCTCAGATTGCGCTTCTATTCGATCACCTGCTCTTCAGGCCACTCATATGAAGCTACACACACCTCCTCTTGCGTCACAGGTTTACAGGGCTTTATACGATTGCTTGGATCTGCCTGTGACGAGGGAACAGGGTGTGGATCGCCCACAGTTCCCTCCGGAGCAATATTGGCTAGGCTGGCAGACGGAGATTGGAGTCCAATTTGAGCCTCACAGTCGGCTTGAATCGCGTAGAGTTGTTCCACAGACACCCTCTCTTCATACCCTGATATGCTACTCCTTTGATCCAGAGCTGGGCGCTGCCCGGTGGTAATGTGTTCTTCAGCAGTGCCTCGTGGTTACTTCCGGCGCGTGAGTGATGAGATGAGTTTCTTGGGCTTGTCGGCGGCTTTGGGTTTCTTCCATAGTCCAAGCGTATAGATCAATGATCAGTGCAGAATTATCACAACGGGCTGGAGAAGCAATGAGGCTGGAGCTTCAGTTATATTACGCCAAAACTGCTGTTAGGTGGCAGCTTACGCACGTGATTGTTTCAAGCGGTCTTTGCCTTGCAACAGAGAACGTGCTCGGAGACAAGTGTACAGATACAACCACATTGTATTGTATGTGCATCAAGCCATCGACTCAATCCGAGAATCGGGCAGTCAATGCAGGGCCCTGCTTTGTCTAGGACAATATATGAAGTCTGAACATACTAATATACTGTACAAGTGACACCCACATTGAATCCGTTCACTTACACTGGATGACGAGATGCTCTTCTTCTCCAAGGAGGGTGAACTAAAGAACCCGGACTTTCGTCGGACCGAGACGCCTTGGCGGTGGGCCAGGTCTCCAACTTCTAGAAGTTTCTGCCCCAAGCTTCTTTGTATTTCAACCTCACAGAACATTCAGGCACTTCTTCTCCTACGCTCTCGTTCTTGTTCAGCGTTGTAGTTATAGTTACCAATCATTTGTTTCTCGCTTCAGTAAGTCACTCGGCGCTCCCTTACCTCGAATTACAGGATGAGACACCAGCTGGCACCAGTCTGAGAAGACTTGTACTCTTTGCATGCGGATCAGCTTCCCGGTCCACCAGACCACCTCTGATATTTTAAATTCGCTCTAACATTGCCTTTCGTTCTTTGTAAGGTGCGTTGCTAACAGATCGAATCGCAGAACAGCTCATTGGTCGCACCCCACATTATCTGCGATGGTTCTTCACAACCCCAACAACTGGCATTGGGTCAATAAGGACGTGTCGGGCTGGGCACGCGAATACCTTGACAAGGAGCTCCCGCAGATCTCGGCCGAGCAGGATGATGTCACCGCGAAGATCGACAAGGTTTCCAGCATGGACGGAGATGTCGATGTGAGCCAGCGCAAGGGCAAGGTTATTACATTGTTCGACGTCAAGCTCAAATTGGAGTACTCCGGTACGCACATTTCTTCCTTTCATGTATGCTCAGCCGGCTGACTCAGTCGGCAGGCAAGAACAAAGAGGGCGAGGAGGCTAGCGGCACTATCACGATTCCCGAGGTTGCACACGACACGGAGGAAGACGAGTATGTCGTATGTTCCCTTCGCTCACAACCCTTGTCTTACTTTTCTCTGGCTTCCCGGTGTGCATGCTGACCTTTGCACAGTTTGACGTAGATGTCTACTCTGAGGATGCCAGCAAACAACCTGTCAAGGATCTAGTACGATCCAAGATCATCCCCCAGCTACGCAAGAGTCTCGCAAAGTTCGGCCCAGCTGTCATGGCTGAGCACGGCAAGGATATCCAACATGCGCCCGGTTCCAACCCGTCAAGCGGGTTTTCGACCCCGAAGATCTACTCGAGCTCGAGCGTGAACAAGTCGACTGGATCGAAGACCGAGAGCGGCTCACAGAAGACGAGCACCGGGTCGGTCGTTAACGTCACAACAATCAACGACAGCACTGAGTTCCGCACCACTGCTGCCGAGTTGTTCCAGACGTTTACAGACCCTCAGCGCATCGCCGCATTTACCCGCGCACCGCCCAAGTCCTTCACTGGTGCTAAGCCCGGTGGCACGTTCGAGCTTTTCGGTGGTAACGTGAGCGGAGAGTACACTGAGTTGGAGGAGCCAAAGCACATCGTTCAGAAATGGCGACTCGCACAATGGCCCGCTGGCCACTTCTCAACCCTGTCGATCTGGTTTGATCAGAACGATGTGGACGCGGTAACTGTGATGAGGGTTGAGTGGAAGGGTGTCCCAGTTGGCCAGGAGGAGCCAACGAAGACCAATTGGGACCAGTACTACGTACGCAGCATTAAGACCACCTTCGGGTTCGGTACGGTGTTGTGAGCTCTGAGGAGATGAAGTCATTGTGGCTACCTGGAATATGGAGCACGAACATCTTGAATGATTTACGATTGCACACGAAGTGATGGAAATGGCGAACGAACGGTTCAGCAAGACGTACAGCCAAATAGGAAGATGGAAGAATTATACCCCTTTACATTCATGTCCTGCACCATGACCAAACTGCGCATATCAACATCCTCGAGTCCTTACCGGACCTGCATCTGCATTGACTGTCTTGTTCGTGTACCTGGCTCTGTGGAACTGAGAAAGTCGGAATCAAGCAATTGACCGCACCTCCGCTACTACCATGTGTATGATCTTCTGAAGACCTCCAGGACCCTCGGTCAGTTAACAATGATCCCCTGTACCTGCTTTCTCGGCTCTAGGCGCAAGATTTAGTGGCTTGAACGCGACCAGGTTTCTAAGAACTGGCCAGATACTGTCCCGAAAGCTCGCTGGCGATGCCTATCGGTGCCTTCCGAAAACAGCCCAACCGCGCCCTGCCAGGAACTGATGTCAAGCTGCGCAAGCTCGCCAAGCTCCGGGTGAAGCTTTCGCTAGCGTGGGGAAGCTTCAAGCTCCAAGCTTCGGCAATTCGTAAACTTCACAGTCGATTCACCGCTCTACTTATTCTTGGGTCGCCCCATGGTCCTTATCAAGACTTTACTAGCTTCCAGGCACCAAAGACGGGTTTCCGCTTCATCAGTATAATGGTCAGCTTTGGCCGAGCACTCATGTTCGTGTTGCGTCATCCTTTGAGGAGACCGATAGCTCGACCCTGGCATCCGGCGATTGACTGGTTGGTCGATTGATTTAACGTCCTATGTGATTCTGAGACTATGGAGGACGAGAGGAGCAGTCGCTCCTCTGGTAATGCAAGGTTTAGTTACAGAAGATCAGGGTCTATAAAAGTACAAAGGGCATCCGGCGGAAACGCAAGCCCATATGACCACAACGCATCGTCACGGTTATCCTTCCCAAAAGATGCTGCTGTACGGTAAGCGGCACACACAGATGAAGTGCCTAGAAGTACGGGAATTGCGTCCGGTCCGCATTCGCTTACAGTACAATAGATGCGTCGGTCGGTACTATAGGTAAACTGCTTCGTGCTTTGTTAAACGAAGCTTCTCGTTTCTACTCCTGGAGGTTCTCAAGGTATTATACTCGAAGAATATCGTTCGCGGTCGGCCCACAGATCGTTCATTCGGAATACAAACAGCGTTTTAGAACTTTCTCGACTATGGCATGATCAAGTAGCGGGACGAATGTACCCAGACGAGCATCGAAGCTCTGAAGGCCTCCAACTAGACGTATTGTAGCTCTGTATAGCAGAGGAGGAGGTCAATTCCTGCAGGTCGTATGAAGCATCGTTATTCGGAAAGACACAACACAAAGCCATCATCAGCAGATCTCCTCATGTTCATACTGTTCTGTTGTCATTACCCGCTATCCTGCTTCACAACGCATAGTTCACACCGGGCGTCAAAGCATCCGTTGTCAATACAGATGTCGGCACCCATGGCGCACAACGCTCTGTAGCTCATGTACTTGCACTTCTCTAGCTTCGTTCCAACGGCCTTGACCGCTGTGGCGAGCGTGGTCGGCTGCTCTAAGATAGTCTGCGAACCCTCAGGCTGGGCGTCTTCAACAGGTTGCACTTCTTCCAGGAATAACGTCTGTCCCTACGTGCCGGGACGCACGGTGTAACGGGACAGGTTCGCACTCTGGACCTTCGCGGTCTCTTGCACGCACGTTTACAGACCTGTGATCGACATGTAACGTTCTTCAGCCAACTTTCCTCCAGCCTATCAGCCTCCGGCGGCAATTGATGCCATGTTGGCCCTGCTGTCGATCGTTTCGTCAACGCCGTCAATCGACCCTTCGTCAACACCCCCCTGTCCATTCGCGGCCAAAGGGACCTCTGCAAGAAACGGAGGGTCTGATAGAAAGCAAAGTTAAGGAAGATTGTATCCCTGGGCTCTAGAAGCTCATCTAACTATAGAAGTGTGCAGTCCGGCAGTTTCGTCAGTGGAGGAGCGAAGATTGCGAAAAGCGACCCAGCGTGTCGGGATGCACTAGTATGTCCTAGCTTCCAGCAGCATGTAGTAGCGTGTTGAGATGTTGCTGTAAGATATTGTACTGAAGTCGACGCTATACCCACAGCATATCAACCGCTAAGAATAGCTGTGGCGCAGGCTGGCGCTTCTCTGAAAGCATTCCCGACCCACGTGGCCGATAGGCGGTATTCATGCGCGCCCCTGTCTGTTTTCCCCACCTCTCCCACATGCCCTTTTATGCTAAGCATAGTACCAAAACAGCAAGAGCTTAGAATCCAAGGTCTATTAAGGCATGACATGGCCACAATCATTCCCCTCGAAACTCTGCAAGCGTCCTTACCAAAAAAAAGAATGTAAATTGTGTGCTTATGTGCATTTCTGTTTGCCTCTGTGAAGCAGAAACATAGAAAACCAACGCATATGAGAGGAGAATCAGCGCTTATCTGTACTTTGTTACGAACACATGTGGGTGTGTAGGTCAATACTGCAGGTCCACACTCTGCCATACCCAGCGCCCATACCGACTGTGCTTCCGCACACCGCAGAGCATGACGGTCGATACTCTGATGGTATCCACAGCATGTTCCTGCCGTCGTGCTTGATCCATATGCTGTCGAGGCTAATGCTTGTGCCCAGATACAGAGGGCGCTCAGGGTCCACGATAGCTACCTCGCTGGAAGTTCCTGAGCTATGCATAGCAATAGTACCTATCCCGGAATGAAGAAAAGAGCTGGTGGAATCGAAGGATAGACTATCAAGGGGCCTGCTGATGTTGAACGTCTGCAGGCACGCGCCGCTGCTTGCATCCCAGATCTTGACAGTGCTGTCCTCTGACGCAGACGCTAACTAGGTCGAGTCGTGCGACAAGGCTACTGACCTAACAGAGCTGCTATGGCTCTCGAGCGTCTGCAGGCATGCACTCCAGCCGTCGCTCATAGCTGGCCTAATCGTGATTTCTTGTGGCTCTTCGTGCTGGAACAGATGTCGAATTAGACTACCTGTTGGACTGAACAACAGCGCAGATGCATATGTTTGGAGAGGGTAACTCTCAATCGCTCCTTTGTGATACATAAAGAACCGCCGTGCGTCTTGAATAAGCTGGGTTAGCTGATCTTGGCTCCCCATCTCCTACTTGTGTTAGCACTTACAGCACTATACAAAAAAGCAAATTCTATATGACATACTTGTACTAGAGACCACAATTTTGTCATCGAAACGACGCTTTTCTCTACGCTCTTGCACAAGCTAAGCCCTTCTAGCCAGTAGAGATACTTTTTCCTTAGAAACTCATCGACAACGTCTGGGACTTGCAAGTTATCCACACTGTTTTCTGACGACTTAGGCTTCGACTTGTACAAATGATCAATCCAGTAGACACACGGGTAGCGTGACACTGCTAATGGATCTGGCTCAGGTGGTTTGACGTTCTCGATAGGATATCCTGGCGCTTCTAGGCTGTATATATCCCTGCACAATGTCCTGGATAGGGTTGCCCGCGATCTCGAAAAGATCATTCGATGAACGGCTTCGGTTCCATCTGGAAAGGCCTCACCATACGCCTTTGCAAAGAGAAAGTCCTTTGCAGACTGATGCACAAAGTAGACTGTGTCTTCTCGCAGAGTGAGAAACGATCCACAGAGGCCGATAATCTCCCGCACCGACTCTAGGTCATTGGCAAAGTCCTTGAGCTGCTCCACAATCGCAACAAGTTCAGGTATTGCAACAGGTCGATACAAGACTGCGGCCGAAGCCAGCACGCAGCGACAGATCTCAGCGTCGTCTGACTCGCTTATCCGGTGCATCATTCGCTGATACAATGGGTCTAGTCCAGGCGGAATTGACTTTAGCTTCTTCACCACGTTCCTCTTCGCCGTGCCCTTGAGGTTTTGACACGCTAGTGATACCCAAAGGAAGGTATTGTCTGCATTGGCAGTTAGATACTCTAACATGGCGTCTCGGGTCCTCTCATCATATTTCTCTTGCTCTACTAGCTGGGATACTTTCCTTTTGATGAATATCTTGACAGCTGTCGAGACTGATTCTGCGTTGAAGTCAAGACTTGGCCTTATTTTGTGGCCCGCTGCTTCTAGACGCTTTTCAAGTTCTGGCCAGTTGCGGCTTGAAGCAATCCACTTGACGCGGTGGGACGTAGATGACTGCGTCGCAATAAAGTGCAGCAGCTTCGGCCTATCAGTAATACACTCATCTAGCGCGTCAATGATTAGGTATGTCATGCGCAGGCTCAGGTCTCGCAGCACGTCCACCTAGATTTCTGTTAAGGCAACCCAGGCATTCGCATCCTCGAACAGGGCTTTGCCTGCATGGTCTTGCTTCTTGCGGACGTGCGATGCAAGCGAAGGTTGCTGGCTCACCACCATGTACAATAGCCCGCGTATTACGGCCGTGGCGCTAGCTCGACATCTAAGATACCTTGCAACGAGTAGGCTCCGTCTTCTTCGTGTTTAGTCACCCGGCCTCCTTTCCAACGCAGCCGGTCGCCAATACTGGATCTAGAAAGAGGAGCTCCGTTGAGTACTTCGTATGGGATGCTAGTAATTTTGCGGATTAACAACTTTAGTGATCCCTTGTCACCTAGCTTCTCCCATTCTTGAGAGTAGAACTCGACTATGCTTGGCGCAAGAAGCTCTTGGAGTGTCCAGCCACGCGTGAACCATTGGCTTGACCTAAAGGCTGGCTCCCAAGTATATTCTGTACCCATGTCACTTAATTTCCTCTTCCTTATGATACCTCTGATAGATACACGTAGCACTTCGTCGCGTTTTGGTACCAGCGAAACATGGATTGGATAGCGTAGGAGAGCTCGGCCTTGTCCATCTTATTAGTGCAGCATGTGTCGACCCAGAAGTGCTGTAGGTTATCTTGCTGTGCTTGTTGTCCGCAGAAGCGAATCTTCTCATAGCCACGCTTGGCCTTGCTATTGCCTGTTACAAGGTCTGCGAAAGTAACCTCATCCTTGTCTGCTCCCCAAGTGTGTGAAAGTATTGCATAAGGCGGTATCGCTGAATCGTCGAAGCTGATAATGCCAAGCTGGCCATGTTCGTCGTAGTTTAAAAGACGCATCAGTTCGTGTAGGTATGTAACAGGCGCATGCGGTAGAAGGAGATGCGAGAGTCTCGGCGTGATAGCCTAATACGACGAGGGTGCGGCAGCTGGCTTGCGCGTGTAATGTAGGACGAACGTGAAGAAAAGAGAACAAATAGCGGTAAAGCTCCAGGTAGCTGTACAATAAAACAGCAATCTAAGTGTTGCAGGCTGAAGCTGATGATCTGCGCTGGATTCTTAGTTTTGTAAGGATGTTCGAATGAGCTTAAGGCATAGGCAGACGCGGCTAATAGTGCTCATGCAGAGGCGCAGCAGAGCCCCAACAGGTCACGCTTTCGCGATGACCATGCCCCCATTATTACGATGCACTTTTCATCATTCAGTGTCTACACACTCGATTCACCTTGTCTAGCGGTGATGGAGGTCAGGAAACGCATTTTGTTGTAGTAGGGAGGTATTCGAGGTCGATACGACCCGAGAAGCTGAGATGATTTGGGGTGAGTTGAAGCAGAGGCAGTCCCCTGGCTTCTCATACACTGTTCGGTTCGAACAATTCAGGTGCATCCGTCACAGCCTTGAGGCATTTCATGGATTGAAAAAGAAGGGTTCTCAACGAACAACCACAATCGATCATAGTGGAGCGCATTGATGTGGTTCGCTTCTTAATAACGACGCACTATCTCTCAATGATTCACAGGAAAGATTCCGTTGGTTATTCAGTCTCGAGGCCTCTAAAATACTCTAGAAAGACGACCAGTCACACCCGAATGAATCTTCTATGCGACAGCACACCGCCAATCTTGAAGGCCCCCAGCAAGTAAGCTCTGCATCCCCGACGCCTCACCAGCAAACCTCCTGGTCGTTTTCCTGAGTCAATCGTTAGTTGCGTCCTTCGATCAACAGTACGATGACTTACTCCGTCCTGAAAGCACTTCATAGCGACGCCACCGCTCGCGTTCATGACGCAGTAGTCACGGTAGGGCATGCACCTGCGCTTCTCCAGCTGTTTGACAGCAACAGTAGGAGCGGCCTTGACTACGGTGACCATGGTGCTCGGTACCGCAGCCAAAAGGTGCTCAGCAGACCTCTCGCTGAGGTCGAGTGAGAGGTTGCAGATAGCGGTGATGGTGACCTGTCTTGTCAGCATAGTCTACCTCGGAGGCATTCGATCAACTTACACCGCCCAGTGCCTCAGTGAAGCATTCTGCTTCGTGACACCATTCCTGATTGTAGGCGCACAGGGGAGCGCAGGGGAGGCAGTTGTCTGGCAAATATGCCAGACCAGGGTTTGGCAGAGTCAGGGTGAGCAGCGTTACTGCGATTGTGGAGATGGGGAAACGCATGTTGAGTAAGCTCGGAGGTATTCGAGGCTGTTTGAACTATGTTGGTGGAAACTGCAGGGAATGTGCACAGGGGAATATTTTATAGTCTGCAGCTCTCAATAATTCGGTAGGGACTGTGCAACCTGGAGGCCTCCCATGGTTCACAGGATCAGCTGGTACGAAGGTTGCCGAAAAGTGGCATTGATAAGTTTGGTCACTACAAATCTAGACGAGAAAATCCGTTTCGGTATGGCTATCGTGAATCTTATCGTAGCCTTTATCCCCGCAGCTCTGCACAGGGTCTCGCTAGCAAAATTGTAATTATCTATTGATCTTCCGACTCTCGTGATCAGTAGTGAAGCACATGCTTCCCCAAGCGGCCTGCGGTCTGACTAGGACGGCGTTCTTGTGCTTTGTCTCTCTTCGCTTGACGCCGTGATACTCCATCTCGCTCGTATATGTTGTTTCGCCCACGGCCTCCAGCCTTCTTGTGAGATGTCGGTCGTTCCGAGACCATGTCAGACTCGGGCGACAAACTACGATATTCTGGAGACGGAGCACGGCGCTTGCGGACTAAAGGAATCAGTACACTACCTCAAGCTTTACAGACCCTGATTAGGGTTTCGTGCGAGAATGGGTCTCTTACCAGAGGGTGGTTCTCGATAGCTCTTGGAGACTCTGCCATCAAGGACTTTGTCAGGACGACGAGAAGTAGATTGACGTGCAGCTTTTGGCTTTCGGCGAACAGCTTCCCTCTTGATCTTCTCGAATGGAGTTTGTTGAAATGCAAAGTCAAAGGCTAGGTTGCGCGTTGCCGGATAACCGGGAGAGTCTTCTGGGGGTATGCGGTACCTCCGTGAGCTTGAGGCAGGCCTGTCATGGTACTGCCCAGGAGGATATACCGCTCGAGCATCGCCATATGGATGGCTTATACTGTCTTTTTCCGCGTCCTTGTTGCTTGGACGTGCACCATTTTGAAGGAAATCGCCTTCGGCAACATATTGTTGCGGAGCGGTAGGCTTGTAAAAGTTGCCATCCTCATCTAGCGCGTATACACCGTCCCTCAGGAGCTCAAACTCGCACTTCTGCTCATACTTGTTGATTGCCCTCTGGACACGCTCACAGAGCAATTTGAGGAAGTTGGCATCTCTCTTGATCTGCATCATCATGTTCTTGTCTTGGTCTCCTTGTTTGGCGACTACACGTCGCCAGCGTCTCAGGGCGAAGATGTCGCGGTGGAGGTTCTTGCCAACATCTCGAATTCTTGCAATGTCTTCAGGCAGCCAGCGCTGTCCGCCCTCAGCGTCGCGCTCGTAGTTCACGATGAGGTCGTAGTCGTATGCCGTGCGTCTGATGAGATCGTCGATAGAAGGGTGCCAGATCTGAGGTAGTCGTTCATCTTCCAGCTCTTCATCCTGCTGAAACTCTACCGCTTGGGAAGAGATATTCGAGGCGCGTGAATGGCGCGGCACGACAGGAATGAGATTCGGGTTCTTGAACGTTTGGGGCGGTGGCTCTGGCGAGGTGTGGGTAGTAGCAGAGGTGTGGGTAGTAGCAGAGGTGTGGGTAGTAGCAGAGGTGTGGGTAGTAGCAGAGGTGTGGGTAGTAGCAGGTGTAATCGAGGGCCTCCAGCCTTCAGCTTGTGTTTCCGCTAAACGCTGATAGTGAGGTCGCGGCCGTGCAGACCTCCACAAGCCAGGCTGTGGTGCCCGTGTTGTGGAAAAAGACTGGGCAACCCCCACAGGTGGCACAGGTGACCGCTGTCGCTGAAGATCTCCAACTTGCGGTGATAGAGGGCCGTCTGAAGGGCGCCATGAGTTGCGGCATCGTGGCCCTCGTTGATCTTCGCGTGCCATGCTGGTGGTTAACACAGATGTAGTTCAAGGTGGTGCCTGGGTGGGGAAGAAAGAAGACAAGCTTGGAATCTCTTCGAGCTGAGGTGACGGCGAGACAGTGCGCCTTGAAGTGAAAGCTGATGCTGGGACAAACGAGCGGTGGGCCCATCTGCACGCAGCCAGCGCTGCAGTATCCATGGCGATCTTATCGAAGACTTGAGCTTGCTACGAAACTTCTGCATCGTGAAGGTTGTCAGAGCTTTCTAACTCATCGAAATCGGTGGTGAGGTAGTCGCCAACTTCAACGCTCCGTATTTCACCCAGATTACCGGAAGTGACATCGCCAGTGTCGCCAATCTTGGAACTAAAGACGTCCCTCAGAAGGCTCTCAGCACCTCGCACATCTCCAAGTTCAGCGGTGGCTTCGTAATTGCAATGCAGTGAATGATCTATCCAAGGCTTTTGAAAGACAGTGCAGGGGTTTGAGAACAATAGATGAGCAATTGCCACAACTCGACACACGCGCACTCTGGCCAGAGTTCGCCTGAGATGTCCCGCAGGCGATGGTGGCTATAAAAGCATGGATGGAAATATGGTGGAAATACTGTCACAGTGGCTGTCGAGGGGACAGCGCCAGCATGCCATGAGAGGTTGACAACCACACGAGGCAGCATCATCACAAACTGTACCAGATAATACAGTCAAATCCTACAGGATGGTCAAATGCAAATGTCCGTGCCTGTTGCAGTTAAGTCGATAGTCGAGACGGGTGTTTGCAGATTGCGCCTGCTCCAAGTCTCGGATCACCTGCATCTCCAGGGAGCACGATGTTTCTTTTTGCAGCGGTGGTGACGTGGGGTGCGCAAATGCAGGCAACACCTGGAGGTACCTGGAGCCCTTGCATGCCATGACTCTGTTTGTGGACGTTTGCTCGGGGCCTTAATAAACAATGAATGCAATGTCGGCACAAACACGGCACGGGGGGAACAATGCATGTTGGTTGTTTTGATGCATGTTTACGCGAAGGGGTGACCTGGAAACCACGATCGTGCACGGCTACGCGAACGGTTCCCTCCAGTCTGATGCCAGCCACAACAACACACCCTCCCTCCCGGTCCAATAACCGCAGACGCTGTCTCATAACGCGCCCTCGTTTGCTCAATTGCGTCTTACTAACACTCTAGTCAAACCTCAAGGCGCACGCAGCCCTGCAATGGACGCATCGCGCTGCTGAAGAAACCTCGACGTGCTTGTTACGTCGCGTCGTGTGCTTGCCAAACTCAGACCTCCCCGCCCCACCTATCGACCTTCCTACCACCACTCACGCGCCCAACCACCCGCTGTGCACCACCACGTATGGCAGCAGTCGCTGTCCCGCAGTCTCCCCGGATCCCTGCAAACATGGCAAATCGTCGCGTACCGCTGGCCAGTTTGCAGAATGCCACCAACTCGCCGATACGCGCTCCCGTCATAGGAGGAAAGCGCCAACGCTCACACGCGAGCGAACAGCGCGACATGCCCTATGGCCAGCCTCCACCGAAGAAGCAGATGATTGAGGTCGACGATGCTGAAGCTCGCCGCCATGGACTCGTTCGCCGCAGCGGTGCCCCAACCACGGCCTTGACTAGGAAGCTCGAGGCTGCCCGCGAGAACAAGGCACCACCCAAGCAGGTCGAGAAGGCGCAGCGAGTTACCAACGACCTCGAGACTATCCGTCAATGGCAGAGACACTACCGCAAGCTCTTCCCGCAGTTCGTCTTCTACTTCGACAGCGTCCAGGAGCCTCAGAAGGATAAGCTCATGAGTCGAGCTCAAATCCTTGGCTCGGTACGTCAGACAAGTTCAACTAAACTTTTTACACACTAACAATATTGCAGCGTGAGGTCACCTTCTTCTCTCGTGAAGCTACCCATGTCATCACGACGCGTCCCATTCCTGTCGACGTCGAAACCAGCTCATCGTCGCACGCCAAGGGCACCGTCAATCCAGCCCAGTTGGAGAACAAGAAATCCGTCTTCGATACCGCGCTTTCAAAGTCTGGCCAGGCGGGCCGGGGTGATATACTTATCAAGGCTAGGGAGTTAGGCATGAAGATATGGTCGGTTGAAAAGCTTCAGCGTATGGTCGACACCATGTTTAGCAAAGAGACGGGAGAGGATATTCAATACACGACGCGTCATGGTACAGTTGCTGGACAGAAGGGTCGTCAAGCGGATTTGCAAAGGCTGCTGCAGAACGAGAAGCTGGATCGGGACTATGTCATTGGTGCCCAGGATTTGGTTCAGCTGCGTGGCTACCACGTATATGTGCACGATATGGATGAGGTCACACGACCTGTCATGATCCGAGAGTATCAGAAGGTTGAGAAAGAAAAGGGCAAGTGGCCGCAGTTCCGTGCCTCAGGCAATGGCAAGTGCCCGTTCGTGGAGGATCCTCACTTTGGTCGTCGCCAGCAGGAAGAGCACGAGGAACGTCGCGCACAGAGAGCTTTGGCTGCGGCTCCGCGTACACGTGCCGCGTCAGCCATGGAAGAGAAGCGTGCTTTGGGTGAGAACAATAACTTGGCCCGGCGCGAGACTGCCCCAGCTGTGGTCAAGAAGGAAGAGCACGAGGACGATACGAAACCGCTCGAACCGCCCAAAAGCTTGCCGTTAAAGCGTACCTCCACCGAAGGTCCTCCACCTATGTTCGGCAGTGCTCAGGCGAGCATACGAGCGATGCCCCGTTTCATTGGAGGAGAGCCTGTAGCGTCTGGCCTGCACCAGTCCAACATGACTTCTGCAATTCAATCTCAGATGATCTCGTCGACTGCAGCCGCACCCCGTGCCGGTAACAGCAAGGAGGTCAACCAACTGCAGCGAAAGGTTTTGGAGAAGAACAGCGTCACATCCGCGAACAGTGGTTACTCGTCCGTTATGAACGATATGCGCGGTCCCCCCAACCAGGACCACACTCAGCCAATGCGCGCTGCCAAGCGCAAGGCTCAAGAGAGCCTAAGCCAAGCCCAAGAACTCGCCGAGCAAGAAAGGCAAGCTCGTAAAGTGGCAGCCCTCCGCAGATGCAAGACTGCTGAGAAGGAGCTGAAGCCTGGCTACTGCGAGAACTGCAGGGAAAAATTCAATGATTTCGACGAGGTACGCGAAACGCTGATTGATCAAGTTACCTGAGTTAACAGCATAACAGCATTGTGTCTCCCGCAAACACCGCAAGTTTGCCGCCACAAACGAGAACTGGGTTGAGCTCGACGCGCTGCTTGCCCAACTCGATCGTCAATGAGCTTTACGCACAGCATACGAATCCACGTTGCATTTTCACGGCGCTGATGCACGATTAATACCCACGACATGGCTTCCCTTCCGACACTGTTCCATTCGCTGCGGCCATCATACTTGAGACCGTGTACTCTGCGACTACCTGTTTCATAGCTTTTTCGCGACTTGCAGCATTTCTGAGGCGTATCTTCATCTTCATCTTGGCGGTTTGGTTTGTTTAGTTCGTTACGGCGGCACCATTTTGACTTCTGGAGACTGGCGGCATAGTCCTTGTCTATACCATTGCATGCATAGGGCCATCCTGTGCGATCCCTATGCCAGTTACTACCCACTGTTGACCTGCTGGCATGTTTGAAAAGCAGATGTTGAGTGATGGTGGTTTGGTCAGTGCTCAGACGGAGACGGAAATGAGAGCGGATGTGGCCTTTAATGCACGTACGTCGTACTGCAAGCCAGACTATGTATCACTATCGTATTAGATATCTAGAACTGTATCGAATGCGATCAATGATATCGTTGTGAGAACTTTTCCGTTTGAAGAGTGGTGTGATTGGCCTTGTGGGACGTGATTGGTCGGTATGGCATTTACTCCGACGTGACTTCCTGTTTCATCACCTCTACAACAACCCGCAAGAATCGCCATCTCACCCGCTTGATCTTCGTACGTACCCTAACACGATATCCGTACTTGAGCTAGTCATCGCTCTTATTCTGACTTGTCGCTCGGCTTGCGCCCCGCCACCTCAAGGCTACTACCGTTCATGTCTCAGTCACCAGCGATAGAAGAGGATGACAAGACAGAAGCGCCGCTCACCATGGCAGCATCCGTCGTCCTAACAAATCTACCGCGCGATGCATCGAAAGCCCTCGAAGCAGCAGGGAACTTGGGTATAGAAAAGAGTACGTGTCGTGACTGGCTCCTGCCTTGCACTTCACCTTACAGTAGGCTGACATCACTACAGTCACCGTCCGCCTTCAACCCATCGGCTCAGCACCTCATCTGAATCAAAGAGTCTTTAAGTTATCCACAAACCAGCGCTTTGAGACTATTGTCCGCTTCCTACGGAAACGATTAGGTGTCAAGGAACATGAAAGCGTGTTTTGCTATGTTGGTAGCGTCTTTTCACCCGCGCTTGATGAGGGTGTAGGGAACTTGTGGGCGGTAAGCCACCAGGTCGTGCGATGTGGCAGATAAGCTAAATGCTGACCTCCGTCATAGTGTTTCAAGCAGAACGAAGAGCTCGTCGTAGGTTACGCACTGTCACCAGCTTTTGGGTGACATCTTAATTCACTATCCTATTCAACATGGCGAGTTGCATGCACAATCGCAGCAGCACAAGTGCCCATCCTACTTCGACCGGGCATCAAGCCCAAATAAACGCAAGTTGCTACTGATGTAACAGGGGTATGTGAAAATGCAGAAATCCAATCACCAGCAACGCGAGCCAACTCTACTCTCTTTCCTTCACATATTTCTCGAACTCCTCGAACACTTCCTTAGACATGGGGTACGTGTGTTCTGGAGCAGGGTAAGCTCGACTCTTCACCTCTGCCTTGTACTGCTCGATAGCCTTGAGGGACTCCGCCCACACATTTCCGAACTTTTTGACGAACTTGGGCAGGAAGCGACCTGGTGGAAAGTTGCCAAGCATGTCAACTTGGACAAGCACCTGGCCCGAGCAGCCGTTGCCAGCACCAATGCCGATGGTCGGTACGTTGAGCTTGCTCGTCACCAGTTCGGCAACCTCTGCCGGTACTGCTTCGACGACCATGGCAAAGGCACCGGCTTCCTGAACGGCCAGTGCATCCTCCAAGAACTTGGCAGCTGAGGAGATAGTCTTGCCTTGCACTCGGAAGCCACCAAGAGCGTTCTGTCTTTGAGGTGTGAGGCCGATATGAGCAAGCACGGGAATACCGGCTCCGGTAATCTTAGCTATAGTCGGCGCCATATCTTTCCCACCTTCGAGCTTGACAGCTTTGACACGACCTTCCTTGATCACTCGGATGGCGGAAGCTAGAGCTTGCTCAGGAGAGATCTCGTAGCTACCCATAGGTAGGTCTCCCACCTTTGTCATGTCAGTACAATAACTAAGCATTGCATAACATGTCTACGTACCGTGAAAGCACCCTTGGTAGCACGTGCCACTGACTTGCAGTGCAAGATCATCTCGTCCAGCAACACTTCGCTCGTATCGTCCATACCCATGGCGACCATAGCAAGACTGTCTCCAACAAGTATAATATCCATGCCAGCATGATCGGCGACATGAGCGCTCGGAAAATCATGGGCAGTGATGACAGTGATTGGATCTTTCTTACGGTAAAGGCTCTGGATGGTATTGATGGTGACAGGCTTGCGCGTGGTGAGTGTTGCACCCAAGGGTGAATGTGAGCTCCAGCGGACACCGACAGCAGGCATCAACCTTTGCGACACTGACATCGACGACGAAGATATTCTGGGCCGACATGTTTGGGAGGCTATCCGAAGGGTGTTCATCCTGGCACGCGACACCCCTGAAATTGTTCAAGTCCAGGAAGGGGTGGTGGTTCGAACTTGAGATTTTTAGTTGGGTTCGTTGGACTGGTGCGGGTGAGTCTTCGGCAAATATTGTTGAGGGGCCACCTGAAGTCTTATATATGGCCATGGTGTGGTGTACACATATCTTCGCTGAAGTCTCTCTCACGATGGAAGCTCGGACGTTTTTGTCGGCCCAGCCAGGGTCTCCCTCTTTGTTGGGCTAGGGCACCGATGGCTTGACTACTCGGCTCGAGTCATCTAGCTCTGCAGCGTCACTCGCAGTCATCACCGGCCATTTACAAATACTATGGTCTCGACACCGGGCTTCTATACTACGTTCCTGAGATTCTGGGGTATTGCGTTAATTAGTGAGGAGGCTCGTCCGTCGATATAAGGCCCTAGTCATACGCCGAGGCCTCGGAAGAGCCGCGGCGTTGCGGCGCTGCGATTGGACTCGATTGCAACACAGAGCTCTGCACCTCACCAAGTCCACTTTTTGGTGTCTTTCCATCAAAGAGTGAATGAAGTTGATCGAAAGATCTGGCTTT
This sequence comes from Macroventuria anomochaeta, assembly GCF_010093625.1. NCBI lineage: Eukaryota > Fungi > Ascomycota > Dothideomycetes > Pleosporales > Didymellaceae > Macroventuria > Macroventuria anomochaeta. Next base: position 354,911 of record NW_022985373.1, read on the forward strand.
GCTTTTGAATGCTGTTCGCCTCGCAATAGCCATGACGGAATGAAAGGTAGGTCTTGGAATAAAGCATGACGAAATGCAGTCATCAGTGCAATGCAACAGCAGCAATATCTCTACTTGTGGGTGTCTTTTTACAAAAGCTTCAAACACCATAGTCTACATAGCAGCAGAATCACAACCTTGGGGCTGTTCATTTGCATTTGACGTCGACCACAACGCATGATATCGCTGTGGCGCACGACATCTCGGCGAGGACTTGCCGCACTCAGCGGACGTGTACAAGCGCGACTTGCCGATACAGGTGCTCGTGACTGCGACTCTACCCAACCACTCTTCTCGACCTTGTACTTTGACTCTTACACGATTTCGGTGTGGACAACGACATTTACCTACGCACACAAGCCCCAGGCCCCTCTTCGACGTCACCCTGCCAACAAAGCACCGACGTAGCACCTCTCAACCCCTCCCGGCGTTTGCTATCGATAGCCCCGCGAGCACCTCATAGCTCACTACATCCTACGAAACCGCTCACCGAACGACGACATCCTGCGCACTTGAAGTTCGAAACCGATACCTACAACGGGAAGCTTTGGGAGGAGTCACATATCCAACGCCGTTGCCACCATGAGTTCCCCAAAGAGGCGTATCGAAACGGATGTAGGTCAACAGCTGTGTATAGCGCGTCAAGATAAGGACAAGAGCTAATCAAGGCCTTTTGTTGGTGATATAGGTTATGAAGTGAGCTATGAATGCATTACAGCTACTGGAATACTGCTAACGAAGACGCAGGATGTATGTCCCTTGCATATCTCCGCGGCTGCCCTAAGGTCCAAGCTACTGATGCATGGCAGGCTCATGAGCGACTACGAAGTTACACTGGTCAACGACAACAGTACGTCGCTCTTTTTATATCTAGCTCACTGCCGCTGACAATGTAACAGTGTCCGTCTTCTCCACAACCCCGTCGACACTATATCGTGGCGTAGCTGACAAAAGGCAGGCAGGAGTTCTACGTGAGGTTCAAGGGGCCAGAGGACAGTACGTTGGCCTTCCACGAGCAGATAATAACCCACTGACGATACAGCACCCTTCCAAGGCGGACTTTGGAAGATTCACGTCGAGCTGCCCGACCAGTATCCCTACAAGAGCCCCAGCATTGGCTTCGTGAACCGCATCTTCCACCCAAACATCGATGAACTGTGAGCAGCAACTTCTGTTCGCCCAGACGCTACCTAATTATGGCGAAGTCTGCGAATAGCTGCTGACCTGCGTACAGGTCCGGCTCAGTCTGTCTCGACGTCATCAACCAGACATGGTCACCTATGTACGACATGATCAATATCTTCGAGGTGTTCATCCCTCAGCTTCTTCGGTATCCTAACCCGACCGATCCTCTGAACGGCGAAGCGGCCGCGCTCCTCATGCGAGAACCAAAGAGTTATGATGCTAAAGTCAAAGGTATGTTTGACATGAGCCTATAATGAGGGGAGATTCTCATTGGGTCACAGAGTACGTACAGAAGTATGCCTCGAAAGACATATCCGAAGACTCCGATAAGGATGACGACGATGATGACGATATGAGCTCAGTCGGTAGCTATGAGTCTGGCGACGACGAAGCCGCCGGCAACATGGATGATATCTAGGCACGTTGTCCATGCTGAGTATCAGCCCCTTTCACATCTTCCACTTTCAACGGCTTCGAATATCATCACATATGGGCGGACGTTCGAGGCGCATGCCGGCGTATACATAGGTTGCATCATGTTCCTTGGTTATCAGTTTGTCAATAGTTGGTTTGTGGATTTGGATACGGTTTTTTGGTTTCTCCTTTGCTTGTCACACAACAAACGGGCTCCATAGCAAGAGGCGAGTAAGAATCAGGATGCAGCGTCAAACCAAGGAGAGAGGTCGAACGACCTCCTCACCTGCTTGTCCCTGCAGATAAGACACGATGTTGTGTACGGTAGGACTCAACTCCATCATGGTACTTACATTTCTGTTCTGCACCTGAACCTCACTATCAATATCTCTACCCTTCGAGCACTCCCTTTTTCTTATATCTCAAACCCGGTTATGTACTGATGGGCTGTTGCCGGCGCAAATGACTGACAGGTAGTCGCGGCCGGTTACCTGCATGACATGGCTCCTCATAATCAGTCCACCACTGCCCGTCGCAACTGCCACGTTTAATCTCCCCTGCCGCCAAGGACTGTATCTGCAAATCTTCAGGAAACTGCCAGCCAAAACCTTGTCTATCGCTACCCTACGGTCTGATAAGGTTTCCCAAATTGGGTTGTTGCAAACAATGAAGAAAGCAGTGGCGTCATGTCATACACGTGACCAATCACGCCTTCACGTCGACTTACTTTCACCATGAAGAGATGCCAGCAACCTGGGATACCGTGCTGTCTTTGTCGTGTACCGACCCTCTGCCGTCTGTCCCTGTTTGTATATAAACAGCGCATCGGCCATGGAGCTCGTCGCACAGCCCATCGCACTTTCCATGGAGTACCGCATCACATCTTGTCCGCCAACAGCACTCAGCTTGGTCCTCAAGGTCACCGCACATCGACCAGACGAGATGGTGACCGCGCTAGGGAGCCACGTCTTCTGTTGGACAAGCCGATGCCTAAGCCGAGGAAGAAGGTGGATCGAATGGTGCTCAAGTGCGCAGGGAGACAGGAGTTCCGCTAGATGAGCGGTTGATTGATCAATGTTCTTTTCTGGGATCATCAGGCGCAACACTTCGTTGCTATGGGTGACCACGGTTATGTACGGCTACACTTTTGATGGGGCATGGGCGTTACGACAAGGCGCGATGTAAAAGAAGGGGCGAGCTGAGATGCACGTTCTGAGTCGGAGCTGCCCTTTCCTTCTTGTACCATCTTCATATGCTCATCTTTGAGATCAATAAAATGAACGATCACTATGGCCCTGCCCTGTCCATGTTCCGTATGAGGTACGAACACCAAGGGTGCGGTAGTCGCTATCTGCGCACTGTGTGCTGGAGGTAGATAATGAATGCTGGTTGGCCCACTTTCGCAACCAAACAACAGCATATCACTGCTTGTACTTGCGTTAATATTGTCTACCATTGTGAGAATCACCTGACCCAACGAACCTTGGAAGACCTCCAGGCTGCAAGATACCCTTGTAGCCTACACAGTATAAAATCCTCCTGTGTTCTGACTCTTTGCATTCCCACCAACACAGTCCGAAACAATATTGTATACCTCCAAGATGCGTTTCTCCCTCCCCACGATCATGGCAACGCTGCTCCTGGCCGTGCCATCGCCGGCCAGTCACCTACCAGCTGGCTGCCTTCCCTGCGCGCCTCTGTGCGCATATAAGCAAGCGTGGTGCCGTGAGGCTAAGTGCTTCACTGAGATGTTGGGTGGTGTAAGTTAATCGAATACCTCCGGGGTGATACATAGGCTGACCGAAGCAGGGCACCATTACCGCCATCTGCAACCTCTCGCTCGAAGAGAGGTCTGAGGACCTACAGGCCAACAAGACGGCGGTCGCACGGCCGACTACCATGGTCACCGCAGTCAAGGCCGGTCCTACCGTCGCTGTCTAAACAGCGGCGGCTGAGAAGCTGGAGAGACGCAGGTGCATGATCTGCCGTGACTTCTGTGCTATGAATGCTGGGGTTTGCGTCGCTACAGGGTGCTTCCAGGGTGGTGTAAGTCAATTTGTTGAGCGTGACACTGAGGAGTGAGTACTAATTGTTGGGTAGGAGTTCGACCAGGAGATCTGTTGGTGAAGGTTGAGAAAGGGGGAGAGGCTCTAATGTGGTTTTTGATACGGACAGATTTCCTTGAAAGCCTCCGAGCTGGGTATCCAATAGAGTGAATTGCGAAGTTATTGAGAGTTTGTGCGTTGACGACTAAGAAGCGAGCCACACCAGTATACTCGCTCTTGTTGAGACCGGTTGTGGTTTTTTGTTGAACACTTGATCTTTCTTGAACCATGGAATGCCTTCAGGCTATAAGGGAACGTACCACACACCTAAAATTTTGGGGAATTGCAGAGTATGAGAAGGAAGCTTTGGTCCACATCATTATATCTCACATCTCAAATTCCCAGATTCTGACGTCTTCAAAACCCACGGGTACCTCCACGCTACTTCTCAAGAAAGCATCTTCCCACCTCTATCACTGCGCTTGCAACAGCGCTGCTAGTCGTCCCAGCCCTAACATCATGACTCCCTACTCTAGCCAAAGGCCTCCCGGCTGATCTAGTTATTGTCGCACAGCCCACCACCATGATCACCGCAGTTAAATCGAGTACTGTCGAGACGGCGGCGGTCACTGAGCCGCTGGAGAAGCGTTGATGCGTTAGCTGCCGCGAGTACTGCGCCATGAGTGCTGCGGAATGTGCCGTTATGGAGGGTGCTTTCAGGGTGGAGTAAGTCACGCTTGTTACTTGATAGGAGGGTACAGCTAATACTGAGCAGGAATTTGATCAGGAGACCTGCTGGTAGAGGTCTTCGGTGTCGTTGTGTGTCATCTTGCGAAGACTGTTCTCGTCGCGCCTGATGAATTAGACTGGGAGGCTTGTTGCTCTTACAAAATGGGAACTATTTGGAGCTTGTTATCACGATGTCTCGCCCTTGAAAGTAGTCTAAAAACCTCTAAGCTGGAAACTCAATGAGTTACGTACGGCTATATTTCGTATGAGCTATAAGCGTTATGTCGAGACGCTACGCGTAGGGAGGGTTAGGTTTATGTCTGCTCATCCGATCTCTTTCAACGCCATTTACATAGATTTGTCGATGAATTTACCGAGTACTGACATATTGAACATTTTCTGTAGAGCTAGATGCTACACGTTATGTCCGACAAAAGGTCACAATCTGTGTCGGATGCCAATTTGAAACAGCGATGTCATACATCAATCGTTCGTCTACCTCTTGGATCAATGATATTCTTGCAGTGGGTTGTAGGGTTCTTAAGAGGATTGGCTGATTCTTCTGCACTTTAGGGGTCATTCATGATACTTGATCCGGTGTCACAAAAGGTCCCACATAGCTCAATGTATCATGTGCTTCTCCGCTCCGGTGAACATTGTCGTGCTCGGCGAGCTTGGGAAATGTGGCGTTCGACGCAAGAATGATTCTTGCCAGCCTATCGGACATATCGAGTCGCACATGCAACCTCATCTAGCGTATGTGGGGAAGATGGTGGCGAATATTCACAAGACCTCGACTTGAATGAAGGACGAATGTGTCGGACTCTCGCGCTTGTCGTCGGGTCGTCGCAGTAAGGCATGTCGATTCTGGACAGACAAACCTATCGAAAGATAAGCCTGGAGTACTCTAGGGTATTGTTGAGCGACGCATGTGTACTGTGGAAGCTGATTCGTTGACAGCCTGTCCGTTGTGATGTCTTCTGACTTGATCTTGACACATACTAACGAATCCGAGAGGCCAAGTCCGAGAGGCCAGGTGATGCTGCGTTGTGAGTTGTCTAGCGTATGTGGAGAACAGGCTGACGTTGTATTGATTGTAAAGCTGAGTACAGGGAGGGCGTTCGCTAGCGTATGTGGGGTTGAGCATATCTTCAGAAAATGGTGTGACAGCTTGTCCTGACGGGGCAAAGCGATCCAGAGATGATTGTCTGCTGCAGGAGAGCATGCGGTTGAGCATGTGAGGTGCGTGGCATGAATTCGAGATTTGTGCTGATGCAAAAGAGGGCACATGCCATGATGATCTCTCGGCTCTTGACAGTCGCGGTACAGTCGCAATGACTTACCTGCTTCTGGAGGAACGCGAGACTTACTTATGAAAATTCGACGGTTGAAATATCATATGTAGGATTAGAAGTGATTGCCTCTGATGCAAGTGACCGCACTGAATAACACGCAAGGCAAGAGCGGTCCGAACAGACTGTACGTACTGCCAATGATTCGACCCATGCCGCCTGCCAATCCGAGCGTTGTAACGGCAATCCACGAAGTGCTTGTCAGACCGGTTCGTATAGATAGTAACTTCGATGTTTCGCTCGCGCAGAAGGGTAGTTGATGTCGGGTCCAACAAGCGCTGTGATCACACGGATCGTTGGAAAGATAGCCTTCCGGTAAAGATGCAAGCGCTAACGCATCCCTCGGAGTAACTTCCATGCGTGTCGATCTCCGTCTGAGCTCCCACGGATGCGGCCAGACTGGAATTTTTTGTCTCCCATTCTGTGTGGCACAGTCAGTACCGTAGAGACGTCTTGCAGACCGCCAGTTCGTCGTGCAACACGGTTCAACCATCGTCAACGAGCTTGGCTATTCATAATCACCGGTCAATGAACGATTCAGTATGTCCACGTGGTGCTTGAGGACAAGAGCGCAGATGTGACTTCGGCAGGAGCTGCAAAAGATTGTCGTTGAAATCCGCGACACGCTATCAACCGCCTGCAGAGGCGGTGTCGTAGCGAATGGTCCTGATTTGTTGTGAGATGGAACCATCCCTAGTTGCGGCTTAGTCCGGGGGAAGCTGCAGATACGGATCACGTGTCAAAGACGTCGGAGTTCGGGAGAGTTCCTTGTGCGTGTGCCTTCGATAACGTACGGTGATGGTGACAGTAATGAGTCAACCTCCGCTTAGTGCTGCTGATCGATAGTATATCGAAGTCGTGTAAGTCTTCTTTCCCGGACTGTCATGTTGACGTTGGCTGGAAACAAAGGGTCTCGAGGGCAGAAGACGCCTCGGGTAGCCAATGGAAGGCCTGAACAAAAGTTGTAAATTGCCAAGGGCGGCTGATTTCAACTTCACTCTGCAACCAGATTTTGCCAACCGCGTCAGAGACAGCACAAATCGCTTCTGATACCGTTTCTTGGTTCCACATAGCACAACCATCGACTAGCTCTTTCTGGACCCTGGGCCTGGCGCTTCGGCTCGATTCACGCTCTGGCTCCGTGTTGAAGCTCACCACGACGGGTGGTGTAGTCTGTGCGCGTAGGTTGTGGAATGTGTGTCCTCCATACCAGGTGTCATCTTTGCTGCAGCTATAGGATTGGCGGGAAGGAGCGCTGATTTTGCATTGGTCGTGAGATACGAATGCGGCAGCTTGCTCTCGCTCGTCAAGTTGTCATCCGGCCGGCGGTAGTAGATTGTCGATGGCGATCGCGTGGCAGGTGCCACATGAACAGACGCTCGTCTGGTATGTATCACTGATGTCGTCCGGTCGGTTTTATGGCAAGCGTGCGGTGTGTACATGTTGGTCGTCGTTGCCAGATGATGACTGTATTCGGCTTAGCGCCATTGCGTGCTCGCCGTCAAGCACGCAATTGCGACCAGCTTCCACTGGTCGAAACAGGCACAACCTCACAAGAATCGCTGATGCGCCTAAGCCGATCGTTCCCCACATACACCGTGCGTCAAGCAACGCCCGGGGGCGCCACTACTGTGCTACTACTGTACTACTACCTATAAAGGACCGCCCGCCCTCACCTTCACTTCGTTTGGCACACGACCAAAACTGCATTCTTAATTTCGATAGCGAGCCGAATTTTCGAACCTACCAACTACACTACAACTACACTACAACTACAGTCACCACCAAACAATTTGCTGTCACCGGTCAAACAGGGGAAAACACTGAAGACCCTCTGGCATCGTCATTGCTCAGCTGATTGCGGATAACATACAACGTCTAATCATTGACGTCTGGAGGCCTTCGCATCACCATGGCACCCAGCGCGGTACGCCCAGAGTCTCCAACGGCGTACTCTCACCCACTCAAACAGTCAAGACAGGGCGCTACCTCACTTGAAGCGCAGACACCAGTCAATGGTCATGTCTCGCTGAATGCCTCCACCGACGGCAACGGCCATACAAATGGCCACAACGGTGTTCATAACAACAATGGTCATGCTACTCGTCCACAGAACGGCAGAGACGTTGTCACATCACAGTTCCTACTCGAGCAGTCGCAGAAGATTGCGTCTGGAAGTGGTCAAGGCTCGTCGAGGAAGCCAAACATCTTGTACATCATGGCTGATCAGATGACCGCACCGCTTCTGAAGATGTATAACCTAGACTCAGTTATCAAGACTCCCAATCTTGACAAACTCGCAGAGACTGGCGTTGTGTTTTCCAGCGCCTACTGCAACTCACCTCTTTGTGCGCCATCGAGGTTCACTATGTGCACAGGACAGCTTCCTTCTAAGATTGGCGGCTACGATAACGCGTCCATACTTGCACCTGAAGTTCCTACTTATGCCCATTATCTCAGGGCTGAAGGGTATGAGACCGCCCTTGCTGGTAAGATGCACTTCATCGGTCCCGATCAGCTTCACGGGTTCGAGCACAGGTAAGTCGCATTGTTCAAAGCTCTTGGCCAAGACTAATTCAAGTCTCAGGCTTACGACAGATATCTATCCTGCTGACTTAGGATGGTCAGTGAACTGGGACAAGCCTGAGGAGCGACAGGAGTGGTTCCACAACATGTCTTCCGTCTTGCAAGCGGGCCCTACCGTGCGAACCAACCAGCTCGACTATGATGAGGAAGTCATGTTCAAGGTAAGAAAGCTTGATGATAACTGTACCTCACCCAAGTCACTAACATGCCCACCCTAGTCTTCTCAATTCTTACACGAGTATGTTCGCGAGCCAGCTGAGACGCGTCGTCCCTTCGCTCTTACTGTCTCCTTGACACACCCTCATGATCCTTACGCCATGCTACGGAAGTATTGGGATCTGTATGAGGATGTCGACATCCCTCTACCTGAATTAGAGATTCCTCAAGACGAGCAGGATCCCCATTCTCAACGTATCATGAAGTGCATCGACCTTTGGAACAACCCTGTTCCCGATGAGGCGAAGTTACGCGCTCGCCGTGCATACTTTGCTGAATGCAGTTTCGTCGACGACCAGGTGGGAAAACTCGTGCAAATTCTCAAGGACTCTTACCTCGACGAAGACACCATCATTGTCTTCTCAGGTGATCATGGCGACATGCTCGGCGAGCGTGGCCTTTGGTACAAGATGTCTTGGTTCGAGAACAGCGCACGCGTGCCCATGCTTATCAACTACCCCTCCAAGTTTCAGCCGAAGCGTGTGACAGAGTCGGTGTCCACCATGGATCTTCTCCCGACATTCGTTGATCTTGCGGGAGGAGACGCATCAGCTATTCTACCCATTGATGGTGTCAGTCTCTACGACTACCTGGTCTCGGATAAACCTGGCAAGGACGAGGTCTTTGGTGAATACATGGGCGAGAGCACTGTTACCCCTACCTACATGATTCGTCGTCATCAGTGGAAGTACACCTGCTCCCTGGTTGATCCAGCGCAACTGTTTGACCTAGTCAACGACCCCAAGGAGCTCAACAACCTGGCTCTTTCTGACAAGTCCCAGCACCAAGAGGTGTTTAACAAATTTGAGGCCGAAGCTCGCGCCAAATGGGATTTCCAGCAGATCCACAGAGATGCGCTGAAGAGCCAACGCTACCGCCGGACCTGCTGGAAGGCCTTGCAACTTGGCCGTAGGGAGCACTGGGACTACGAGCCACCTGCGTCTGGTAGAGACAAGTTCATCCGCTCTCACATTCCACTAGACGATCTCGAACTTCGGGCTCGATTTCCTGTTGTCGATCAGTTCGGCCGCGAGCAGTCTGCTACTGCGACGCACCACGGCCTTGCCGGCGCCCGCGGCGAGTAAGGCGAGCACCTCCCGACTCTCTCCTTCTCTCTCATTTGCAACCTTCCGAGCGATCTATGCATGATGACTTTACGACTTCAACGGCGTTCAGGTTCTGAGATACACCAGCACGCGATGCATAGCGGGTTTTCAAAGCAAGAGTAAAAGTCTTCGACGAAGTATACGAGCACACATGTAATCTAACTAAAAGTGAATGCAAACATCATAAGCACTAGGACGATAAATCGGGATGACGATGTTATGTATGGAGTAATGTGCATCATGAGATTGGGCGGTCATGACAAACGCGCCTTCCTTTGTGTCGCAATCGCCACGTGACTCACGTGTTATCGGCTGGCGCCAATCAACCGCGGAAGCATTGTCACTCACCTGCGGCCATCCTGCTCCGTAACACCCACTCCAAACTCCTGTGTACCTCTGCATACCGAATCACCATTCCACTTACTTCAGCGACCTCATAACTCTCTGCTTGAAGCACCATGTCCACCGCAGCCCGCCGCCGTCTGATGCGCGACTTCAAGGTACGCCACCGCGAGGTGCAGCGAGCTGGAGTCTCAAGGAAGCTCATGGTGAAGATCCTAGACTGACAGCATAATTACAGCGTATGCAGACTGATCCTCCCGCTGGTGTTTCTGCCTCTCCTATAGCCGACAATGTTATGACCTGGTACGCTTCGCCACATTCACCCCGCACGCGACACCAAGCCCCCTCATTTCACGCCGTTCTTAGGCTATTATGTGTCGCAGACTGGACTTTGCACCTCAGGAAAGTAGTCATGCTAACGTTTGAGCAGGAACGCAGTTATTATAGGTCCGGCCGACACGCCGTTCGAAGATGGTACCTTTCGCCTTGTCATGCATTTCGAAGAAGCCTACCCGAATAAGCCTCCTGGCGTCAAGTTCATCAGTCAGATGTTCCACCCAAACGTATACGGCACAGGCGAGTTGTGCTTGGACATCCTGCAGAACCGGTGGTCGCCCACGTACGATGTTGCAGCGATCTTGACAAGTATCCAGAGGTATGGAATTACCATGGACGTTTGAAGAGGTAGCAGGAGCGGAACTGACGATCCCTAGTCTGTTGAACGACCCCAACACGTCGTCGCCGGCGAACGTAGAAGCGTCCAACCTGTACAAGGAGAACCGAAAAGAGTACACGAAGCGCGTACGGGAAACAGTTGAGAAGAGCTGGGAGGACTGATTATGCGCTGGTTGAGGGACAATATATTAGCATGATGTGGCATGGACTGGGAGTTATCAGGTACTCTGGGCCGAACCATATTAGTTGCCTTGGATTTGGAGTTAGCAGGCGTCTGCATATGATACTATTACAGCGAGGCGTTTTGGGCTACTGCAGATCTAGTTTGTGGCAGTCTTCAATATCGATCGATTTGGCACTTTTCCACTTACTACACCACATATTGCGCCATAATGAGTTCGAACCGGACAAGGAATTGTAGGCTTGAGTGATACAAAGGTAGTGTCTCGGAGCTCGACCCGTGGTGCAAATGGTTGCAGTCATCACAAGCAAGCATCACAAGCATTCTTGCCAAACTGGATGAGGCTGCGTCACGCCGTTGGGTCGGTACGGAGGGGAAGGCGCGCTAGCGCAGGTCGTCCATCAAACAAGCCGAGAGTCTGCACCTCGATCGGACCCTGGCCGCACAGCAACGACGCCAAACACGCACTCCTTCACTGCTCCTCCGCGCAAGCATTCACTGGTCTCCTCCTGGGGTGCACCAGGTAGCGCTACTCGCCGGCTCCAGGCACCTTGCGTTGGCGTTGCTTGGGGACGCTTTGATTTGTTTTCCCCTAAATCACGGTAGCGGGGCCCTTAATTACCTTCTCCCACCCACGCGCCAGACCCCCGCGAGACGTGACGGTACCACAACAGCACCTCCCGCTGGGCCTGCAGCGACCACTTTTTCCCTATACCCAGAGGTGCAGGTAAAGTGAGGCCGTGGGGCCGAGACACTGCAACGCCTCGCGAATATGTCGTAGGTCTCTCCCAAGAATGCGGTGAGCCACGAACATAAGGCTAATTTGATCATGTAGGGGCTCCAACACCATCAAAGGTACGCTGCGACACAGACGATGAGTACGAAAAGGATACCAGTTACTGACCGTGGGACAACGCAGTGGTGGCGCGGTTCCGTCCGCAGAATAAGATCGAGATTGCCAGCGGTGGTGAACCCATCGTTGACTTTAAGTCGGAGGACACATGTTCAATCAACGTACGTCCCAGACTTTGGCACGATAAACATATACGACTATGAAGCGCCAGCTGATTGACATGCGTACAGTCCAAAGAGGCCTCTGGGGCCTTCACTTTCGATCGAGTCTTCGACATGAGCTCGCGCCAAGTTGACGTATTCGACTACTCTATTCGACCGACTGTCGACGACATTCTCAATGGATACAACGGCACAGTCTTCGCCTACGGGCAGACAGGTGCCGGCAAATCATATACAATGATGGGAAGCGATATAGACGATGAGGCAGGCAAAGGTGTCATTCCACGTATCGTCGAACAGATCTTCGCAAGCATCCTGGCTTCTCCGAGCAACATCGAATACACCGTCCGGGTGAGCTACATGGAGATCTACATGGAGCGCATTCGAGATCTGCTCATGCCACAAAATGACAACCTGGCTGTTCACGAGGAGAAGAGCAGGGGTGTCTACGTTAAGGGCTTGCTGGAAGTATACGTCTCAAGTGTGGACGAGGTTTACGAGGTCCTACGAAGAGGTGGTCAATCGAGAGCGGTTTCGGCGACCAACATGAACGCCGAATCGTCACGTTCGCATTCCATCCTCGTCGTCACAGTCACCCAGAAGAACGTCGAAACAGGGTCGATGAAGAGCGGACAGCTGTTCTTGGTCGACTTGGCTGGTTCTGAGAAGGTCGGCAAGACAGGTGCTAGCGGTCAGACACTGGAGGAGGCGAAGAAGATCAACAAGAGTTTGAGTGCGTTGGGCATGGTCATCAACTCCCTGACGGACTCGAAAGCGTCGCACGTTCCTTATCGAGATTCGAAACTTACCCGTATCCTGCAAGAATCTCTTGGAGGTAATTCCAGAACGACCTTGATCATCAACTGTTCGCCAAGTAGTTACAACGATGTCGAAACCCTCAGTACCCTGCGATTCGGTATGCGAGCGAAGACGATCAAGAACAAGGCCAAGGTCAACGCTGAACTCAGTCCTGCGGAACTAAAGGCTATGCTCAAGAAGGCACAAAGTCAGATCACAACGTTCGAGACTTACATTGGGTCGTTAGAGGGTGAAGTTCAGCTCTGGCGTGGCGGAGAGTCAGTTCCAAAGGAGCGGTGGACACCTGCTATTGAAAGTAGCACATCCACCACAAGCAAAAGGCCGGCTTCAGCAGCCCGCGCGCAGACCCCATCGCGTTTCGATGCCACCAGAAATTCTGAAACGCCTTCGAGACCAGACTCGCGGATGGACCTGGACCGCGCAGGCACACCTAGTATACCTCTGGACAAGGACGAGAAGGATGAGTTCTTGAGGAGAGAGAATGAGCTTCAGGACCAAGTCGCAGAGAGGGAGTCACAACTCGCCAAGGCTGAAGACCAGCTGAAGACCGCCAAAGACGAGCTCCAGTACTACAAGGCCAAAGATAGCGAGTCGACTAAAGCCAACGAGAAGATGACGACCGAGCTCAACGAAATGAGGATGACAGTCGAGAAGATTCAGTTCGAGGGCAAAGAGGCTCAGATCACTATGGACGGACTGAAGGAAGCCAACTCAGAGCTTACCATGGAGCTTGACGAAGTCAAGCAGCAACTGCTGGACGCCAAGATGAACGCTAAGGAGTCTAGTGCTGCTATCGATGAAAAGAAGAAGAAGAAGGCCGAGGCGATGGCACAGATGATGGCTGGGTTTGACCTTGGTGACGAGGTGTTCAGCGATAACGAACGCAGCATTCGTAAGATCATCGAACAACTCGACCAGCTGCACGAGATGAGTTCTACTGGAGAGGCGATCGCTCCAGACTCTCTGCAAGAGCTGAGGGAGAGAATAGTCGAGACCCAGGGCATTGTTCGACAGGCAGAGCTCTCGCTGACAGCACGAAACGAAGAAGACAATGTGCACAACAAGCGACGCGAAGCCCTTGAAGCACGAAACGCCGCTCTGCAACGCTCATACGAAGAACTTCTCGAGAGCAACCTGTCTGAGGCAGACACCGAAGAGCTCAAGTCTCGTCTCGCAGATGCATACGCCGCTCGACAAGATGGCAACGTAGAGCTTGTGGACGACCTGAAGGCAGATCTGGCTCGGAGAGCGGAGGAGAACCAGAAGTTCAGGAACGAGATTGAGAGCCTGCAACAACGCATCAAGAGCGGCGCAATTGCGAATGGTGTCGCAAACGGCATCAACGGCAAGTCCGTGCAGCAGCAGATTGCTGAGTTCGACAACATGAAGAAGAGCCTGATGCGCGACCTGCAAAACAGGTGTGAGCGGGTAAGTATTATCAGCGCCACGATACTCTCCATCATGTTCGTGTGAAGGTATGCTGACCCCTCGCCCTACAGGTCGTTGAGCTCGAGATCTCCCTCGATGAGACACGCGAGCAATACAACAACGTACTTCGAACTTCTAACAACCGCGCACAGCAGAAGAAGATGATGTTTCTCGAGCGCAACCTTGAGCAGCTCACCGTTGTGCAGAGGCAACTTGTTGAGCAGAACAGTTCCCTGAAGAAGGAGGTTGCCATTGCTGAGCGCAAGTTGATCGCACGTAACGAGCGCATCCAGTCGTTGGAGAGCTTGTTGCAAGACAGCCAGGAGAAGCTCACAGCAGCAAATCATCGGTACGTCCCTCCTCTCAGACTACACGGGGCGTATACTGACGCAGTACAGCTTCGAGTCTCAACTCACAGCCGTCAAAGAGCGCCTCGAGGCCGCAAAGGCCGGCTCAACACGAGGTCTTGGTTCGCCCAACGCCGGTGCATCGTTCGCCTTCGGTGGTGGCGTTGGCTCGCGGATCGCGAAGCCCCTTCGCGGAGGAGGTGGAGACGGTCCTGCCCTCCCTATCATTGGCAGCCTTCAGAAGGATGGTGAGGCCGAACCAAAGAACAAGCGTACAAGTTGGTTCTTCAAGCAAGGATGAATACCTCGGATGAGACGAGCTTTTTAGAGCTTTTTGTATACCCGGCATTTGATGGCTTTTGGTTTGGCACCGCATCTTCACGACGGCGTTCGAGTGTGGTTCAGCATGGGTCAGTAGATGATCACGTTTCCTTCGGTAGCCTGACATAAGTGAACGAGACATGATCGTTCTGATGTCGAAGGGCTTGGCACATGTGCCCATTGCCTGCGCAATTATACCATAGATCTATTCTATTGTCTTAGATGCTACGTAAGACCAAGTCGTATCGCACTGCATCAGCGCCACCTTCCTCCCAGCTTCCGTCATCAGCCGACACCCCTCCCATCATCGAGACTCCCGTCCTTCCCATCCCACATCTGCTCCCACCAAATCCTACACAACAATCTCGCTTCCCTCTTGCATTCATCCCCCGCTCTCCACTCCAAAGTGCGCAATCCTACACTCCTAGCCCAATTCACGACAACCACTGTCTTCGCTCTCTCATCCGCAATCTTCCCTTCGACACACCCCACGGATGCGCCAATGACTTGTCGATCGACCTTGGAAAGTCCGTACCCTGGAGTTAGTCAGTACTCTGATGTCGTTCCCGTCTGATAGAAATAGAACGATGATTGGTGGTCATTCGTGGTACCAACTGGTCATCAACTCGCTACCATAGAATAGCTATTAAATGATGAGTACCATGTTTTGGTGACCATACTGACTTGAGAAGAGCTTCTGTTCGCTTTGATACGGATCGCATGGCCGGCTCGAGTCATCTGCCGGTGTGATCGGCCTGGACACACATGTAGGTGGAGATGGAGGTTGAAGTGTTTGGGTCGCACCGAGGTCCCGGCCATTACCCAAATCTCACAACACCCGAAGCATGGGATGTGCCTTAACAAATCGAGCTCGTAAACTTTCGGTCGTAAACGAACCAAAAACCAGCCTCTTAGTCACCACTCAAATCATATAAAGCCTACCTCGCTCGGCTCAACACCTCCTACACACACCACTTTACCATCAGTTCACAAAGCACCATCGTGTTGAAAATCTCATATACACCCGCAACCTCGCTGCTCACGCCTACTGAACACGGAGTATGTGACCGCCTCTCAGATCTTTTTACCTTACTTGATCCGGAGAATACGCTCGACTACCACGCTCATGGTATGGCACTATTGCCCATCACCATGGACAAGATCAAAGCCCTGTTCTGGTTCGATGTCTTCCCAGCATATGCGCTACCACCATGGAAACCGGACTACTGGATCTGGGACGAAGCCAAGGAACTTATCAATGGAAGAAGACAGAGTCAGTATGGGAAGTTGACGAGGTTCTGCACGTGACTGTTCGTCTTGGTGCTAACATTCAGGGTGTTCTTTGGCTGGGTATCTTGATTGAGGTGGACGGAGTTGAAGTGTGGGATTGTGGAGCAACGATAGAAAAGAACGGTTGTGGTACATTGGGGGAGGACTGTGGGTTTGAGGACGTTGGCTTGGAGGGCGGGAGAGAATTTGAGGAAGGAAGTGAAGATTGGCTGTGGGTATACGTGGAGAGTGCAGGACTTTACGAAGGGGATGAGGAAGAATGAAGGAAGGGGTCTTGATGAGGCAGATTATGATCTGGGAAAGATGCACGAAGTTCTCCACGGTCTGTCAGAAGCCCTTGAGATGGTTCTCTACTTTCTCTCAAAGAAACTTCTGCTAAAGATGGGAGAACCACGTGAGTATGCCACCTAACGGTCGTGATGGGAGACACGTCAGGTTGCCGTAGAATGGAAAGTCGAACATCAAGAGTCGGCGGCGCAAACATCGTGTTGGCACTGAGACTCAGACGCTCGAGTAGCAGAAAACGCCGGGAGGCAGTCAACAAGCAGATGCAGGCTACCAACAACCTTATAAATCCTGGCAAGACTACGACGTCATTTTCATTAGTAGAGTGGCGTACCAATCTAACCTGAAGGCCTCCAGAGGCTTGTTGTTGCGCGTTGTCGTCTGGACGTTATCGCCGGCCTTTTCTGCAACGCGAGGGTCAGGGTCCTTTTCAGGGTCCTTTCCAGGGTCCAACTGCAATCGTCCTTCAACTTTCTCAACACCCTCCGTACCCCGCACGATATCTCGCAGATACGAAAGTGACCGTGTCTCGGAGGTTCAATCACAGACCAGCCCCCGTAGAATGTGAGATCTGACGCCCCCACGTTGCTCGGCTGATTGGTGTTCGGCAATGCGACGCTAGCCGCCGTTGATGGCGCACGTCTCAACGACTTTCACATGCTCACGATTCTTCACATGGAAGGGTCAGCGGAGCCTCAGCAAAGCGGCGCGAGATATTTTCGTCAATTATGCAGCGGCTGAGTCTATCGCCCGCCCGAAGAATCCCACTTCAACATGTGTTTCTTCCACCTCTTGTCTCGACGTCTGCTTGCGGTTCACAGTTGTCTTGCGAAAGATATCAACAACACAACTCTACAATCGTTCCTTGATAGATAAGCAGGGCAGCATGCAGCAACACAACCAAACCAGTGCCCTCGAGACAGACTCGGACGCAGCCACACTCGTCGATACAACAGAGCTGAAGAATGTTCGAACCAGCATAATTTATCAAGTTCTTCCAGCCATGGTGTCGAGTCACCTTCCTACGATACCCTCTATACGGCGATCAATAGGCGAGATTCGCGACCGACGACTCCATAGCAAGACGAGTTCGATAACAGAGATTCCCCTGCCCGGCACCCCACCGCCTGGCTACACATCAAGGCCCAGCAGTGGTAGCGCAACACCGAACAGGCATTCACTCCTAGCTAGCGAGCCGGAGCTTGATTTTCCGGATGATGTCTTCGAGAGACCGGGCAGCTCGATGAGCTCGAACCCTCCGCCGTTCTCTATGTACGAAAGAAAGACAGGCATCAGTTGGAAGTATGCTGGTCAAGGTACAGAAAGTCGCCCATGGTAGACAGTACATACGCTGACAATTTGTAGGTGTCAATCTGTTGACCTTAGCACACCGAGAGTCTAGCATACCAAATTATGGAACCGATGAAACATCTCCCGTCCTCACCAGACAACTGTACCTGCACGGCATGACCTACCTTCTTCGGGGCCTACCGTCAGATCTCACACCAGAAGAACTACTAAGTCTACAGACAGCTACACCACAAAGCTTAGTCAACTCGCAGGCAGATCTAGGCAGCCATGCACTTGTCCCACGTTCAGCGCAAAACCAGGTCCAGCGTGAGATGCCATCCCCAAACCCATCAATACTGCATCGTATCACCGCGACACTCGTTCTACAAACCTTCGTACTCATCCAGTTCCTACTACCGTACATCAGAATATTCATCTCACACGCATATCAGTTCGAGCGTGAGCATCAGATCACAAGACGGGTTGTCAACGGCAGTATCACCACTGTGGATGATATCGGAAGGAGGAGCCTTCGACTGTCGCAGACAATCTGCCAGATGAACGACGGAAAGGTTGGTCAAGCCATTAACGAGATGACCATTTGGTGGGTTCGAGGCGTAACGGGCGGGATGCAGCAGGGCTTTGAAGAGGGTCTGAATCGGGAGCGGAGGGTTCGTGAGACGGGTAAGGTGGAGAGGATCGAGTGATGTGACATTGCCGAGGCATTTGCACGGCGTTGCGGTACGCTTGGAGCTTATCAGATACCTATGATGACTACGGGAGCATTGAATAGATTTTGTAGATGTGTTGAGAGTCGATTCGAGAACAGAGGAGGAGTACCAAAGTCGAAGCCATTCGGTGATGCGTAGATTGTTATCTTAGCGGCGTTCTAGCGCGATTGCGACCCCTAACGCGACTCGGGCCCGTGCGTCGAAAAAGTCGAGGGCGAAACTTTTGTCTAGCACCATCGCAGTTCTTCCATCGCCATTTTGCCTTTGACATCGAGGCGCCTTTCATTTAGACGCCTTTCTTCACTCTAGTATATTAGTACTTTGTTCTGCGATACCCTTCGAAACACAACGACAACGCGGCGAACCTCCGCAATCACATCATCCATCATGTTCGGCGCATTCAGAAGATGTCCGGCGACATTGTCGAAGAGCATCTCTAGGGTTGCTGTTTCCTCAAACATCCTCCGCACTCCTCTCACACGCACATCGACTACGCTCAGGATACCTTCTTCCCGCATCGCCAATGCCTCCATTGCCGGATTCCACAGCAGCGCAAAGTGGCAACAGGTCGCGCAGGAGGTCGAGGCAGAGCAGACGATTGCTGAGGAAGGGCCCGCTACTACATTTGCAGAGCTCGCTACCCGTGGCCTCGTGCACCCCAACATCATCAACACCATCACCAAGCAGATGAAGATCGAGACCATGACGGATGTGCAGCAGAGGACCATCAACGAAGCCCTCAGCGGCGTTGACGTGTAAGGCATGACCACAAGCCAAGAAAGAGCGTACCGGCTAACAGACGACAGCATTGCACAGGCAAAGACCGGTACTGGTAAAACGCTGGGTTTCCTTGTTCCTGTCATCCAGCGCATCATCACACGCGACCCCAAGCTCGGCGAGAAGGTCCGCGGTTACAAGCGCGCGAGGTCCGACGACATCAGGGCCATCATCATCTCCCCCACCCGTGAGCTCGCTGAGCAGATCGCCGTTGAGGCGAAGAAGATCACTCAGAACACCGGTCTCATCGTGCAGGCAGCCGTTGGAGGAACTATGAAGCGCCAGATGCTCCAGAAGACTCAGCGTGAGGGCTGCCATGTACTCATCGGTACTCCCGGACGTCTCTTTGATATCCTCTCGGACCCATACTCGGGCATCAAGGCGCCCAACCTGAACGCCCTGGTCATGGACGAGGCCGATCGCCTACTGGATGACGGTTTCACCAAGGAGATCGACGAGATCAAGAAGCACCTTCCCAACCCAGAGGAGGTCGAGCGCCAAAACCTCATGTTCTCCGCCACCGTCCCCCGCGACGTCGTCGATCTTGTCCGCCGCACACTCCGCCCCGGTTTCCACTTCGCCAAGTGCGTCAACGAGGAGGAGGAGCCCACGCACGCCCGTGTTCCCCAGAAGCAGGTCATGGTCGCTGGATTCGAGAACATCATGCCTTGTCTCTACGAACTTGTCCTCAAGAAGCAGCAGGAGGCCACGACTGGCGAAGGCCGCCCCTTCAAGGCCATCGTCTACTTCAACTCCACCGCCGAAGTCACCCTCGCAGCATCCGTCTTCTACAAGCTCAACGGCGGTTTCAAGCGAAACTCCCCTCTCTCCGGCCTCCGCAGCTTCGAGATCCACTCCAAGCTCTCCCAGGCTCAGCGTACCCGCGCCTCTGACGATTTCCGCGTCTGCAAGTCCGGCATCCTCTTCTCCTCTGACGTCACAGCTCGTGGCATGGACTTCCCGAACGTGACCCACGTGATCCAGATCGGTCTTCCCCGCGACCGCGAATCATACATTCACCGTCTCGGTCGCACTGGTCGTGCTGGCAAGGAGGGTGAGGGCTGGATCGTCCTCACACCCTTCGAGAAGGGCGAGATCCGCCGCCGTCTGCGCGGTCTGCCTCTTAACGACGCTACATCAGAGCTTGAGACTGCCGAAATCGACATGAGCCAGCCCGCCGAGGTTCCCGAGAACATTGGCAAGATCCTCCAGGACGTCACTGAGGCGCACAAGAAGGTCTACCCTGACCAGCTTGACGCTGCTTTCCGTGGTCTGTTCGGTAGCTTCCAGTGGTATGGCGATAAGCATGGTCTGCTCGAGGGTGCGAACAGGCTTGCTGAGTTCGGTTGGGGTCTGCCCACACCTCCCCAGCCTCCTTCCAGCTTGTTCCAGGGCGGTGGCGGTAGGGGACGTGGTCGCTCCGGCGGATTTGGTGGTTCCCGCGGTGGTGACCGTGGCGGCTTCCGCCAGGACCGCGGCGGCGCTGATGCTTTCAGTGGTCGATCTGGTGGCTTCGGCGGCGACAGGCGAGGCGGTGACCGCGGCGGCTTCGGCGGACGCGACGGCGGACGCGACGGCGGTCGTGGAGGCTTTGGCGGCGACCGAAGAGGAGGAGACCGCGGTTTTGGCGGTCGTGGCGGCCGTGATGGAGGTCGCGGTGGTCGCGACGGCGGCTTTGGCGGCGAGAGGAGAGCTCCTCGCCAAGAATCAGACTTCTAAGCTCGTTTCTATGCCTCTTGTTGTTTGACTGTAAGCTGACGGCCGATGTTTGTATACTACTTCGTTTCCTCAGAGGCGTCTCAGCGCTTTGTCACGAGCGTTCCCTCGCTTTCCTTGAAGCGTCATCACGCTTCACTGAGCGTCACGCACTTCATTGTACCATATGTATACCCATGGGCTGTCTTATAGAAGGGAAGGGGATCTGTGGTTAGCATTGGGCGGCGTTATGGCATTGGAAGCGACAAAAGCTTCTTCGATCTCGACATCACATCTCCATTCATCTTTGGAGTTCAGAGTAAAATAGGCAGGACGTAATGTACGATGATATGTGTACCAAAGATCGATTTTCTTATACTACTTGACGTTTTCGGACTATGTCGTGTACAGTGCTCTCCACACTGGTATGACCCTCGCTCTTTCAAGTCTTAATCTGCAGTACATGTATCCAAAGCCCCGACTCTCGCCCCCATCGAGAAGCCTGGAAGTAGATCGTGCACAGTGCGTCTCAGACCATACCTCCATCACATTCATGAAAAGCAGGGCATGTTACTCTTCAAAAAATCACATTACCAAGACACATCGTTTTCTTCTTTTTTTGGAGGACCCTGGAGGACTCCAACATCGCGACATCGCGGGGGCAACGCAAGGTTGTGTTTGAATGCTTAATTTCGGCTCTCTCGATCGAACAAGAGTCTGGACAATCATTGCTGCCGGCACGGGAACAAATGAGCTGACGTGCGCGGTGATTAACTATTGCGAAAAGAAGTGACCGGTTAGCTCACTTGAACTGCTAATTGGTACAACAAATGTGAGTAACGCGTGAATTACGCCTGGAAGGAGGCCGAAGAGGGGTGCTCTAGTTGCTTGATCTTTCGGTCAAGAAGATCGAGAACTCGATGAAAGGCATCAACATAATCATTCCGGCCGAACGGCCTTTCGTCAAAATCTTTTGTCAGCTTTACGTGCGCTTCTTTGGCTGTTTCGAGATCCATAACATGCTGTACCAATACAGGGATTTTCTTGAACATGCCAGACTCACGCCGCCTGGTCAGAAATGAGTATCATCTTCAACAAATGTAGAATCATCTTTTGAGTCCCCCCTGTTCGCATAGCGTGTTCTAACACAATGCAGAGGACCGGCGTAGATCTTGCTTTCACATGCAAAGCCTCACTGAGTGGGGTGGCGTTTTCGCGGCCCGCTTCAATAGATGGAAGACCGTGTTGTAGGAAGAAACGAAGCGCCCACAACAGCTCAGATTCGGTGACATCTTCCACATATCGGAGGTAGTATAGGAGAGCGTTTTCTTGGTCACTCGTTTGAGTGCTCAGCACTCCTTGGAAATACCCAGCTTTTTCGGCGTCCTCGATCGCCTTTGGAAATTGTGGCGGCGATTTGTGCATTGACTCTCAGCTCTCCTTCCCTGCCTTCTCCCTCTCACCCACATTCAACCCCTTCATACACTCACTTACCACGATCCCTCCATACGAGTTGGGTAGTAGGAGGAGTCGATGAAAGAGCCAGGGATGAAGACTATGGATGGTTTTGTACAGGCCATGATGGGTGCTTCGAGTGGAACTGTTTGTTGTGGAAAGTGTACTGGAGTGTGAGTGAAGTAGATAGATTCGGCAGCGAACAGGGAAATTGATATACCTTTACTCGCTATGACCGCTACATGAGACTTTATTTATTTGTGAAGCGCTGGATATAGTACTCGTTAGGGCTGATTGGCTTCCTAAACTCTGACAGTCGTGGAAGCTTATGAAACTATCTTCGGGAAGCCGTGTTGAGGTTAGCGTGATCTGCAACAGTAATGTGCGGTGAACTTTATACCAACCATGATGCAGCCTGTAACCCATGTTGACTGTTTCTCGGCCGTGGAATATGCTCTCCTCTCTCCCCATGGATGGATGCCTCCTCATCTGCTAAATGTTTGTAGGTTCAAAACTTTGGAACGCAGTTCAAAACAAGGAATGAATTCGTAAAAGTGGTATAATGCCTCTCAACGCTCTGCCATACCAAACCGAAGCCCCTTCGTCCCCTTCCAAATCTAGCTCTCAATCCACCGAGCGCGACCATACATGCGCCCTCTCATCTCTTCACCTGTCCTTCCTCTTCGTCATAGTCAACCCCTCCACTTCCCCCGCCTCGCTACTCCGATCACTCTCAAACCCATCTCCAAGACTATTCGCCCCACTGCTCCTTCTCTTGTGCCTACGATGCCTTACACCATCCTTGAGTCTCTGCTTCACCTCATCCAAATTGCCGTCAATAGTGCTGAACGGCTTGAGCTGGAACCCGAGATTTGCTGAACTGCTATTTCTGCTACGTCCTTTCTTGGGCGTCGGCGGACGCGTGGAAAAGATGTCCTGGTTCGCAAGGTCGTGGAAGGACTCGTTGCGGGGTATCTCGTTTTCTGTACCGGGGCTGGTAGGCGAAATGGGGTAGTCGTATGTTTCGATATTAGTGGGGCCTTCTTCTTCGGCTTCGGCGCGAGATTTGCGCGGCGGAGTGCGTGGCGCTTCCGCCTCTTCTGTGGTGAAGGGATCCTGGATGATGCGTTTGCTGTAGAAGTCGTCGAACATCTCGGGCCCAAGCTCGTTGATGAGTCCGTTGACGCGGTGGGCGAGATTTTCGCGACGTTGTTGAATCTTGACGAGTTCGGTGGATGAGAAGGGGTTCATCATCTTCCAGAGCGGGCCGAGGGATTTGAGGATGTCCATAGCGACTTCGCCAAAGCGCAGCGCTGCGTAGGTCACGGTCGGGTAGATGATGGCCTGGATGATAATGAGGTAGCGCTTTCGAATCCCTGCAGGTAGGTAGCCATTGCAGTAATTGTACCTGTACCAGAGGAGGCCAAGACTGATGTACCATAAGTAGACCGCGGGAGCTACTGCCATAGCAACAAGCAACTTCCAGGTGGCCATGACGTCTCGAGCCTGGATCTTGACGTTTGAGGCAGCAAGCGCTTCTTTTGCCTTCTTGATGGAGATCATCTTGGTCGAAATGAAGACCAGACCGAATAGCATAGTGCCAGGCAGAACAAACGCGGTCAGGATAAGAAGCTTGCTCAGGCGGTACCAGAATGTGAAGAAGGCGTTGAGTGGATGCATCTTGGCATACTGCACCTGATGATCTCGGAGTCCAACAGCCCTAAGTTTGGCATTGTATGAGATGACCTCCTTCCTGAGTTCGACGATGCGTGGGTCGTCCTTGTAGCGTTCGTACCCCTTGACGAGTCTTCGGTTCAGTTCCACAATCCTGGGTAGCGGAAGTTTCGTGCCTTTGGAGTTGTACAAACGTCGGACAGCTTGTATGACCTGGAGGGTCTCGTAGTCAGGTGTAGTAACAGTGACCGAAATGAGGCCTTGACGGACAGACTCGAGCATTTCGCCGATAGCGTCACGCCTGCCTGGTCCTTCGAACTTCTGAGCCAGCTCAGGAGGGATATCGACGGGTGTACCAAATTCGATGACAGCCCTTGAGCGGAACTTGTGAGCGTGGAAGTAATTCATGCCGACTGGAATGATCTTCAAATTGCAGTCTGGCTTGGATGCGACCGTACCGAGAGCCATGATAGCGACACCAGCTGTTGAACGTTAGCACATGCACAAAGTGAAAAGAGTACAACTTACCCTTTAGGGGTAGAAGATCGGTCCGGTCGTGGCTGCCACCCTCAGGAAAGATACCAATGCTACCACCGTGGTGGAGCACGTCGTGCACAGCGTCGTAGACATCAGTCTGATCAAGCTTCGGCGCAACGAGGAAGTTGATGCCTTCGAACCCATCTGCAACACCCTCCTTGTCCGAAGCGCCATCGATGAAAGTGCCATCCTTAGTCATATCATTACGCCCAGTAAGCTGCTGCATAGCAACACCGCCCTTGAACCCACGCTTAAGCCTGATCTCTTCCGGTCCCTTGATCTCCAGTATCTCCGCCGTAGCTGCCTTGTTATCGACCTTCGGCAGCACGAGCGAGCCACCAACCATGAACTGCGGGTCCTCGAAATTTGTATCGACACCTCGAACCAGACACGGGTCACTGATGGGATCCGGGAGGTAAATCTTGCCCTTCGCAGGCTTCGTCGCGTCCATAGCTCTTCCCACAGGCACCACGCCCGTCAAGCCAGCCATGGCACCAATGAACTTCCTCTTCATGGACTTGTCGGCGATTAGGAACTGGATTCGGCGGTCGGACTCCTTCTTGACTACGCGCATCAACATCAGAGGGTCGACGAACTGCTCTTATTAGCTCTTTGCGTTGCCACGCAGAAGTCAAGCGTAGATGTCATACCTGGTTGGCATGCGGCGCGCACACAAAGATAACCGGTCCATCCTTGGGCACCTTCCAGCTACTCCTAGGGTGGACTTCGCGAAAGAAGAGCTCCACCAATATCGAGAACGTCCAGAGGAAGGCATCGTAGACATATTTGTTCATAGCCGCAATGGGCTTCTTGCCCTTGGCTTGGTCCACCATTGTCGCGGTGCAGCCTCACAGGCTGTATGGCTAGTAGTGTTGTGTTATGTGTACGGCGGTAGTGGTACGTGTGTAGCGATTGTGGGGTGACGTGATGGGAGGTTTGCGGGACGCCCTCAAGATTCGAAGCGAACGTGCAGAAGAACAGTGGGGACACGGTGGACTCCTGCAGCCTGGCACATGTCAGCAATTGCTCTCTAAATGTCACTGTAATTTGCGCACCTTCACTTGTTACTATCTCTATCTCGAACACACGTTGTCTCGCGCTCAGACTGTCGCGTGCAAGAAGAAGCGGGTGCGCATCAGGCTCCCATAATTCCCGCACAACAATTGCTCCAGTAGCCGAATGCCGGATTGGCAGGCCTTTGCCGAGGGGATTAAGCGGCTATGCGCGCGTATAGGATGCGCTATAGCTGTTGTTGAGCGCTCAGATATGTAAAAGTGCAGCGGGCGGCCGCGGGCAAGAGGGGTTTGGTCATGGTGCGCAACGTTGAGGAGCTTGGTGGCGCGGGGCAGCTGCCAGACGGCATGGCAGATCAAGGCGGCTGATCAACAACATCATGCCTGCGACATCATGCTCGCAGGTGAGACTGTGATCTGCACCAGTCTACTTTGACGATGGACACCTGCGAGAAGGGGACTGGACCCTGAAAACGAAGACGTTTGCGACAATATGCTTCACAAGGAACATTCACGCGCAAGACGAGCCGCAAACGTCATCATTGAACTTGTAACACAGCTTTCGCGAACTTGTTGATTCTAGTATGGTCTATAAACTATCTATGAACCATAGTACGGCTGGATCTTGGCCGAGACTGGATATAAAGGGTATATGTACAACGAACAAATGTTCTAAGAGGACTACGAAGAAGAGAAAAAACTAGGACACTAGGAGCTTAATTTTTACAACAGGCCAGCCACCATAGCGACAACAACAGCGCCCAAGATTGAGCCACCCATGACCTTCATGCTTGAAGCAGCACCCTCGAACTCCACTGGTGCCGTCGAGCTAGGTACACTGCCACTAGCAGGCACGCTGACGTTAGCAGGCGGCGCGACAGGCGAGAGTGTGGTCAGAACCGGAGGTACCACAGGTGCACTGGAAGTCGCTACAGATGGAACCTCCGGAGCTGATGTGACGGGAGGGACGTAGACAGTGAGTGTTGTGCTGGGCGTACAGCTGGTGTTAACACCGGCAGTCGGCTTTGAGATGGTGACGGTAAGTGTCGTGCTTGTTGAGCAGGATGTAACAACACCAGCAGACGGCTTGATCTTGCCGACTTTGCCTGCAGGCTTCTCTGTAGGAGCGACCGCTGCTTGGGTAGACTTGACTGAAGAGGCGACTGCAGCCGCAGAAGTGGAGACAGCGCTCTTGGTCGAAGGAGCAATACTGCTGACGGGTGCAACCTTAGTCGACTTTGGCGGTGCGGGTGCGTACACGTTCGATACAGCGGGCGCAGCCTTGCTAGATGAGGGAATCTGGCTAGGCTCAATTGCCTTGCTTGATCCAGCCGGCTTGCTGGCAAGGACGGTAGTAGGTTTGGCAGCAGGTGTCGAGCTGGGCTTCGGTGTAGCGGTCGTAGTAGGCTTGGGCTCTGAAGCGCCGTTCTTAACAGGCACAATGTTCTGCTTCAGCGACAGAAGTGCTTGGGTGACCTCCAAAGCTGCGAGTTGTTGACCAACACCAGATGTGCCGTCCCAGCTGCCAGTGTACCACTTCGAACCGCAAGTAGCTTTGTCATCTCCGCCCGAGCACGACTTCGCAGCTCCAACGGCAGACGCGGTGAGGTACTTGGTGATGGTGTCCTTTGTGAATGGAGCAACGGCTGCGGTCTTCGCCATAAAGCGGGAAAGGTAAGCCTTGAATGACTGCTGGTCGAGGTTGCAGGTACGTCCCGACTTTCCCGTCTCGCAAGCCCACTCGTACATAATGTTGTCTTTTGTCTCTGGGCTAAAGAACAGAAGCTCAGCGTGCGAAAGAAATCCAGATACACGCTCCTTCCATACGCTCGCACCGTTTGTGATGTCGTACATGAAAGCGGAGCCGTGAAGGAACATAGCGTTGTTGTAAGTCCATTGAGTCTTGTCAGCCACCGTTGCGCAGTTTGTCTTGTCGTCGGTGCCGTCGAAGACTTCGTAAAGGTCAGTGATCAAGCCTACGGACTTGGTCCAGTCGTAGATCTTCTCCGCCCAGTCCGCATATGTCTGGTTGCCAGTGTAGCGGGCGAGGCGTGCACCCAGCGCAAATGCACATCCGTTGGAGATCGAGTTCTTGTAGTTGTAGCCGTACGAATTCTCGAGGTAAATCTGCCACTTCAGTCCTCCATCGCAGGTGGTAGTGTCCCATCGTCCGACGACGTTGTTGAAAGCGTTCACAGCGACCTCCAGGTAACCAGCAGGAGCCAAATCGGAGTCCGGAAACTGGTACTCGAGTGCTGACATGACAGCCAGCGCCCAGAAAAGTTGATCATCGTTTCCCGTCTGCGACTTGCGGTACGACAGGATGAAGTCGTTGTTTGGTCCGTAGTTGGCAGTCAAAGCCTGCTGAAGCGTCTTCACATGCGAG
The DNA here is from genome assembly GCF_010093625.1 of Macroventuria anomochaeta. Taxonomy (NCBI): domain Eukaryota; kingdom Fungi; phylum Ascomycota; class Dothideomycetes; order Pleosporales; family Didymellaceae; genus Macroventuria; species Macroventuria anomochaeta. Next base: position 382,843 of record NW_022985373.1, read on the forward strand.
TTGTCGCCAGAGAACTGGGTATACTCAATCATTCCTCCCCACGCAGCACCTCCTTCCCACCAGTAGTGCGGTTGCGGCCAGATTCCTATATCCTGTGCAGCTGTTCCGGTAGCATTGTTCTTGTAAAGTTCCATCAACCCATAAGCGTAAGTTCTCGCTGCGGCCTTGATTGAAGTCTCATCCTCAGGATCGAATTCGGTGCCGCCTGCGGTCGACGCAATGAAAGGGAGGAGCACAGCTCCAATAGTAGCGAAGAACTTCATATTGCAAATACTAAAAGTAAGAAACGAAGTAAGAAGCGCGAAGCAGAGTAACGAGTGAACGTGCTTGAACGAAGCAGCCCGAATGTGAACGAAGGGGCCATGGTGAAGTGGGCCTTGCTTCTATTAAGACCTCGTGGCCGGGTGTTTGCATCGGTGGGTCAATTTGGAGATTGAAGTTCACCTGGGGAAAGAGCCGCGCGACCCCTGCAGGGACTGGTCAAGTTCGGGGAAGGGCTGTTTCGAAACCCTCACGCTGATTGGCTGCACGCAAGTTGATGCATGTTTCAGAAGTCGGATTTCATTGCTTCGAACAACTGAGCCCGCCTAGCGAGTCCTTCATCTTTGGCGCCCAGTCCAATATTCCGAGGATATATTTGGATTCTCCTTTTGTCCATGGTGATTGGCATGAATGGCCTCCGATCGTTGCTTCTAGATTTGGTGTCACGACTACATGTGGAACTCAATCACACAACAACGATCGTTGCTTGGATCTTAAATGTCCGGCTGCACGCGCTGAACAGCCTGGTGCTCCATGACACAAATCGAGTACCTCCAGGGTTAACTCGAGGCTGAGCCACGCGGCGTGTAACGGATGTGACGCCTCTTTCACATGCTTCTGCGCAATTGCAATCTCAGCCTCAAGTCAACAACCATAATTGTCGATTTATGAAAGCGCATCTACGGGCCATGATGATGCAGCGATCCGCCCGGCGCCAAATACAGGGCTTGCCCCTGCGTTTCGCGCCACCACGTGAATCCGCTTTCTCTCAAACTACCCAATACGGCAAACAACTGTTTTTCCGTCGAATGCAGATTGATTTTGAGGCTTGGCGCACGGATGTTTTTGATTTTGGATACTTGGGATACATGCCGTGCACACTTGGCCATCGTTCGGGAGCTTGGTAACGGGACAAAATACGAGGGTACAGCATTGTCAAGAACCAGAAGCTAAAGAAGCAATAGCAAGATGCTACTTCAGGTAGTCGATTGGATATGGTGTCTCATGGCCTTGGCTCGCGGTCCTTTTCTAGGGCAAAGCGTCGAAGCGTAGCTTCAGACTCGGCGGTAGCGGCACCCATTCGTCTTGAGCGTCATTCAAGTAGCTCACCACCCCGTTCTCGCGTATCTTTTTCAGCATTCCTGGAGCACCTGGCGCCCGCCTCAGGCCCTTCAGCTTCCCAAAGACCCGCAGCTGCTCTGCCAATCCAGCAACAGCAATGTCTTTCACCAAAGGACTATGCAGTCCGTCGATGAAAGGCAGATGCTGATATACCTCAAGCGGCCGGCCCAGCTTCATTTCACTTGAATATGGGAACCTCTCACCATCACGACCTGCAGCGGCAAAATCGAGCAGCAAGGTGTCGCCCTTCTTGATAGCCTGGGCGTATCGCCAATCGTTGATGCCAGGGTACATGTTTGATATGCGGAGGCAGGGCGCTGCGGGTGGCACAAGACGTAAAGCTTCTAAGACGTAAACACGCAAAGCTTGTGATGTCCAAGGAGCCGTGTTGCGTGAAAGCTGTTGTACCCTTGCCCAATGAGGCTCATACAACTTTGACAAGAACAGGTCAAGGATACGAACAATCTGATGCAGTCAGCATTGCTATTCCGAGAAGCGTGGAGGTATTCAAAGAACTCACCGCGAAGATGCTTGGAGTCACCAGCTCCACAGCAAGCAGCACGACCAAGGAAACAACCTCTTCGACAGTTTTGCCACTTTCAAACAACCGCTGCAATAGCTCACTTCCGTGCTTGCTCATGATATTGTCCGAACTTTTCCTGTCATGTCGGTGAAGAAGTATATGGGCAAACGAGGAGCATTTGATAGCCTCACACACTTCGTTGATAGCCTTTCTCAGCTGCTTGTTCGCCAGGAAAGCGTTCCGTTTAAACGTAAGCTCCTGCGTCGAATCTGAATTCGGGATTGAGAAGATATATCGAAATAAAGCAGCCAATTGCTCTTGAAGTGTTTCGCTATCAAGCACTCCTTGAGGCGTCCCTGGAGCCTTGAGAGGAATACCGAGCAGACGTGCCACAGACTCGGTCCACGTGGAGGTTGCCACACTGTTGACGATGTCGATCTCAAGGTAATTGTGGGCCTTGCGACTGTTCTGACGTATTAACCCACTGGTTATTTTCTCGACGTAGCAAGAGAACTCTCTGAGAGAGTCGATTGGCCCTAGAATGATCGTTCGAATCAAGGATTCCTCCTTAGCGATTTCGGGCTGGGTACCCATTGAAGAACCGTGACTAGCACCGAGGGTCCGTAACTTCAACTCCCAAGGCGCAATGAATGTTCGAGAGTCTTTCAGAATGTTTTCTATCAAAGTCCAGTCTGAAACAAGTGTCGATGGAGAAATGAGTGTTGGAGCATCGTAATAGTAATCGGCCTCGTGTCCAAGCGATCTCTGGATCTCCAACGTTTCTTGCGGGACGGTGAACGGGTACAACGCGTAAACTGAATCGCCGCGATACTATCCAGCTAAACATCGTTAGCTTTGTGCATTGAACGTACTGACTGTACTTACGCAAAGCTCGCATCAGAAGTTTGTGCATGACACCACCTCCAGCTATTGACGGGTCGCTCGATGCCGCTTTGTATCCATAAGCAGTCAAGTGATGCGGTGTGTAGTCTACCGTGTAGAACCGGTCACGCCGTACCAAATCCATAGCATTGGACAATATCGCTCGGCTGGTGGTGAAGCCAGCACATAGCCCTGATCCAGGGATCATTGGCACCTTCGTCTCCTCAACGACAACGCCAGGGTAGAGCTCGACGTTCTCGACATCGCCGTACAGATTTTCAAGGGCTGTAGCGATATCTGGATCCGAATTGATGTCGAAGAATGATTTGTGCGCGTTCATCCCAAAGTGACGTCGTACCTCGTTGAGAGATGCTACGCCCCAAGCCCGGGCCTGTTGTATACCCATCACTTCGATCACTCTCAGCACGACGGGTACTTGTCGGGCCCCAAAGCTCGCAGCTGTATCTTCGGTCGCTTCAGTCAGAACTCTGACGAGATCAGCATCGTTGAAGTACCCTCCAGGTTGCGGCTGTAAGCCGTTCCAGGTCCGTTGGCTTGGGTCTGACGGTTGTTGGGCACCAAATTGGTGCATGTAAGTATACAGTTCCTGAACCGTCATACTCTCCACCTTCACATCTGGAAGAAGCTTAGATGTGTGTTGCTCCAGCCACCGTTCGTCTTTAGTCGAGATGGTGCTATGCCATCTATAGATCAAATTGAATTCAACGCTGATCTGGTTGCCGCATGCTTTTTCCATATCCGTCTGGCCGGGGGGCTTGTCGAAGTCCTTTCGCGGATCCAGTTTCCAGTCCGAGTCTACCCGCTGCAGATTCAAAATAGTTCGAACGTAATCGTTCAATACTATCTGCATATATAGCCCACAGGTGATCAGACGGGCCGTCTGGAATAGGTCATTATCTCGGTTCGCAAGCAACTCTTTGTACGCTATCCGACCGAGCGAAGTGGTCTGGGGAGGCAGTGTGAATCGACCGTTTTCGTTGATGGCTGCAAGCTGCGTCGCAATGCTGTTGTGGAAGCGGCAGAAACAGATCAGTAGTGCTGCAAACTATGACAAAGAAACGTTGTTAGCAGAGAGCCAGATAGTACAAACCACATAGGTCGCCAACTCACGTGTGGCGGCCGGTTGATGAATCTGATTTCTGTGAAGGTGTCTGTCTTCAACTTCCCATCAATCATGGTACGGACGCTATCTTGCGCCTCTTGATTACAGCCGTACAACGGTGAAAGATCCAGATATGATGATGTAACTGCGACATCCTTGTCTTCGTCGCTTGTACGGAACAAATCATGGATGATGATACCAGCGAGAGCGAACAGCAGACTGGATATCTTTGTTGGGTGCGCCTTGGGTTCTGCCCTCCTTGCGAGCAGAGTATCGAAGAGAATCTCTGGGTCGGGCAGATTCGTGGGTATGTGCTTCGGGGAGACTGAACGTGTATAGTAGGATCCGGCTCGGCCTAGATTGGGTAGACGAATGTTGTTGTTACTTCCATCAGCGGTGCGATACTTGTCTGTATGTGTCAACGATTGCATTTGTACTGTCCTAAAAGCCTTACATGGACCGCCTAAAGATGATGCTGGTGGATGCTGAAGATCATCGTGAAGCCGTTTCAGTAGGAGGCCTGTGCCGACATCTCGAGTCTGAGATGCAGTCGGAAGCGATGCAAGCAAGCGCATTAGTTTCTCTTGCTGCTCAAAGTCAACTCATGCGTTACTCCACCAAGAAGATCTCGTCTGACCACATATTGCTTGTCGTCCACTCCACCGCTGACAGTTGCATCAGCGAGAGCGTCCAATAGCTCATAGTTCGACTCGATCCTCTCCGAGCTGAGCCGGCTATCGATGTCACGGATCAAGCTGCGCACGAGGAGCTGCTTGGGTGTGTAGGTGGGAGAGTCATCTTCCAAGCGGCAGAAGAAATTGACCATGTCACCCAAAAACAATTGTTGTAGGGAAAGGTGGAGATAGGGATATCTTATAGGTGTTGCGAGATATTGTATGTATCGAAGAGGTGTAGGAGAGGCTAAGCAGCGGCATCAACAATGCTGCCTGTGGCAAGCCATAATCTGAGATAGTCGCGTGCCAGTCGCGTGCAGTCGTGCACCTTCCTGGAGCACTCCATGGGGTAGTACCTACCGTAATTGCTAAAGCTTGACACGTATCGAACCGTAGCGCGATTGAGCATACCCTCTACCTTGGTTCGATAGGAACCTCTGTAACACACAATGCCAATCGTGCCAACGACTTCAAGGCATTGTTGTTGACGCGTGAAGAGGGTTCGAGGCGTGAAGAGGAAGGAGATGACGTCGACTTATAAATAGGCGCTAGCTCTTCTCCCATTGGTCAGTACAAGCGAGCTTCCCACAGCTTGTCGAGCATTATCGCGACGGCGACATCAACAACATCAAACGTTCCAAATGTGAGTAATTCTGTGCTACTTGATCTCTGTATAAGACTTGAAGTTCTGACTGAAGCTCAGAATCTACAATTCACAATGTCTACTGCTGCTGGCGAACAGAAGGCCTCGCGCTACTACCCTGCGGAGGAGGAGTCGCAGATGAAGAAGGTATGCACCAAATTTAATTTTTGAGCAGCGACACGGTTTCATGTCAGAATTATTATAAAATCGCGAAGCTGCGATATCCTCGGATCACATGCTAACAACAGAACAGGCGCGCAAGACCGCCCACCCCACCAAATACCGCGACTCCCTCAAGCCCGGCACAATCCTGATCCTCCTCTCCGGTCGCTTCTCCGGCAAGCGTGTCGTCCTCCTGCGCCAGCTTTCGCAAGGCGTCCTCCTCATCACCGGCCCCTTCAAGTCTAACGGCGTCCCCCTGCGCCGCGTGAACCACCGCTACGTAATCGCAACCGGCGCCTCCGTTGATGTTTCGAACCTCGACACCGAAGTCCTGGACCGTGTGAGCAAGGACGAGTACTGGGCGCGCGAGAAGAAGGAGGGCAAGGGCGAGGACGCTTTCTTCGAGCAGGGCGAGACCACACCCCAGAAGAAGGACACCGATCCCCAGCGCATTGAAGACCAGAAGAAGGTTGACAAGGCGCTGATTGCGACGATCAAGCAGCAGCCGGATCTTGAGGCGTACTTGGGTGCCAGCTTCAGCTTGAGGAGTGGCCAGCACCCGCACGAGATGGTCTTTTAGGCGTACGAAGAGATGGGAAGAGGAGGAAGAACCAGCGACAAGATCGATGATGGTATTCGAGATGCGGGCACGGGAGACGCGACACGATTATTAACAGCGGACGGACGCCCTACTTGAAGAGGCGATGCTGTAGCATCATATACGATTCATTACCTAGATGATACCCACGAGCAAAAAATAAGTACAATCGAAGAAAGCCAGGCTTGGCTATGCACAAAGTTGTGTTCTTGAGAAACAATGCGGGCTTTGATGGGTCCACACCATACCTGTTCTTCTGACTCGACTCCAACTCAGGTTATCGAGAGTTCAATATTGAAACCCCAAAGCTAACCATGGAGGCCCTCAGCTACGTCGAACTTGAGATTTTTGAACTTCAAATTTTGAACCAATCTCTGCGATCGGCAAGACGGAAGCTCACAAATCTGCGATGTCAGGGTTCCCAGACCTGACCCTGGAGGCCCTCACCAACGTAGCTACGAAAAGAGCACCGACATCAGGGCATGTCGTTCCTCGGTCGGTTGTTCTCTAACTCTTGTAGAGGGTACTACGCGCGCGAATCATGATGCCGAGCATATGCAACTTTATAAGCGTCATTCTGGGGTACGGCGAGTATGCTGTTTCAGGGGTAGCTGGCGCATATGGCTGTTGGATTGAACCCTGCAATGCCCTCCTCTTTCTTGCGCTCGCGCATCCAAAGCCACTCAAGAAAAGAAACACCAGCAACGGCGGCTGCAGCACCAATACTAATACCCGCCCCTGCTCCCGCGAACAGACTGGACGAGCCACCTGACGGGGAACAACTTTGACTGGATGTCGGTGGTACTGATGTCGGTGTTGTTGAAGCGGAGGTAGATGTCGATTGTGCGCTCGAACCAGGTGCCAAAGAAGCAGACAGGGAGGCTGTTGGCTGCGATGCCAAAGCTGCTGCAGTGTCGACCGATCAGTACGAAGCTGTTGCTGTAGTTTCCAAACTCGTAGACATAGTAGTCACAGCCCTATTTATCGGATCGACAAATACAAATGGACCCGCAGTGCAGTTCCCATTACCATGGGTCACTACGTTGTTTCCGCAGTTGTTGAGGATGATACCGCCTGCTTTGGTTCCCGGTGGATCGCTTCAGTTGGTTGTTCCAGCTGTCGTCGCGTGGAATTCTCGACTTACCAGGTGCTACCTTTGAGCATCTACTCCAAAGGTCATTATTGCAATACTGCCTTTTGAGATAGCCACCATCAGGCCGGTCGGCTGATTTGCAGAAAAGATTGCTTTCGCATTATTCGTTTCGTCGGCAGTAGTTGTTTGTGCCGTTGCGGCAGGATACCAGTTATGTTTCGCCAGTGTAGACGTCTGATTGCAAGGCCAATTTCTCTTTCGCAGACTATCAGCGTAAAACGCTGCAAGAGTCACTGGGGATCGTACCATTCAGATTGTAGCAGTCAGACATGACACCAGGAATTGACAGGATCTGCTGCAGCAGTACCGTAGAACTATACGTTCGATACGTCTGAGATTACCGATTGGGCGGTCTGAAGCTCAGTCGAAGACGAAAGATGAAGGAGGTTCATATTTAAGAAAAGGAACTCGAAAATGCAATCAAGAAGGCTGTGCGAGGCCAATCCCCTAATATCTCACCGGCAGCCATGAGGCTGTAATGTAATCTGGGTTTGCATGCACGTCAGGCGTTGATGATAGGCTGTAACATTTCAGCCTGATGAGATTTGTTGTAATAGAGTTTAGGCGCCTTTAGGCTTCCTATTGCACGATGATCGATTTTGGTAGAGACGCAGAAGCAGTCGACGGCGCCGCTAGTGTATGGGTAGGGGCACCAATCGTATCGCTCGCAGTAGGCGCAAAAGCCGCTGACACCGTGGAGCTCGAAGCCGCCATACGTGTTGCCAGTGTCGCAAGGCTTTCAATTGTCCAGATGCGTGGAGAAGCTACGTTGGAGGTTGACGCCGGACTGCCCACCTCGCCTGTGTCAGGGTCGATGTAGGGTAGTTCGCTCGTCCCGTAGTCGCTTCTGACAAAGCTGGAGGAGATAGAAGCGATCCGAAGCTTTTGCCGAAAAAAAAAAAAGCTTGGCAGAGAAGTGCGACTTGCGAGAAGTTTGTCAATAGCTATGGTAGGTCAAGATCGGTTCTCAACGCGATTTTGTCTTGATCGGTCTTGTAAGTTGAACACGGTCGACAACCGTGTAAACAAGGTCGAGGTTCGGTGCGGGGTACTTATTGTCAGGGCATGCGTGGAACAAAGTAGAAAATGTGCTCGATCTTAGCAGGAGTGCTCGATGTTCAGGGCTGACAGTTGTATTATCGCAAAGGCACAGGTGAACATCACCAGCTTGTCAATTGCTTCGATCGATCGAATCCACCTCTTAGCTGCCTCTCAGGCTTAACCACCTTACCCTGCAGGATGGTGTATCTAATGATGTTTTCGCAATCCTCTGGTCGAACGCGTGCCAGCCATATGCACTGGGCAGCTTCGCCATCGCTCTCCGCTTGTTGCTCCGTGTTCGCGTCTAGAACCACCTCATGACCTTTGTCTGACTCGATCTTGAGCTCTTCCAATGCCTCCTGGACCCCATTGGCGTGGCCGTTGGCCTCGTTCGGATGCTCTACTGTCGACGAGTGTCGATAGACCATCACATTGGCTGAGAACTTGTGTCCTCCAACGTGACTTATGAAATATATTCCTACACCACCAGGTCGCTCATCGTGCAGATCTCGGTAAAGACCCAGTGGCCGCAAATGCCGCTCGAACTCGCGTCGCAGCAGTGGCGCAGACTGACCGCAGCGCGCATCACGAGTCTTCTGACTACACAGAAGGATCAGATACTTGTGCGGACACGGTCGCGCCCTCAACTCCGAATTCGTGGATATCGTATGCGGTATCGTGGTCTCTGCAGCTTTCGATGCTAGATCTGTGGAGGACGAGCCTTCTGAGGGTACTGTCGACGGCTGCGAGGATGTGATGGGTTTGCGATGTAGCGGCGAGTCATTCGTTGGGCTTCGATCTACATAGCTGGTGATGAGATCGGGGACGTTAGCAGGTGTAACGTTATCGATTAAATGCCATGACGGTAGCAGCAACACCATCGAGCTGGTGTCTGAGTGATTAGGTACAGGCATGTCGGAGGCGGACAACATGAGTTTCTAGTGACAGTTAGTATTGCGAATGTTCTATTAGTAACATTTTGTTACTCACCCCATTGCTGGGCTTCACGTTCCCTCTGTCAACCGCCTCCATGATGCTCCCCTTCTCATCCGCAACATCTCGCACCCAATCCGTCTTCCCGGTTGCGACAATCAGATGTGTCTGCCATCCCTTCACATGACCGTACAGCTCTTCCGTCTCGTCGATCTCAAATTTGCGCGGGTACTTGATCGTGCATGTTGCGCAGTCGTGTAAACAGTCGTCACCGTCTATCGTGGGGTCGGTGGTGGGGAATAGATCCTCCGTCTTTCGAGCTTTGGAGAATTCGCCATCTTTCTTCAGCGTTGGCACCTCAGACGACGACAACGTCGAAGAGAGCTTGTAGGCGAAGTTTTTAAGTGTTGCAGTCATTCTGTATGCGTTTAGAGGCTTGTGGGTCGGCTTAGGAGGCGCCATCGTTGATATTCAGGCCTGAGATTTTGTAATCAGATTAGATCGCCAAGACTTGACGCGGAAAGTGAGAGCGATGACGATATCTCAACGCGCCAACTCAACGTGGAGGTATCTAGAGAATCTCTAGAGGCAGCACGACAGAAAGGAAGTTCCGAAGAGATGAAAGCATGACTGCTGATATCTCCGCTCTTATTGCATCCCCATGCTGATGCCTTCGGTGAATTGTAGGGGCCGATAGAAGAAAAGAGCAACGGTACTCGGACATTGCATCTTCTCCGAACTCAACACCGAACTCTTTCACTCCACTCTGCTCCCTTTCTCAACGCAGCTGATTGGCTCACAAACACTTGCAGAAGCACTTCTAGCCAATGAGGCTCAAGCTGTTGAATGGCGCACCGCTTTGCGAACATCTCGACTTCAGCGACAGCACCCTTCTCGAACTTGCCAAATGCAACGGCTTTGATGTGAAAGAATGGCATGGCCAGTCTACCGAAGAACAGGCTGCGTTAAGGTGGCGAGTCATCAGACTCAAGAACGCCCGTCTTCGCACAGGATGGTCGCAGCCTCATCTCCCTGGGACCGGCCTGCAGGGTGCTCATGACAACCATTCCTTCACGATACCAGGCGTCGAAGAGTCTTCTGCATTGCCTGAGTATGACACCACCAACCTCGACGCCACGCTTACGCTTGACGATGAGGCTTCTGCAGCGGATGATTACCTCCAGCACTCCCTTCTCTTTCACGATACGTTGCTGTCTTCACAGGTTGTCCAAGATAGGGCTGTGGACAACACAGTGACATCCTCATCGTTTTTGACGACCTCCTTCGGTACGACCGCATCAGGATTTAGCAGCCCCTCTCCGGTCGACAGCCACGTACTCGTTTTGCAGGTACCATCCGCAATGGCTGTGACGACTCTCGGATCGTTACCTAGTGCGCAGCATCTGCGCTCCATATACCCTCAGACACCCACGCCGAATTTTCTCTGTGCTCTTATGACTACGCCCGAGCGACGCGAAGTGTTCGTGCGCAAGGGTGGTTACAAGATGGACTTGTGGGAGGTTACTGTGGGAGATGACACACGCTCAAACTTCAAAGTAACATTTTGGTTACGTCCACCTCGCGACTCGAACAACGAACAAAATCATGCGCAAGTTCAGCTTCTGCACACCTTGGAGCATCTCCAAGTCGGCAACATCATACTTCTACGCAACATAGCACTCACCTCTTTCCGCGATATCGTATACGGGCAATCACTAAACACCGCGATTACTAGAGCCAGGACATGGGTGGATGTGCTGATGAAGAGTAACGGGATGTCCGCCGCGGAAGTTGGCGGGCTGCCAGCATCAGTGGTTGAGTCGTTCGTGAGAGTCAAGAGATGGGCGAGATCACACGTTGCTGGAGATACAGATAATGTGAGGAAGAGAAAAGGTGGCCCTTCAAGACCGGGCAATGCTGCAAAGCAATCGCTCACAAGCTCTGCGCGAGATAAAGACTTACCGCCAGACACAATGGAGGCTGCCTAAGATTCTTGTACTGGAAAACTGCACAAGCTCCGCGGGCATGTAATCGAAAGACGTGCTGACATCTTGCGCAATACTGCATAACCAGCAGTGGAGTGTTTCATCCCTCAATCCTACTCAGACCTACCTACACCAACTTCAACAACGAACTCCACGGCGAGGCTCATCGAATATCACTCGGCAGCAACCGAAAGCTATGGAGCTCTCTCTTGTAGGGTCCGCCTCATCCATTTTTCAGCCCGTCGGAAATGGCAGTGGCTTGTCAATCTGTTTGGGACAACACGAGATGCTTGGTGGTGTCGCACCAGCGAAAAGTGGTCCGTGCCACACTCCTTACATCTCACAGCATGCAACAACACACATCTGATCACACTCTATCGAACATCATGGTCGTGGCTCAGATTCGTGAGTGTTTTGTTATGAATTATGATGGAGCCTGGAAGTTTTTGGCCTTATCGAACATTCTACTAACGACCAACGATCTCTCGAAGACACTTTACGCAAGCCATCACAACTATACTGTCACAGTAACGACAGTGTTATGGACATAACTCTTACTACTGTTCATGTGTGCTGAGAGTATCTGGAGAAGGCAAGACTAGAGAATGACGGTGGCGCCATGAAACGCCTTTCCCCATTGGCCGCGTCCTTGTGCTTCTCTCGCCCACGAGGAAGTTTATGCGCGAGAAACTAAACATGTCTCGAGTATCAGCATGCCTACAGGGTCCCCTGTGACAGATTTGGCAGCCCCTCCACCATACCGACCTTCCGGATGATCTCTGCATGAAGTGACAACGGCATAGCCCGGTACACCAGACGTAGACAGCGGGGCAGTGGACATATGCGACTCCTCTTCATCTCGTTGGTCGCTTATATGTCCTGTTGCTCTGCTCTTTCGACCATCGCATCACGCACCCAGTTTGCCCAGTCTTTCGTTCAGTCCTTGTGACGTACATTCTTTTCTCTGCGCCAAAGTCGCACATTCGCTTCTCTTTGATCTCGATTGATCAGTTTCATTCTTTACCGGCTGGCCACGATGAAGTCTTTCGTTTCTTCTGTTGCAACTTTTTCCACTTTCCTTTCTTTACTAGCGATTACGCAAGCCGTATCCAACTCCACCGATGGCCCGTCATGCGGAGTTGCTAAGGCAGACGACAGCTACTTCAGCGTTGTTGGAGTGCAGGGGACCGGAGTGCATCCAAGACAGGAGCTGCGCGAGCTCGAGAAGGACACTGAAACGTGGAACATCTTCTTGCAAGCTTTCGCTCGATTCCAGGCTATGGACCAAGGTGAAAAGGTGTCTTACTACAAAGTCGCGGGTATGATCATATGTGCCTCACGCTTTGATGGGACTAACACTACCAGGGATACACGGAGTTCCATTCGGGCAATGGGACGGTGTGACGGGCGTAGAAGGTCAAGAAATGATGGGCTACTGCCCTCATGTGAGCAACATGTTTGGTCCCTGGCATAGGCCTTACCTTGCCCTTTTTGAACAGGTCCTCCACGACCGTGCTGTCGAGATCGCCAAGGAGCACCCGGCAGGCTCGACTCGGGACAAGGCCATGGCGATAGCTGACAAAGTCCGCCTGCCGTACTGGGACTGGGCAATGGATCCACCAAACAGCGACGAAGGATGCATGCCTGCCAGTCTTCGTCGCCCAACAGCTACTGTTACTTTCCCGAACGGAACGATGGGTAACATTCCCAACCCTCTGTACCGTTATGATTTTCATCCTTTGGACTATGATGATTTTGCACCTTTGGTACGTACATCATCTTTCTAATTTCAGGCATGCTGTATCTAACAATGCTACAGAGCGAGTTTCAGTTTAAAAACTGGAATCACACGATCCGCTTTCCGGTCGATGGGTTTGCTCTCAATGCCACCAGCCGTAATGATGCAGCGAACGAGCGCATTGGCAAACAACAGCCGAACAACCGTGACATGCTCTACAAGCTACTCACGATGTATCAACCGTTCAACCAGGTCAGCAACAAGGCCAATGGTGGAACTATTGGAAACTTCGAAACGCTCCATGATGGTCTCCACAATGCTTTCGGGCTTGGTCACATGGGTATCGTCGAAGTCTCGGCGTTCGACCCTGTCTTCTGGTTCCACCACGCGAACATGGATCGCATCTTTGCGTTGTACCAGTACAGGTACCCTGACACCTGGGTTGAGGATGCAGCACAGGCTAAGGGCACTTTCACGGTCGCCAAAGGTGCCATCGAGGGTCCTGCGTCGCCTCTTGCCCCGTTCCACATGAACGCTCTTGGTGACATGTGGACTTCAACCACTTCTCGCAACTGGACATCGTTTGGCTACACCTACCCTGAACTCATGTCGGACCCCTCCAATCAGACCTTCACCTCGACCCTCAACAAGCTCTACAAGCCGGCAACTCAAGGCTTGAACAGCACAAATTCGACGGTCCCGGCACCCGGCAACAGTATCGGCAATAACGGTACCACGAACAGCACCACAAAGGCGACAGACTGGCTATGTGAAGTCAAGATGCCCACAGACATCCAGATCTCCTACTCTGTCCGCGCATTCTTGGGCGAACCGGATGCTGACCCGAAGAACTGGCCCACGGACCCGAACTATGTTGGTCAACTCGCCTCAATGTCTTCGCCTCGCATGAACTCAGACGTAATTGTCACGGGTAACATCGTGCTAACCGAAAGATTGGCACAGAAGCACCAGTCAGGAGAACTGAAGAGCTTGGACAAGGAAGAAGTTGCAGCCTATCTGAAGGCCAACTTCAGCTGGCGCATCCAAGCTTTGGACTATAGCGAGATTCCACGCAACAATCCACCTGCCGGTCTCAATGTCACCGTATTCAACGTCCCAGTCTCGATTCCGGAGTCGGACGATGAAGTTCCTACCTGGGATGGCGATGTCGAGTACAACCACGATATTGAGGGTAACCCTCCAGTCTACAACGGTCCCGGTCCCGATGGCACCAACTCCACCACTCCCGCCGGTGAAGTCGCTGGACATTTCGACTCCTCATCTGGCGAATGGGTGTGGAACAACGCCACTGAATCTGCCGCCAGTTCAGCTGGTGGTCAGGGCGGAACAAAGATTGTGCAGGAGACGGAGCTGGTTACGCAGTACATCACTGTTGGCGCTGATGTCACTCCAACACCTGAGGTAAAGCCTTCGACTACCACCGTACCTGCGATCGTCGAGAAGGCTTCTTCGACACCGGTCAACATCGGCACTCGTACCAAATTCGTGACTTCGGTCATCATTGGGTACGCGACTGTGCTGCCTGGTAAGAACTAAGCAGCAACATTCCATCATTCGCACGATTTTCGTGCACCATTCGTTTCCTGTACATTCTCCGTGCTCTCCCGTAGTCGTTCTCTTATTTTCCTGAGGTGGCACTTCTGTTTGTTGGTTTTTTGCTTCGAGTTAAGCAGGCACGAAGGTGGCTCAGCGCTGGTCCTGAGCCCACCGATCCATGAGACCACGAAAATGGCAAGAAGGCGTATGGATAACGCGCATGGCGTCCGTAGGAGGTTGGAGACCTGGGGAAGAACGTTCCTACATTTGTCACTCTTTACAACCAAGATAGGCTCCTAGCTCCGACCAGCATGACTGTTGCTTCCTATTCCTTTGTGCTGAAAACATTCTTGAGCAAAACTCGGTGCATGATTTATGACAGTTTGTGGTCACTAACAAACACTAGAATGACAATAGGCTCATTTGCAAGCTATCCAGAAAGTCAACCATGGCTCAGCCAGAGAACATCATCGACTGAATTATATAAGAATATGAATTGGACGCGAAAGCCCTTTATTTCACTTTCTCGAACACAAATTCTTGCTGCGCCTTTCTCGCTAACACAAAGTTCCAGTCAACTTTCGCACTCGCGTTATTAGCGTCAACTGCGCTTGCTCTCACCATACCTAGAGAAGCTACCATAGCCACAAGAGAACAACTCTGCAACCTCGAGCTCGCACCAGGCTAGACCAAGCACATCACAGAAGCCGAAAAATGGGATCTCCGCAAAGTAAGTCCCCTAAAGGCACCCCGTATGGCTTCACACTAAAACTTTCCAGGCTGGCGTGCACTTCATGGACATCACACAATATCCTGACCTCCGTGCCCACGCTCAGGCTCAAATGTGCAGAAATGCGACAGCAGTCACCTTCCCCTCCGCGGTTTCCCACCAAGCTAGCGTTACACCTCTGCTCTCTCAACTCAACATGACAATTATGGAAACCGAACTCACAACCTTCTCCGCCTTCTATAACCGGTACTACAAAAGCGCATACAGAAGGCAGGCACCCGAATGGCTCTTCACCCAAGTTCAAGACACCATCATTGGTCCAACGCAACGGCCACTAGCGCACGATCTTACATCTATGCAAACTGGACGCTGAATTTCATCATTGCAACAATGCCTGGAAAAGGCAACGATACGATCATCACCAGCGCACACCTCAACAGCCTTAACCTTCACGATCCCATGCACGGCCGCGCACCTGGTGCTGACGATGACGGCAGCGGGACATTTGGCATCCTCGAAGCGCTGCGGGTCTTGGTTATGAATGAGAGAGTTAAGAATGAGGAAGCGGAGAATACGATTGAGTTTTATTGGTATGCTGCTGAGGCGAGTGGGTTGTTTGGGCTTCAGGCTGTGTTTGAGGAGTATGCAGGGTAGGGGAGGGGGGCGAGAGGGATATTGCAGGTGGATATGGTTGAGTATGTGGATTCGGATTTCAAGGCTGAGGAGAGCTTTGGAGTAGTTGTTGACTTCGTAAATGATGGGCTTACGGAATTCGCCAAGATTATTTCTGCAGTAAGTCGTTGGCGCTAGTTGCTATTAATGAAGATAGAGCTGACGACCGCCAGTATTGCACCATCCCGTACATCTAGACAGAATGCGAGTGCCTCGAGGGCAGGATAACCGTCTGCGTTTGTCATTGATTCGGCGATTGGAGACACAAGTGGAGATATCCACTCTCCTCACAATAAGGTGGATGAGCTTAGCTTCAGCCATATGCTTGAGCACGGGAAAATGGCGGTCGAGTTTGCGTATGAGTTGTTGGGTTTACTTCTGATTTGTAAATCAATCCCATCTCATGGCCAAGGGTTAATGCGCCAGTTCAAGTGTGAGATACAGGTCATGTAGATGGTGGCATTTCAAGGGAAGCCATTTGAGTTTCATTCCATATTATCGGACCATATGATACCCATTGCTATAGCCATCATCTTTCTTAACCCGCCCAGGGCTACCGCCATGTCGATCACACTTCCAATCCACTTCTCGCTTGTGATGTGAGTTTTCATCGCAAGACTTGTCTGGAGGAGCATGGTCGCAGATCCACAGCGGGCTGTCCTTGATGCAGCCGCAGCGGTATATGGTTTTCGTGTATGTACACATGTCGAGATATTAGTTTGGGGAGCGAGTTTTTGCTAGTTAGTGCTGTCTAGCTTTTATTGTAGTGTTGTTGGTGTAATATTTGGTTTTATGGGATGGACTGTGGGACTACCAAGAGCGTTAAGTATATCGATGTGATTGTCATTGTACGTTCAAACTGAAGAACGATGTACCTGATACGCCTTTATACAGACTTGTCGCATGCCTTTGAACAGTCCTCAGTACACGTAGCTATCGAGTGCTTGTTATTCAACAAAGCGGAGAATACTGTATTGTGCCCGAGATGTCATAAGATCGGTGCGTTATCATTTGGCGCTGCGCGACTAAAGCTGCACACGTTGCCTACACGCCCGTACGCTGGATTATAGTAGCCTGGTGCATTGATCTTCTGCATCGCTCAAATTTTAAGGTGCAGGTGGAAGCACACAGGCGAGCGCTCGCACGATCAGAACGATTGAACAAACACAGCGTCCAAGTGAAAGCGTCCCGGTGCAGCAAAAAGAAGGAAAGGCGCCTTCCACACCGCGCTTCGAACCCAGGCTACTCATCTCAAGGACATACAAATCAGCAAAAAGGTGCAGTCGGTAGATGCAACTCTGGCTGCGAGCGCTGTGCCATACTGTACCGATCATCCCCAGCCCCACGATCTAGTCAATTGGATTTTTGCGTATGTTGTTGAAACACAGCGACCAAGACCGACTCTGCCCTAAGGCAGGATCGTGCTGATGATCAGGTACTAGGAGTGTCGAATGTTGCGCTATATATTTCGAAAGAAATTGCGAGTGCATCTCCAGATGCAGAAAGAGACCTGGTGAAGGCGAGTGTATGTAGGCGCTGGTGCCGCTCGTTCAGAGGTGAAGGCCGCGCGGTGGAGAGTCGATACCGGACTTTTCAGCGCATGGCACTGCGATGCAACGCACAAACGGGCTAAAGGCGATAGGCCAGCTTGGCAACAACTTCCGGATACCGTCATTCACCCATGTGAGGACAGCGTATGTTCTTGCAACTTGGCCATCTACAAAGTGGAATGGTCTTAGGCGACGCACTCGAGAATGTCAGTCACTGCAGATCTTAAATGTATTTTTCTGTAAAGGCTCCAAGAATTTCTTGTTGCATCGCGCCCATGCGTGCACGATGATTACCTTTCGAGGTACTGGAATAGGCATCCTCATTCTGCAGTAATGGCTCCACGGGCCTGAAGCTGTCAACGATATGCGCATCGAGAGAGTGGGAATGCGGCCTGGTCGGTGTTGTCTGCCATTTCGGTACTGGTGGAGGCATTGTCTTGCAGGAGTATTGAGTGGCAGTAGCAGACCACCACTGATGTCCATGGGTACGTGCAGGCGTTGGGTGGCTGGCAAATTGAAACCATAAAACAGAGGAGGTGGAATTTCCGGTAGTGCGCGTCCAGCAGGATAGGCTGCCTTTATAGATGCTGGCCGAGAGGTCAAAGCGCATCTGCTGTGAAGACCGCAAATTTGCTGCGTAAGGGTCATTGATCGCTGGTACTGAACCCTGGAGGCCTAGCAGGAGGCAAGACGGCCACAACTACAAAAAAATCCTCCTCTTTCTCGTATCGTGATCAGTGGCTTTATTGTAGGGAGAGCAAGTTGTATGAAAATTCAAGGCTAGGGACAGCCAGGGAGTGAGGTGTGAAGGTTGAAGTTGCATCAAAGTTCGCGCTTCGGCAAGTGTCCATTGACGCGTCACACGATCCCCTATCAGGCATCGCTTCTCCCAATGCCAGCCGCGCATCAAGCTGCACCCCACAGCAGCTCCACGGGCTCTCCACAATAACACTGGGGATCGTGTCCAACTTCTGAATGACTTCATTCTTCCACTACAATGAAGCTCTGTATACTTCGATCAGTGTCTGTTCATCACCTCGTACAATGCCATACACCCAGGAAGAGATGACGGGAGCATTGATTGTCAAGCAGCTCGGGACATGTGGCCGCCGGGAATGATTCCACATCCGTTAGATTCGACGTCATTTTGCGTACTTGACAGCTCCAGTGACAGAACGCCCAAGCGAACCCCGCGTTTGTTTACCCCGGACGTGAGCATTCTATTCGAAGGTCATTAACAATGGCCTCCAATAGCGTCCATGCTGTGCCAGACGGTCAGCCAGTGACGTACGCCTGGAACACCTCGGAGTGAGCAGCTCGTGCTCTTTAAGCTTAAGGAGCTGCGATGGCGTCTGTCAATTCGATTGCCTTCGAGGCTCTGTCTGCACTAAAATAGGCGTACGGCCGCTGTGATGTTTATCTTCCTCGAACTCATATTAATCTCCAGTATCAACAAGGACACGATTACCTTGAATTGAACGGTCCTGTAACGACATACGAACAGAACAATGGAGACAAGCTCTCAAAACGCAGGTCCAATGGCCCAAGGACCATCGCGGACATCCGCGGCATCACCATCCTCACTTTCTCACGACTGGGCTGGCGATCAGAACGGCAAGAACCTCAGCTACACATCCTCTACACAGCCATTGACGCAAGCTCGCACCGAGCACTCCAACAATTCGACAGACCGCACATCATCGAGCCTAACCCATTCTCGCTCGATTATCGGCCTCCACCCAGACGCTCCCATCGATGAAGAGCATGACCACGGGCCAGCCTCCGAACTTCTGTGGTCACGTATACGCGCCGTATTGCGAGAGCCGCTCGCTGAGTTCTGGGGTGTGGCGATCATGGTGATGTTTGGAGATGGCTCAGTGGCACAAGTCTTACTCAGTACTGGCCAGGAGACAGCACCAGGTGGGAACGGGTTTGGCTCCTATCAATCGATCAACTGGGGGTATGTAATCTTTTTCCCCTTCCTATCTGTTCACTCACTGACACCCTCATAGCTGGGGCCTCGGCGTCATGCTAGGAATCTACGTCGCCGGTGACTCCGGCGCGTATCTCAACCCAGCGATAACATTCTGCAACTGTCTTTTCCGGCAGCTCCCCTGGCGACGTTTCCCCATCTACTTCATCGCGCAAATTCTCGGCGGCTTCACCGGCTCCGGCATCGTCTACGCAAACTACATCTCCGCCATCGACTACTTCGAGGGCCACAATCTCCGCACCGTTCCTCCCGCGCCGAACGCGACGGCCGGGATATTCTGCACGTACCCGCAGGCGTTTGTGACGAAGACGAGCCAGTTCTTTAGCGAGTTTATTGCAAGTGCGCTGTTGATGTTCGTTATTTTTGCGTTGAAGGATCCAAGTCTGTATCCTCCCCCCAGTGAACAGGGCTAAAGCTGACAGATTGTGGCAGGCAACAACGGCGTCCCCAAATCAGACAAATGGTTCCCGCTCTGCCTCTTCTTCCTCATCTTCGGCCTGGGATCCTGCTTCGGCTGGCAAACGGGCTACGCGATCAACATCGCTCGAGACTTTGGTCCGCGCCTCATGAGTTATGCCGTCGGCTACGGGCCCCAAGTCTGGTCTGCGGGCGGTTACTACTTCTGGATACCGATGGTTGCGCCGTTCTTGGGCTGCACGTTTGGAGGGTTCTTGTATGATGTGTTTATCTACACGGGGCCGAGTCCGGTGAATACGCCGTATTTGGGACTGAAGCAGATATTGTGGCCGAGAGAGGCGGCGAGGGCGAGGAGAGAGCATAGGAGGAGGGAGAAGGAAGAGGGTATTGTGTGACGGACACATGAGAGTCGCGAACACGTAGCTTGGAGACGTACTCAAAGACCTGAATTGAACACCCCCCCTGCCATTGCCGTCAAGATTGCCAGTATGCAGCTGTCAACATGGCCAAACCTGTAACCCCAAATCTAAGTCAGGAAGTGCTCAGCACCATGAGCATCGCCACAATCGGCGGGGCCGCAATATTCGCTTTTGAGGTGACACCTCTCGCCGATGAAGGCATCCAACGCATCGAAACGCAGTGAGAACAATATGATGAATTGTATGCAAAAGCGCACTCTTCTATAGAAACCCAGTACCTGACATACGTGAACTGCAAATGCAGCGAGCGCCACCACTACTTGTAGCGTACCCTGTCGTACTTCAGCCCTTTATCATCCATTTCGCATGAACCATTTGGCATATCCCAACGAGACCGGCGTACTCTCTACTCCGACTCCGAATCCGTCTCTGTGATACACACGGCCTGATCCTCGACTCCGGTCGACTCAACAAACTCCTAGTTACCACCCAACCTCCTCTCCTTCTCGCCCTTGACGCTCTCCCTGATCGTCGCCATGTCATCTCGTGTAGCGTTGTAGGACGCGTTGACCTGGTTGAACGGATTGTCCGGGTGTTTCTCAAACTCCTTCCGGATCTGGTCGATCTTCTGCTGCCGTCTGAGGCCCTTCTCGTCCTTCATCTCGTCCAGCCGCCGCTCCTCGAACGCCGCGTACGCCGCCTTGAATCTGCGCTCCGGGTGGCGGTCCAGCTTGTCTTTGTTGTCGGATGTGATGTCGAGAGCATCGAGCGCGTTGTCGATGCCCGATGCGTTGAGCGCGGACGGCTTGTCGAAGGAGCCCAGTGCGGAATCGATGCCCCGGCCTGAAGGTTTCTTTTCTGCTTTCTTTGCGCCGGCGCCCTTGGGCTTCGAGGGCAGGGAGGCTTCTTCTTCGGCGAGTAGGGCGGCTTTTTCGGCTTTCTTGCGCGCGGCTTCTGCGGCTTTTTCGGCGGCGGCGTCGCTGTGATGAGGTTAGTGAGTAGTGTGACGTAGGGGGTGGGTGAACGTACGCCTTAGCATTTGACTTTGCGCCCTTCTCCCAGTTGGCTGATTCTGCTTGATCTTCCTTTGCCTGCACTGCAGCTTTCTTTGCGTTGGCAGCGTCGGCTTTGCGCGCCTGGCCTTGGGCCTTTTTGCTGCCCAGGTTGTCGCCTCCTCCGCCGCCCTTTCCTTTGGCCATGGTTACTGTGGCGCGCGAGCTGCAGGATGAGAAAGAGGTCTGGTGGTTGCAAGACGAGAGCAAGCGTGCTTGTAGTGGCGTGTTGAAGCTGTTGTCGTGGTTGAGTCAAAGTTTGGAAGCTGCCGTTGACAGCTGCCTGCGGGACCGGCGAGGCGGCGGGGCAGTACTTGCGTCACAAGCTGCAAGCCAGGGTCTGAAATTTAGCTTCGACAGGGGTCTGCATTCACGCTTCCTTCCCCTTCACGTGCCGGCGCTCATCACCAGGTACAACGTTAAAATATTGTTTTTTTTTGGGTGAGGGCTTCTAGCCTAAGTTGTGGAGACAACAGCTCTAATTTCAATAATACTCTATTACTTCATATAACATTAGTCTATGCTCATGCACCATAACTGCAGAGTCTATCGTCCTTTTGCATGCTTGAATATGGTGAACGCCTAGCTACATGATGCGACGCAAGATGCAAAGCGCGAAGGGGTATATAAAAATACAAATGCCGAATTAGAAAGCATCATGGCGTCAAGGCCGTGAACATGTTGTTGAGATTATAGAACGGTGATTATGTTTGCGTGGTCTGGCGGGACAGAGTCGGTCGTAGTGCAGGAGATGCATCTTTGCGCAGCTGGCGAACGACAGCTTCGAGCTTGCGACGCTCCTCTTGTTCGACCTAGATTCATGTTAGATACTAATCTCAATATGTCGGACAGTTCGAGTACTTGCCCTCAATGCCTTCAGCCCCTCAGCTGTTCGGTCTCTCATCATCTTCCTGAACTCATCTCGCATCATGCGAATGCTGGTAGCTCCCATATCGAGCTGTTGGCCGGAACCACCAGCTGGTGTACCTGGCGTACGAGCGCCAAGCCACTTGACCTTCTCGTCATTCAGATCGCGCTCCAATGCCTCTTTCTCGCTACGCAATCTATCAATCTGAGCCTCAAGGGTCTCGCGGTCCTTCTCGTTCTGGATAGCGTCGCGAGTGAGTGCTTCGTACTCGGTGGCCATGCCTAAAAGCTCGGCCTTTAGGTTGCGTTCGGACTGGCGAGCTTCCGCTTCGGACTGCGATGCTACGTCTTGCAATCTGCCGAGAGCCTCTAGTTCGGCAAGAAGGGACTGATTCTTTTCAGTGAGTTCATCGAGCTCTTTCTTGATAGCAGGGTTGGCGGCGGACTCCGCAGCGCGCTGTGAACGGCTGCCGTATGCGCCATCGAGCTCGGCCTTAGCGAAAGTGAGTTCGGTGGTCAGCCGAACGACCTCGCTTTCAAGGTTGCGGTATTCGTCCTCCTTGGCGTTAAGCGCGTTTGTCGCTTCGAGGGAGCGAGCCGACGCTGCTTCACTTTCTACTGTCGCAGCCTTGAGGGCAGTAACTAACTCATCGATCTTGGTCGCAGACTGCGCAAGCTCAGCTTGTCTTGCTGCAGCTTCGACACGAGAGTCGTCTTGCACCTCTTGAGCTTCCCTCAGCTGGGCCTCCAAAGCGACAGCTCGTTCCTGAGCATCCCGAATCTGGGCCTCGTAGCCCGCACTGCGGTCTTCGACCTCCCTGCTCTTCACGTTGTACAACGAAGTCACCGCTTCATTCTCCTCGCGCTCCTTCTCGAGCGCGGAGTTGCGTTCTTCGGCTTCCTGCAGCTGCTTCTGGTAGGCCACAGCACTCTGTTGTACATCCTTGAGTTGGTTCTCGTATGCAACAGCGCGGTCCTTTGACTCTTTGAGTTCCATATCGAATGTGGCGAGGCGTTCTTGCATGTTGACGAGTTGTGCCTCGAGACCTATGTTACGCTCTTGCGTGTCACGCATGGCCTGCGAGTCAGCCTGTATCTTCTGCTCGTCAAATTGACGGAGTTGCCCCATTGCACGCTCTAGCTCATCCTCCATTGTCTTCTTCTCAGATCTTGCGCTGAAGATCTGCTCATTAAGGCGCTGGAATTGTTCCTCCTTCTGGGCGTCCGACTTGTTGTTCAGTTCGCGCTGTTGCTTGATTTGGCGCAGAAGTACTGAATGTTTGTCCTTCATACCCATAGCACGACCGAACAGCCATTGCACCTTTGCAGAGAACGCTGGTAGCGAAAAGGACTCATTGGCATTGTAGTCCTCGTCAGGCGACAGTTCGTCACTGGCATCGGGGTCGTCAGCAAGCACACGGCGACGCTCTCGTTTTCGTTCACGGGCCTCCTCTTCGCCAGCTTGGATAATCTGCCAAAGGCCCATAAGCGTGGTCTCATACTTCTCGGTCTTCTCGGCGTCCTCATTGTCCGCTGGTCTCGAGCGCAACTCGTCTAATTGGTCGTTCAAGGAGTCCTGTATCTGTTCAAGATTGTACAGGGAGTCTTCCATGTAATTGAACTGATCGGCCTGCCCTCCTCCAGTGATGGGTGGTGGAGGCTGAATTGGCTCGGTGTTGTCAGGCTTAGACCTGCTCAATACGCCGTATAGCTGGTTGTTGATACCCTCAAGGCGTCCTTCAACTTCGCTCAAGCTGTGACGAGTCTTACTGCGGATGCTTGCAAGCTCAGCATTGGTGTCACGAAGTCCTTGGTCGAGGAAGTCGAGCTGACGATCTATACTTGAAGCATCTGGCGAAGCTCCGGATGACTGCGGCGGAAGAGCGTAATCCTCGTTGCGCTCAGGGTTGGCTTGCACAATGAGCTCCCTCAGACGGTCGTTTAGTTCTTCCAGACGTCGCCCCATGGTAGTCAGTGCCTGGTCCTGACGGTCGACGGACTGTGAGCGGTGGTGGGTCCCGTTCTGCAACGCCGTCATAAGACTGTCGAGGTTCTCCGGTGTCCTATAGAAGCTCCTGTCGTCGAATGCGTCCTCTCCATCATCGATGCCGTTGGCTCTGCCGACTTCGTACGTCTCAAGGCTGGCCGGGCTGTCTGGTCTTCCCATGCCGTTTTCTGACAGCTGGCCAAAGGCGCTGCGCTTATTGGGGCCTCGGTGTGTCAGCTGCAGTACAGCAGCCGTGTGCATGAGAAGCTGCATGTCAATCATACGCATTCGCGACTCGATCTCTAGCAGCTCCCTGATGAACTCCTCGACCTTCTTGTTGCTGGCTTCGAGGCCCTCCTGTGATTGCTCGTCGTACTCCTGCACCGCATTGCTGTCCTTGCTGCTCAGTCCTCTGCGATGTCCGTTCCCCTTCTTTGACGCCAGCCGAGTGAGCGAGCGCGTTGCATCGCGTATCTTGGTCTCAGACTCTAGCTTTCTCCTCACTGTTCCAAGCCGTGCGTCAAGTACCTTTTGCTCCTGCTTGAGTGCTTCCACCTCTTCGACGGTCAATATATCAAAGTACTGGCTGTCTCCTATCGCCGTCTCTACCAGCAGGTGCATTGCGACTGGGTCCGTGTTCATGACATCTGAGCTTCTCTTCCTCAAGTCGCGTGGTGTGTAGCCGCCATTTTCGCGCACAGTATCCCTGCGATCACCGAAGACATCTGGCGGAGGTATGAAGGCGCTGGCGCCAAATCGTGGGGAAATCTGGTAGGCCATAGGGAAGAAACTGGGGGACGGCGCTCCTAGCCCAGACGGGTAGTTCGAGCTCGGGGAAGGGAAGTCGTAGAGCGGGCGCGGACTGAGCATGCCGCCCTCATAGGGGTACTGCGTGCGCAAGCCATTGCTGGTCATGGTAGGCCCCGGTGGTCGTGGCAGCAGTTGGAAGCCCCGATGCGCGGGAGTGTGGATGCGCAGTGACAGTGTGTAGAGAGAGCGTAACGGGAATGTAGAGGAGCAGAGCTCGCGCAGCGGAGCGAGAGTAGCTGCTTACGGCGGGCAGAGCATAGCAGAAGTCATTTAATCAGGAGAAGCGCGCTATCCATTTGCAGGCGGAGCTGTTGTCTAATGTTTCTTTGAGGGCGGCTGCGGCAGCGCCCCTGTCAACATGTCAAGCCACGAATTCCAGGGGTTCAAATGGCCCGAACGCCGCGCGGGTATCAACTTGGCAAGCACGAGCTCCACAACGCCAGCCGATCTGCCTTCGTGTTGGTCGTCGTAGTGACGCCATCAAGTGTGGGCGTTTCATCAATCGCAGCTCTGACTCTGTCGCTCTGTATCTCGAAGCTGTGGATGCATAAACTTGCACTGTCGAAGGAATCGATTGTCTTCATCTTCACGTCAACCCACAAATCGAAAGGCCCGAACCGTCGATCCCCCAACCAAAATTGAAATTGGCAGACACGCACCTTACTTGCATTTCGATAACGTCCCTGCATCAGCGGAATGGTCTCCGAGCAACCAAGACCGACTTACTCCAGGGAGCAGATCTCGAAGTACTTCGAGCGTCTGAAGCTGCCGGAGAAGGACCAAAAGTATGACATTGCTGGGCTGAACCCTGAAGATGCCCTAAAGTACCTCACGCTGCTGCAAAAGTATCAGCTTGCTGCGATACCTTTCGAAAACTTGACGCTGCACTACTCAGCCCATCACTCAATCAATGTCCATCCTCAGGCCTTGTTCACGAAGATCGTCGGCGACAACAATGGCCGTGGAGGATACTGCATGGAGAACAATGCTCTATTTGGCACACTCCTGTTCTCACTCGGCTTCAACATCTACTCTGCTGGGGCTCGTGTCAACGATGGAGGGGTCTTGACAGGCTGGTCGCACATGGTCAACATAGTGACCATCGGGGAGTCGAAGTACCACGTTGATGTTGGCTTCGGTGGTAACGGCCCCATCGTACCAATGCCCCTGGATCGCTCAGATGTTGTCAAGGAGCACATCAAACCAGCCGCAACTCGTCTGCAATGGCGTAATGTGCCTGGAAATACCGACCCAACCCAGCGCCTCTGGGTATACCAGCATCGTCGGGACGAAGACAGTGAGTTCGCTATGATGTACTGCTTCACCGAGCTTGAGTTCCTCCCGAGTGACTACGTAGTCATGAACTACTTCACAAGCACAAGCAAACACGTCTTCTTTACTAGGACAATCGTCTTGGAAAAGAAGATTTTGGATGATGCTGGAGAGCTCGCGGGGCAGTTGATTATGAGTGACAAAGACCTCAAGTGGAGAATACATGGAAAGAAAGAGAAGCAAATCGAATTCGAAAGCGAGAAAGACCGTCTGGATGCCCTTGAGGAGCACCTTGGTATCCGTTTTAGTGAGGTTGAGAGGATGGGTATCCAGGGCTTGCCATCAGAAATCAAGTAGGACACAGCTTAGTATTTACAAAAGGAATTGTCATTGCTTGATTTGGATATGTAACATTGGCTTTCGTTGGATTGTCTCGCGCACTGCTTAGATGAATCGCTGCTCGCACTGTACATTTGTCAGTATTGTTCGTGCCTTCCTAGACTGATATACGCACCCTCCATGGGTTGTTGAGCTCGAAGCCTGCCGGTGCCTCGGCCTTGTCGGTCTGTCCTCGCATGAATCCGGTCAGACGACGGTCACGCTCCATCACTGCCGTGTGATCAGTATGTGGTGTCTAACATGAGGTCATCGTAGGAATATCGTACTTTGCTGCATGGCTGTTAGTAGAGCTCTCCCAAGCTTTCAAAGAATGCTACTCACCCTATCCCAAGCATCAATGCCTCGCCTGCCCCTCTTTCCTCCGTTCTGCATCTCCCTGAGCTTTCCAACAGACACGGCACTGAATGCGAAGAACTGCAGCGCTTCCGTTAGAGCGGTCCAGCGCGGCCAATTAGGGCGGTCAACGTACGCCGGTCATAATTGCGTATGGCAGCAAAGCCTCGAAAGGGACACCCATGATTGCGAGAGTGTCAGCGGTCGCTGTGGTTCGGTGGGGGTGGGTATCGTGCGGTGCGATAGCTCACAAGTGAGGTCGGAACTGAGAGAGAGCGCGCCCCGGCCAGGAAGGCGCGCCTTGGCACCCCCGACCTCCACAAGCAGCGACGACTTGGGTCAGTCAAATAATCATCCACGCACGCGTTACGGACGGACTGCGATTATTCACGGTGTCGCCCAGAGCTACCCTTCCATACGAATCGCGAACATCGATACCCTTACGCCCCATGCCGCCGAAATAATTGCGCGTCGCAGCAACCGCCCACGTCCACCTTTACACAGCAACAACCAGCGCGACTGCGGGGCTCCGCCATCAGCTGTTGGCCTCGTCTGGCCTCCAGATACGATTTCACGACCCAAAATTACGATATCGAGACGTTAGTTGGCCCTACAGCTGCCCAGTAACGCGCCACGACATCGCCACAACACGCTCCAATAAGACTACATGAAAGCGCTTTCGCGGCGACAACTGCTCATGTACCGAGTAATCTAGAACTCTCACCGTACCTGGGTTGCGACACTGGCGTATCTCGTTTCCAAACTGGCGACCGCCGTCTCCTTCGCCATGGCAGAGCCGGGCAGGCTGGTGGGCCAGACAGCTCCCAGCGCTGAGCCAGAAGACATCGATGCGGACGGGGAGTATGAGATGGACGATGTACAATACGAGCAGGAGCCAGCGGCGGCCGACACGCCAGATGCCGAGGGCCACACCACAGACGCCGAAGGCTCAGAAGTCGATGCGGAGGGCGAAGAGGTGGACGACGACGAGGTCGAAGCTGTGGGTGCTGTCAAGATGCGCGCAAACGCGTCCTCAGATGAAGAGGAGGACGAAGACAACGATCCAGATGCTGTCGTGGAGTCCGAATCAGACGCCAAGACCTATAGCGAAGATGACGAATCAGAAAGCTCCGAAGAAGAGGAGGAGGTTGTATACCAGGACGAGAGCGAAGAGGAAGCAGGGGCCGACGTCGCTGAGAGGGATCCCAACGTGTGCATGTGAGTCCGCCTCGACGACCAAAACCAAAAACACTCGGAAACTAATATTCTCACAGATACTGCAATCAGACCGAGGACAATGATCCAAGCCCGGAATACGAAGAGTATCTTGCGTGCTCTGTGTGCGGCGACAATTGTAAGTAGACTTGATGAGATGCTTGAGTTATGATCCTGGTAGCTGACATGTCTGTTCCTGCAGCACATCGGCAATGCGCCCGCGACGCTAATACGCTTAGCCCCGAAGATGGTATGATCCTCACTTCCACAATCATTGCGGGAGACTAACTCGTCGGTTGTAGATGGAAAGCGGTGGCGTTGCAGCGCCTGCATCCAAAATGACGTCCACCGCCAGAATGACGAAGAAGAAGAGACACGGAAGTCAGAATCACTCACTCGCCGCAGACTATCATCCGTACCCAGACTTGCTAGGGACTTGCTTCCTTCAGCTCGAGGTGTAGACCCTAGCGGGCACTCCATCTTCAAGGAGCTGATTCTTCCTGACGATGCACCAGACGGTACACGATCGTTGCGGAAACGCAAAGCGTCACACGAAGAGGAAACGGCAGCACCAGTACCATCACGGCGGTCCCAAACGAAGCGTAGGCCTTCTGAGGTCTCGAAGTCAGAAGCAGCACCATCAGTAGCACCATCGTCCCCACGGCCATCTGCGAGAAATGCTCTGACAGATGTCGACACCGATGGAGATGCACAACATACTGCATCAGATCAGGAAGGAGCGCGTCTCCGATCTTCACGCGCACGTCGCTCTGCGAAGC
Source organism: Macroventuria anomochaeta (assembly GCF_010093625.1). Taxonomy (NCBI): domain Eukaryota; kingdom Fungi; phylum Ascomycota; class Dothideomycetes; order Pleosporales; family Didymellaceae; genus Macroventuria; species Macroventuria anomochaeta. Next base: position 411,733 of record NW_022985373.1, read on the forward strand.
CTCAGAGAAAGGACAAGAGACCTCTCGTATGGATAGAGGAGTCCCAAGGCCTTAGTCTCGTTGTTGCTTTTCATCTTACTAACGAGAAGGTGCAAAAGATTGTCACGCAGAAGCCGAAGAAGAAGGTCTTGACACTGGAGCAAGAACGGCAAGAGCGGCGGCGAGAACGAGACAAAGAAAGGCGTGAACGCAATCGACAAGCAGCGCAGGCAGCCAGAGAGTCGCCCGAGATTGCTCAATACCCCTCAGTGCAACACCACTTCAGTGCGCCATTCCTAGGCCTCACAGAGAAGGAGGATGAGACCAAGAGCAAGCCTTATGGCGGTGTACTGTCAGAAGCTGATGCAGATACCTCCAAGACTTATCCTTCACAGGCGGACAGAAAGCGCTTCGAAGACGCACGTGTGAAGGCAGAGGAGGCCTGGAAAGAGAAACAGGCCGCCCTGTATTCTCACCACGAGACTGCGAAGCCATCCAAGCAGGCTGCTGCAGCAAGCAAGATCAAGTGTGTCAACTTTGGAGGATGGGAAATTGAGACATGGCATGCTGCACCATACCCTGAGGAGTACAGCAAGAACCGAGTGTTATATATTTGCGAATTCTGCCTCAAGTACATGAACTCTGACTACGTCGCGTGGCGTCACAAGGTAGGACTCCTCAGAGCGACATTTCGGGTTTTTCACTAACCCGATACAGCTCAAGTGCCCGGCCAAGCACCCTCCTGGTGACGAGATCTACCGCGATGGCAAATACTCCTTCTTCGAAGTTGATGGTCGAAAGAACCCAGTGTACTGCCAGAACCTTTGTCTTCTCGCCAAGCTATTCTTGGGTTCCAAGACGCTCTACTACGATGTGGAACCCTTCTTGTTCTATGTCATGACGGAGAACGACAATTATGGCTGCCATTTCGTTGGCTACTTCTCGAAAGAGAAGCGGCCCAGCTCGCTCAACAACGTGTCTTGTATCCTTGTGCTACCGATACACATGCGCAAAGGTTACGGGCAGTACCTGATAGAATTCTCCTACCTTCTCACGCGAGTGGAGAGGAAGACTGGAAGTCCAGAGAAACCACTCAGTGACATGGGTCTTGTGAGTTATCGGAAGTACTGGCGGCTGCTGCTCTGCCAGGAGCTACTAGAGCAAAAAGGACCCATCAGCATCGCAGCCATCTCTGAGCGCACTGGTATGACGCCCGACGACATTGTGTCCGCCTTGGAGGGTCTCCGCGCCCTTGTCCGTGATCCTGTCACCAAGAAGTACGCCTTCCGGTTGGACCTCAACTACTTCAGAACGTACATCGAGAAGTGCCACGCGGCTGGCAACCCGACTATCAAGCCTGAGTGTCTCGTCTGGACGCCGTACGTCATGGGTCGCTTTGGCCAGTACGAGGATGGGCCTGCGTTGCAAACAGTGCAGCAGCGTGATGAGGTGGAAGAAGAGGACAAGCCTGCACCCGAAGAGGGTGTGCAGATGGATGCTGTTGTTGCGAAAGCGAACGGTACACCACTCGAAGAGACTGGCCCCAGTGCGGACGAACCTGATCTAGGGCCTGACATCCCTCTCGAAGACTCTGTCGATGATGGCTCTCCAGCACCGCCCGGCACTGGCACCGGCACCCCTCTGGCAAACGGGTCTACGATAGCACTCGCAGGGTCCGCGATCACTAGTAATGAACCCGCCATACCACCCACACGCTACGAGATCTTCCCGCCGATCCCAGGGCAGCCTGCTACGAAGCGCCGACCCGGTCGACCCTTCGGCGCACGACGGCGGACAAGCACACCGAACAGAGTTCGCAACACATCACTTTCGATACACACCGCGCCGGTGTCAAGGATACAGCTCTCCCCTATCAGATCGCGCAGAGACTCGCCGACACGGAACGGCGCAAGGATGCCTGCAACCATCTCCGCCCGACGTACACGCAGCAGACTCGGCGAAAGCGTCACAAATGGCGACGACCTCGACGAAGGCGGTGAAGTCAAGGCTGTAGTCACAAACGGCAGGAGAAGTACAAGAAGCTCCGCCAGCTCCGGAGGTAGTCCACGAGTTATCGTTAACAGCAGCAGCAGGAGCAAGGACAAGGTCATGCCGGTTGAAGAAGAACAGGAAGAGCTCGAGGACGTAGACGCTGATGGGGACTATGACGATGAAGCTGAGGAGGAGATGGATGTCGATGCTGAAGGGGAAGAGGATGATGATATTGTCATGGGTGAGGCATAGTGTGCTGAGCTTTCTGCATTGGTGGCCTAGGACGGCCCATGCTGAGCGTGCAGCATTGCTGGATTGGGAATGATTGTATTTGTAGCGATGGGCGTTTTTGGGCGCCATTTCTGTCAAGCCCAATTCTTTGTCAATCTAGGCTGGATTGGGCATTGTAGCATTAGCTTCTTCGACTTGACTTACTATAGGGAGATACCTTGGGACTCGCGCAAGAGTAAGGAGTTGTGTTGGAGCAATACACTAATACATCACTATGAATCATTGACATGGTCGCTTGACGTCCATTAGCTCATCATGTACCTGGACGAAAATGGTTTACGTGCAGCCGTCACAACAGATCAAGATATGTTGTGTTTCCTCGCCTATAGGCATATAACGATGGCCTCCGCGGCACAGCACGTCGCTTCCTTCTTTTGTGAACAGCTGCGTTACACCGACTTTGCACCTTGCACAGCATCACCACGTATGCAAGGCGGGCAGGCGAAGGTTTACGTTGTGTAACATTTGGCAGGTCAACGTTCATCGTGTGAGCTGTCACCTTCTCACACCAACAGTCTTTCTTCTCTCCCATTCCACAATGCCCTACCGTCTCGTCACCGAAGCATAGCTCGGTTGGACCTTCCCCTTCAATCTGTGGCTCGATGAGGCTGAACCTAGCTTCCGGCAATTGACCGGGACACTGATTGATAAGGACGATAAGCCTTGCATTGCGGGGTCCGCGGGGATATGTTCACACGCCAAAGGCGCCGACAACGGCTATCATGCTTCGTATTAGTCACATCGAGTGAGGAAGGGGAAATGCCATCCTAGATAGGCGTGATTCTTCGTCCGTGATGGGCGATGCTGCTGTCTTTCATTTCAATCCACATTGCTGTTTGGATTGCTTTCTTTATCGCCTACTTCTTTGCTGCGGGTTGGCGACCCTCCCTGCACCTACACCTGCCTACAATGCTCTCTCTCTCCACGCTCGTCCTGCTGGCACCACTACTCTTCCTCCTCCGCATAACCATCTCCTACCTCTCTAACCCTGTACGCAAGATCCCCGCCGCGCACCCTCTAGCTCCATTCACGGGTCTATGGATATCCTCAATCCGTTGGCGTCAGATCGAGAACGCTACGCTCAAGGATGCTCACGACCGCCTGGGACCGATTGTATGCTTAGGACCGAGGGAGATCAGTGTGAATTGCGTCAAGGGCGGGATTAAGGACGTGTATGCCGGCGGGTTTGAAAAGAGGGATGCTAGGAGTGGGTATAATTGGTATGGGTTTTTTACGAATTTTGGGTATGTATAATACATATGTTATGTCTGAGCGCTACCACGTGTGTGTATGCGGTGCGGTGCCAGAGAGGAAATGCTGATAGCTTTGCAGAAATGGCAACATGTTCTCCACGGGACTCAATAAGCTGCATTCGGCACGCAAGCGCATGTTGAGCAATATCTACAGCAAGTCTGTAGTGAATGCCTCGCCTGCGTTGCAAGCTCAGGTTTCCACGATACTGTACCAAAGGCTCCTTCCGTGCCTTGCGTCCTTGGCCTCTGGCTCAGAGAAAGGTGTGTTTGAGGCATCGAGCTTGTTAAGCGCAAGCACAATGGATATCGTCACGTCCTATATGTTCGGTCTGAAAGCAGGCTCAAACCTGATTGAGCACCCTAGCCAGTTGCTCTGGTTCCTGGATCTCTACAAATCTCGCCATGGGTGGAACTTCTGGCCACAGGAGTATCCGCGGTTGACGAGCTTTCTGAAGAAGTGGCTAGGTGTCAGGCTGTCGCCGAAATGGGTCGATGGAGCAAATGCAGAGATCGAGAAGTGGACCAAGAATATGTGCGATGGCGCTGCTGGTATAATGCAGCAGGGAAGCGTAAAAACAGAGGAGACCCCATCGGTCTACCAGCAGCTCTCAGCCGCCGTAGCGAAAGACGCCAAGAAGAACGAGGTGAGAGGTGTGGACCTAAAACCTTTGATCGCAAGTGAGATGCTTGACCATCTTGCAGCGGGCTTCGACACATCCGCTATCACACTCACCTACGTCGTCCACGAACTGTCCACGCACAAGGATATCCAATCTCGTCTGCAGAATGAACTGCAAACACTCTCGCCACGGGTTATCCCATCTTCGCAGCCCAATCTGCCTGATCCGAAGACTGTGGACGCGCTTCCGGTCTTGCACGCTGTGATTTGGGAGACACTGCGCCTTCACTCAGCGATTCCAGGCCCTCAACCGCGATTCTCACCGCCACAAGGGTGTCAGCTCGGTCCCAATGGGGAGTACTTCGTGCCCGGGGGTGTCAGAGTCAGCGCGAGTGCTGGAATACTGCATCAAAACGAGGAAGTGTATGAGCGCGCGAGCGAGTGGAGGCCAGAGCGATGGTTGGATCTCGACAAGGTCGATGAGGAGAAGCGGAAGGACATGGAAAGCAGGTGGTTCTGGGCTTTTGGCAGGTCAGTATATGCAACTGAAGCGCATGCGTGATTTATTTTTTTGGCTTACCAGGTGTAGCGGTGGACGAATGTGTGTGGGCAGCCACCTGGCGGTATACCGTAAGTGCACAATCTCTTCTGCCATTTGTGTCTTCTTACCAAGCCCAACTTTTCCATTTCTTTTGTTCTGTCCATATCGTATCTCGGGCTCGAGTTCTCGATGAGGATTGTTGACCGACATCGTCTTGTCACTGTTGCTGGCTGATTGGCCTGGTTAATACCATCGGCATCTCGGGGCAATTGCAGTGGGTACACAGCAGCGGCGAACATCGTCAGCCAGGACAAGCATAGGAGATGCTGTACTGACACCGATCCAGAGATGAAGTACATTGTCGCTGCGCTATACTCGAACTATAGCACGACTGTTGTCGATGATACTGGCATCCAGCAGTCAGATTCGTACACTGCCCCACCGAAGGGCGACAAGCTCCTCATTCAGCTGGAGAAACTGGAGGTATGAGCACGAAAGTTGGAAAGACGATGTGAGTATCAGTTAGGGTCTTCTGCAAGAGCGGTTTGCCCCGCTATCAAGCATCGTGGAAGCGGTACCCCGCGGCACAGAAGCTGAATGAGTGATGGCGTGCATGCACGCTGTAGCGTGTACGTTTCGCGTTATGTGCGGCATCGGTCAAGCTTGACCCCCGGAGACTGCACAGTACTTCCGTGGTTTGTTGAGGACATGTTGTGAACCATAATAACGTCGAGCGGGGTGCAGGAGCATGACGCGGATGCACAATGTGGAGGTCTTTATTATTGGCGTTGAGCCGATCGATGAAAATTCAAAGCATCAGCGACGTCTTCGAGTGTTGACTCGATCGATCTAGTGCTCTCTTTACATTGTGCCCTTCCAAATGCGTGACGGTCTTTAGCTCTGCTACCATTTGACCCCTCTTTTGCCGATAGAGGTGGGTCTGTAGGGTGTCTTGCCAGTTGAGTGCTCGTGTCAGGCTGAATCGACTCAGTCGAGACTTTGAATCCGCTTAGGACTGACCATGCAGATTGTCTTTGTTCAGGGATGATAGCATATTTGTGTGTGGCCAGTGACGGTGGGCATGTGCGAAGTCCCCTCTTGGCTTGCACCAGGCCCACAAATGTGCATTTCAGGTACGCAACCGATAGAACTGCTTATGTCGTGACTGCCAGATCCAGCGTAGATGAGTATGCCTATTGCTTCGAATGTTGAATTGAGAGTTTGAAGCGACAAGCAGTCGCGCAGTGCTGTTATCTCACCATTATGTTGCGTCAGGTCGAGATAGTGTGTCAATGCGGGGGCATCGCCGGGTAAAGCAGCAAGACGCCGTCTGTCTGTTAGTATGGGATGATGTGGCCAGACTCAAGGAGTACAGACTGAGTGGAAACGCCCGTCGGGGGTCTAGCTATGCAGCCTGGAGCTGCAGCACGCGAGAGACGAGCGCGTTATGCGCTAAACATCGTGACTTGACCGATGAAAAGGCTCGAAGATGAAGCTGCTATGCGGGTCTGGGTCTTTTGTTAGTGTGTCTCTGGTGCGTGAACTTATTGGATAGATAGAGTGACAATGTTGTGGTAGTTCACCAGAGCTACCAAACTTCAGAGAAGGAGCCAAGAATGGATTCGCGCATGCTGCATCTGGAGCTCACACGTTACTGCACTTCACAGATCAGTTAGCGAAAGATGGAGTGCGTCTTCACCAAAACTGGAAAGACGCAAGAAATTGAACGTACATTGACATCTCATTATGTGTATGTGCTTCACGACGAATCACCAATTGGTATGTCACCTGGCCACATAGTTCTGGCGGTCCTCCACGGTCATATAGGAGCGTGATGATGAGTGAGGATGTGACTCGAGCGCTTCATGGGTACCTGACATAAAGGTGTGATCGAAGTGTGTTAAAGCTCGAGATCCGTTCTCCATCTACGCCGGTGACTCGACCAACGCAGGTAACTGAGCGGAATGCGTAGTGTATCTGGCAAGTATTGAGGGTTCAGTAGAAGACGGTGATACTACCGAGTCCAGACGTGGATGAAGAGTGACCATAAATCACGGCTCCGCTTTCCACAGTTGGGCAAAATCGTCGCGAACACGACTTCTGGCATAATACCTTTCCGACCCGTGAGAAGAATCCTCGCAGCAAGGTCATCCCTCTCGAAAGGTTGACACGTCAGCTTAACGGCGTCACCACAGTGTAAGCTCAGCTCTCCATTCACAGTTGCTGAGGCAGCTTTTCATGTCATTCGCAACATGGTCGACATTTGGCGGTTGCGCATCGAATGCAATTGTTGTCAGGGTTATCGTTGTATGCTGCAGAAAAGCGCCTTCATTCGTGTTAGCTGCATGCAGTCACACTGCATCTGCAGGAACGTCGACTGCTACGAGTAAGCGCAATCGAGCAACTTTGAGAGTTCTCCATGATCGCTGGTATGCCACCACAATGCCGCAAAAGCGGCTGCTGCCAGTGACATGTTGGTAGCGAACATCAGCATCGTGGGTACGTCGCTGACATAGCAGCGCTTCTATGAGCATGGTCTGGCATATCGAGCTGGTCTGGAGGCGGTTCCTTGTTGAGAGTGCCGTGGCTAAATGAGTGCCAACGGGGAATGTGGATGGTTGTGCAACGTCGTAGAATTCAACCGTATGCGGATGGGGCAGCTAGCGGCCTTTTCTTGCATGGCGGTTCCAGCCACCATGAGAGTCGCCGCCGATCTTCTCTTCGTTCATACCTTACAGCCCTGAACGCCATTGCGCATCTGCCGTCCTTCGTTCCCAAGTCGCAGTAGGCCGTGCGCGTCAGCCTCACATCTGTCAAGCCTGCGAAGATCACTATGCCCACGCGCTGACTTCTTAGATTGCGCCATCGCGTCGTCTCGATGCAAGTCTGGAATCTAGAGCCGTTGCTCTATACCGTTGCCGTTGACTGCTGTGTGACATGAGTATGCCGCGGCTGTCATAGCTCCTCAAGATAGATCCTTACGACGGTGTCCAGTCTCGAGGTACTCCCGGGAGCGGCCCTCACGATATGCGCTAGCCGCTATGTGCGTAGAAAGTCTTCGTACCACTCTTGATGCGGCAACGGGCTAGGTCGATGAGGTGGGCGTCGTTCGATTATTGTGCTATAAGTTTCGGTGTCGCGCAGCTGCGCAGTGGATGTTTGGTGGGGACAGCTTTATGGTAATAGCCTGCATATGACAGGTCGAGTATGTCAGGTAGCCATATATTCGTCTTCCCGAACGGTGACTGCAAAGGCTAAAACCCAGAGCTGTCTAGGCATATACGAGCTTGAGGTTGCACCCGTTATAAGCACGCGCCCGGGGCCCCGGCTGTTGCTTTGACAGTACCCTGTAGTGTCCTCGAACCTAGGAGCGACGTTCAATCGAGGCACAGCTCACGTCTTCCTAGGCGCCGCATATCTTCTTACTCGATCGATTCATTGCGCCAACGTAGCTCGCTTTGGATGTAAATGTCTAACTGTAAGTGGTGAGATCTTCCAGACCCTCGGTATGCTTCGTAATCGGCTTAGCTGGTAATGGTCTATAGTCCTTGCCTCGAGCATTGTTGGTGTATTGAGCTGCTTCTTTGCAGCTCTCTCAGCTTACACACCTCTTTCCACCTCGGTGACTTCGTTCACGCTCATACGCGCACCATCACGAAGAAGTCGAGACCTTTTGCGACCGAGTTTTCAGGTCTACTATCGCGACTCAACACATTAAGTGCAATTTATGGGTGAGGCTCTTGGAGCAGCGCGGTTTGATACAACAAACCACAAATCTCAACCGTCATAGCTTTGTGGTCAAAGATCAGAAGAGAGAGGAGTAATAGCCACGACAGCCAGGAGAAGAGTCAACACGGACAGGATCTGGCATGCACGGAGATTCCCTGACATACTTCACGCCGCCTTTGCGTTTCAACTAGCTCGCCGAAACTGGTAGCGAACGGAACTTGCTAGTCGGAGATCGAAGAGCTAACGATCGTCGTGGCGTCCAGGCAGCTCGGCGCCCGTTGAACTTTAGACTAGAATCAAAGCGGCGACACGGCTTCGCGTCTTGCAGCTCTCGCGCAAGGTCATAGGACGACAGCGGAGGGCCCCGGCTCAAACGCTACTTGGAGGTACCTTTGCAACTCAACTATCGAGTGCAATATTTCCTCTTCAAGCTGGTCTCTGCTGTAGCCGAGAGTGAGCCTCGCATTTCTCACTGCCCCTCGCCCTTCACACTCACCCTGCATTACTTGCAGATTGCATACGACTTGTGCCCACGCTCACGCCTCTCCCTGGTCCCTGTTCTGCCTGCATTGCGCTACTCTGCGGGAGAACCTTCCAACGGCTACCACCTTTGTCCCCAGACCCTAAGGCACAGCTCTACCACGGTTCGGTTCCGCTGCCGAGCAGCTTCAAGCAGTATCAGGCCATACAATTCAGTCGTTTTCTGAGAGAAGGAGCCGCCTGTCCACCCCATGTGCTGTATTACGAACACTTAAGACCTCATGTATATCCACCTGAGACGTTGCAAACCTCACTGAAGACTACGCCGACCGTTTGTGTGGATTTGGCTCGATCACCGAGGTGGGAGTGCTGGAGGATTTCTGCCGCGGAGGGGACGTTTGTGCGCACGTTCAACCTTGGTTCAGGCTTCGTCAGAGCTCTGCAGAGTCACCAACGGCGCAGACGTAGCGCATCTGCCTGCTCGCGCATACGTGTGCGCACCGCTGTTCCTTATCCCATGGAAGACTGTGTTCCACTGGACTGCTTGTGATCTGGATCGTCCCGAACCCTTTCCCCATTCTGGAGCTGGCGATTGTCGAGAAGGGGCCTTTTCGAGCGGGGTCATCGCGATCGATTACACGACAAAGCCAAAGAGTGAACTTTCGACGAAGCCATTGGTGAATCACCACTGCCTGATTGAGGAACAGAGGGAAAGCGCCAATGGGAGTGACGACTCACCAATACCTCCCCGCTCACCCATCGTTATTGCCCACGAAGCACACAAACTCACCTGGACACTCCAGAATTCGACAGCGAGTCTGGTTGTACCCTCATATTTCGCAAGCTTTGCTCTTATTTTTTTTCAACCAGCTTGATAACCAGGCTCTTTACTCTTACTACCACCCTGACTATCACCGCAACAACCACGGTAGTTGTGGCTGGCGACTACAAGCCTTCTACTTCTAGACCACAACAGCAAACGAGTCCTCTCGAGCAGTGTTGTCTTCGACATCACTACTGCTACTCGACCGGTCCTACCAGCCAGGCTCTCTCATCTACCACTTCCACCGAGCGAATATTGTTATCCACTGGGACGACTACCCACAATGTCGCTCCTCACGTACCCTCCGAATGGCTACCACCTTCTCGTGAAGCAGCAGCCTCGTGAGGCTCTGGTTGTGGCTAAGGGCAAGGAGAAAGCACGCAAAGCGATCGATCCACCACCCGTCGTTCAACTTGAGGTCAAGTCTACCATCGATCCTCAAAAAAACTTTCTCCAGAACCCCTACCTGTTCATGATGGTCAGCCTATATAAAGCTGATCGAGATGAGCCTTTACCCGGTAATGAGTCCATGACAGGCACTCTGTCATCGGCACTGCACCGTCTCAAAGACCACAATAACGTCGATGTTGGGCTGTTCGTGTTTGGAGATATCTCGGTCAAGATGCTGGGAACATACAGGCTGCACTTTCGCCTGTACGAGTTCAACCCAGACATCTTCAGCTCTCAGTATCTGGCATGCACAACTAGTGACAAGTTCAGTGTTTTGGCACCCAAGGACTTCAAGGGCATGGAAGAGTCTACCTCACTTAGCCGTCTGATCGCCGATCAAGGTGTCCGTCTCCGACTGCGCAAAGAGGCAAGGACCGCAGCTGGCAGCAAGCGTTCGTACCCTTACGACAGCCCTGTCAGCATCGCACAAGCTCATCCAAGCCTACCCAATGAGTACTCCTCTTCCTACGAGGTAGAACACTCACCAATCAAGCGAGAGAGTACGTACAACTCCACCAGCCAGACTGAGGCATCGAGTCATTCTACCATCGAGCAGCCATATGGTGCCCAGCCTCCATACAAGCGCTCCTTCCCGTCGTACCCTCCTGTTGGACAACAGTCTTCCATCACTGCTCCTTACAGCATGATGAGCCACCCGAGCATTGTCGGACACCACTCCAGCCTGATCAGTCCTTCGGGAGTCCTGCCCTCGAATACAACTTCAGCGTATGCTGTCGACACCACAGGCTTGTATGGCAGCTCCACCTACCCAAGCTCTGGCTCTACTTACCAAGGGACTGCCGCTCAATACCCGGGTGCCGGCTACAACAGCGTGTTCTTCAACAACTATGACGGCAATCTCCCACGCTAGACACGTGTTTGGCGGGAACTTGGTAGAAATGGACTCGAAGGTTCATGGCAGGACGTCCACGGACGGGACCAGTGTTTTGATTATAGACGGAGTTAATGGTGTACAACATGGACTGCATTTGAGATGGCGTTGGTTACAACACAGATATCCTTGACTGGTTAGGCATTGCAGGGTGTTCAGGGCAGCATAGGGGAAACGGCGTACTGGCGTCATCGGAAGACAGCCATCCTCACGGCACATGAGGATTTATCAGGTACCCATGCGCCCACTGGGTTTGGGCTTCTGGGTTTGTATTTCTAGGTTTGAAATTCTGAGTGTGAATTTCGTTCCGTTTCGTTTCGCATGTCTTACAGACATGGGTATTGGTCGGCGCACCATTCATAGGATCGGTAATTGGAGATGCATATAAAGAATCGAAAGTCCAGAGGCTTGATCCAACCAAGTTCCTCGAATGTCGTCTTGTAGCACTGCAGATACGAACAACACTGGCAAACTCCGATAAAGATTTTTTACCTAACAAGCTGCCTCGCGGCTAGAATCCAAGATGCACAGTACAAGGCAAGCGTCCAGCACCACCACAGCTTCGGATCGCTTCCTGGTTCTTACGAACGTTTCAACAGCTCGCGTGAACGACGTGCGTCAATCCCAATAGGTAAGTCTCTCAGCAACCTTTGTCCAACATCTGCATCCTTCATCTCTGTAACTTCACCCGACATTAACAATGCTCCGCACCCCTGTTCTCCAATTTTCAACCCTTTTTTCCCCACAGCGACATCTGACACGCAGGCTAATCACGATCTATAACCTATCGCCGGGCGCCACATCATCTCGACGCCGCCCTATCAGCAACCCTCTACACTAAATCACCCATGAGTCTCATCCCAACCCCTTGTCGCGAGACTTGTTGCCCCGGGCTTCTTGCTTTCGGATTGTGTCCTCCGGCCTTTGACCTGCGTCCTACGGACGCGTTTGCCGCGCTGAGTTACGAGCTGCACACGTTTCTTACTGCGATCTTCGTTCTGACAGGCCCGGAGCACCTACCGGACGCATAAGCGCGTCAACGACCATATCGCGTTTACCGTTCAAGCCTTTGCGCACAAAAGTGGTACGGCTGCGGGTTTCCCGGTGCGTTTCCAAATCCCTCCCCTAACTCACGCGAGCGGGCTAGGTGATTGTGTGCAGCTGCAAACTTGCTGCAAGCGTCCTCCATCGCTCAACATTAGCGATGACGTTAGTGGGGACATCAGAAATGGGGCTGGGTGGGCGAAGCAAAAGTGACATGTCATCGTGTTCGCACGGCTGTATGCATGGAGCACAGCGAAGCACAAGCAGAGAAACCATGCCCGCACGCGTCCTTCATCCTCGGTGCAAATAAACTTCGCCGGAGGAGCGCTGGCGTGCGCCACACAGCCCGCTAAGGTGTGAGCACAGAACTCTCTGCGACGCGCCCATGATGTGAAAGGTTTGGCGTCGCCTGCAACTGTCAGACCATGCTGGAGCGACAGGGAGGCAGGCTTGTTGATCGTCTTGAATGGTCCGGCTGTGTGAAGTTTGGGGTGGTGCCAGATGACGCGCATGCGCTGTTGGTCATGTGATTTAGCGTTGGGCAAGAAGGTGTGTGAGTCGAGGATGCTGCATTGGGATTAGTGGTATTGCGACTTGGCGGGATTGGGGAAGCTGATTGGTATGGAGGAGATGAAGCTGGAGAGAACTCTGCTGAAGGTTTTCACGATGTGAGGTAAAGGGTTGGAGAAGACGCGCATGTGAAGATTCTTTGTCGTATTCAAAGAGTAGCATGGGCTCTCGTTTTGAACCTAGTGCAAGAGTGGCATACAAGATCATGACTTCATGAGTCGCCGTCTCTAAAGTTACTTTCTTGTAATGCATGTCCAATCTGAAGGAGAGAGCCCGTCAATACGTCATCAAGACCCCCCTTCCTTGACCACCAAGAATGCCAGAATGCCGATATATGACAGACAGACTATTGTTTTGCCAGTGTCTTGATGTTGGAATTCTTGAAGAGCTCTCGAAGTTGTGTCTTTTGTCCAAACGTGTCGCCCGAAGCTGACCTACTCGTAGGCCGCTTTCACGGAACTTCAGTACTTTCTGTTGACCGAGATCTCACGCGAGTAGGACAAAGTGTGGTACAAGGTGTGAGTACGAGAGTGTCCGGCAACCCACTGATCTTTCGGAACGACACTCAAGTCAATCGTGACGGAGGGCACCTTCTTCACTCCCTGCATGATGTTAGCAGGTTCTCATCTCTCGACATCGCTGACTGATCGTGTGCTTGCATCGCTTTGGAGCCCTGTTCTCATCGGACGAGTAGAGAGTCAAGTTCATCTCCTTCTCTCCAGGCCAGAAGTCCGTATGAAACGGCAGCTTCACGTGTGACGTCTTGGAAGTTGCGAGGTTGTCTCCCTCTTGAGTAACCACGACATCTGGGCTGAAGCTCGCTTCGTACCGTTGAATGGGCAGATGAACAACTCGCTCTCCTGATGTTTCGTCTCGTCGACGACCTGGTTGCAGTCAATACCGTAGTGCCTTCGGCACTGACGATTGATAACTGCCGTTGAATCGACCTCGAGTCCCTTGCACACTGTGTCACAAGCCACCGCTAACCACCTATGTCACAGTGCCAGGATTGATGTTCCCAAAGTCAGGAACTTAACTTACGGATATGCAGGCCTGATGGCTTGTAGTCCGGCCTTCTCGACGAACTCTGTCACTTTACGGGATATGTACGGCGATTCTGAGAATCCGTCAATTATGAAAACATACTAGAATAGTCAGTAGCCTCCACCTTACAGATTCGCCATGTCGCTAGGCAAAAATGCCTTCATGGTCTCTTTCTTCACACACTTTGCTTTCTGCAGTGGGTTTCCGAGCAGCTCGTAGGTACGGCGAAGAGGAAAGTCGAACATGGATATCATGTACTCACTGTCATAGTTAGCCGTGTTGGCTCGAGTTCGAAGTGGGAACTTGCAGCGTGATCCTGATCTCACCCTTGTGGATGCCTCGAGACTCATCCTCGTCAATGGAGCTCAACGGGTTGGGCAGCCGGATACAGCTAGCCCCCGTACCAGAGAAACCACTCTTGACTTCAAGTGTGAAGTCTTGAAGCATTCTGGCGAGCTTCTTAAGAGCGATGTTCGCGGCATATTTTCGCTGCGGCAGTCAGAAATCCTGAGGAAGTCGTTGATACCTAGCTTGATCTACAACCACTTCAGGAAATCCCGGTCCACGAAGCTCCCGCCGCACTGATCTCCACACCCGATGGTCACTTCTTCCACTGCGACCGATCGATTTTGTCGACCTTGTGGGAGACCAAATCGACAGTGCCTCCACCCATATCACAGATGAAGCCATTGTTGACAGCGAACCGTGAACCTTGAGCACTGAGTCGTAATATCTTCATCGCGTATAATGCCGCGGCCTCAGGTTCCATGGTTAGGATGGTTTGCTATGCCAGTTGAGGAAACTCGAGCTCATTGAACCCAGCTTTTTCAATAGCTTGGAGCGTCTTGTCTTTAGCCAGGTCATTCCACACCGCAGGAACTGTCGCTACCAACGTGACGGACAGCGAACGCCACAGGGCCTTGCCGTACTTCTGATCTAGGTTCTTGATGAGATGTGACTTGACTTGCGCGAGGTAATCTGCAACGATGTCGACCGGTTGCTTGCGCACGATCTGATGTGAAGTTGAGAGTTCGCGGAAGATTCTTGCTGCTTCACCGTCTTGCTGCGGATCAAGCTGAAGCTTCGTCCACAGGTGACGAGCGATGTAAGGTGGTATCAATGAACCCCATACCAAACCTTTCGCTCGGAACCTTTTCCTTTACACCTATCTTGGTATGCTGCGACGGCCAATCATGGATTATCGGTGCCTTGCAAAATGTACGAACACCCCTGGATTCTGGCTCAATATCATCAAGCATACGTCACAAATAGGCGAGAGCTTCCGAGTGGCTAGCTAAGGCTGGTTGATAGGATGGGTGACAGTCTGGGCGACAGGACGCAGGGCAGAACGTGGGATACTTTAGGGCACCGAGACAATTAACCACGTTCCGTCCAAACCTGGACGCCAACATGTTTCAAGTTTGTGATCCCGGAGTATTGGTCTCAACACGGAGACACGCCACTGGGGATCCCGTGTACACCAGAAATACTATATCGAGGCGTGGGTTTGGAGTGTGCTTCTCGATATCGTGTTTGCAACGCCCTTCTCTGTCTATGGCAAGACCGTTTCACCGTATACCGGCACTTGGACACTCCTTTACAACCCCAATCGCGAAGGTGGTTCACCAATCCCATCAGTTTCTAGTGAAGCTTTCCGATGCACGGTCAAAAGTGAGTTGATCAGGCTGATTGGCCGGGAAACCATGGTCCAAGGAAAACGCAAGGCACACCTGCGTGATAGGCAACTGGCACGCCGCTTAGCCACAGGGATTCTGGAATCCCGAGACGAGGTCGCAAACACCATTGGCACGAAGATGGCATCTGTCTCTTCGGCCGTGGATGCTTCCCAGATTCCAGCTATTGTCGACCGGGCGTTCGCGCTGGCCTTGGAGATGTCGCTGCAGAGCAGCTTACGTACCCCGCCATTGGAGCAACCTTCAAAGAAGGCAGTATGTAGTCCATGCCGGACCTCGACGGGGAAGACATCAATAATGGAGTTGTGGCATTCATCGCCAACCCAGAACTCACAAAATGGGGTGATGCTCATGGCAAGATGCTCGATTAGCACTACGACATCGTGCCTTCGTTGGTCCAGCTCGAGCCGGTCATGGTGAAGCGAGAGTACATCTGAGTTCTCACTTACCGCCCCCAGCTTACGAGAGACCGGATTTGGAACAGATCGACCAGACTGGTAACGTGGTGGGTGGGATAGAGAAGTGGATGTGAAGTTTGGCATGGGCACATTCCATTAGGCTGCCGATGCAAAGGGAGTCTGAAGGCTCGATCATCGATACGGTAAACGATCCACGAGCGCGTGGGACACGGTTACAACATGGATCGACATCAAGAAACTGCGGGTGTCGAGCTTTTGGATGCTAGAAGCTGTGCATATGCTCAGGACACCATCGTTCGATATTTCTACGATAGCCTCTGCTCTCTCACAATCCAGAATCGACAACACAGTTGCGCGATGAGATGAATGGAAGAAGGGATCGATCGTGATCTACGCGGAAGAGCACGTTCACGTCAGAGTCACGCCATCCCAAGTTAGGCGCTAGCGTGATTAACGCGTCGTGGAATCAATATGGCAGCGTCACGATCTTGTGCAAGCACCCGCACCAAAGCATACGAATTGCTCTCCTCGCGCTCTCCTCGCGCTCTCAACCCCCGCACGCCTTACTCTTACTCTTTTCTAGCATGCTCATGACGCAATGACCCTCGATCAACCTTGATTCTCCCCGCAAACCTCTTAACGCGTCCCCTCGGCGCGAGTTTCTCCAGATCACGCACGCCGAGCACGCCCACTTACAATACGCACCGCGAACATGTACCTCCCTCGGAATTTCATAGCGCACCTCTACCAGAACCTTATAAAACGAACCCACGCCGCAGCCCCAGCTGTTCTCCTCCTCGTCGCCCTCGAACCAGACGCGCTTTGCGCGTGTCGAATCCTCACCGCGTTACTAAAGCGTGACTACATACCACACAAGATACAACCCATTGCTGGTTATGGCGATCTGTCACGTGCGGCAGATGAGCTGGTACGGCCCATGCGGACAACAGAGGGCGGAAGTGGGGGTGTTGTCGTGTGTTTAGGCGTGGGAGGCATGATCGATATGGAAGAGATCCTGGGTATGGACATGGACGAAAATGGTCAGGGAGGGACTGGAAATGTTGAGGTCTGGATTCTCGATGCAAGACGGCCGTGGAACCTGGCGAACGTGTTTGGCACACCCATTGGCGAGGACTCGACGACAGGAGAGCTGGTACGGCGGCAACCTGGCGTGGAGAAGGGCAGGATCATGCAGTCATACCAGAGCTTAAAAGGAGGTGTAATAGTGTTTGACGATGGG
Source organism: Macroventuria anomochaeta (assembly GCF_010093625.1). Lineage (NCBI taxonomy): Eukaryota > Fungi > Ascomycota > Dothideomycetes > Pleosporales > Didymellaceae > Macroventuria > Macroventuria anomochaeta. Next base: position 428,793 of record NW_022985373.1, read on the forward strand.
GACATCGAGGAGGAGCTTCAGGCAGAAAGAACAGCGTATTGCGGACTCGAGGAGATGCCAGAGGTGGGGGAAGACATGGGCTCAGACGACGAGTCGAACGACCATGAGGAGGATACACCTGTGTCCGGTCAGGCGCCGAAGAAGAGGAAGTCATGGAGTGACAGAGAGGACTCGGATGAAGAGATGTCAGAAGACGAGCGGCCACGGCAAAGATTACGAAGTAATTCCGTATGGCTACCCAATGCAACTCGATGGCCAACACTGACACTCTGCTAGGGAGGCTCAATACCGTCATCTCCAGACCGAAGACCAGTGCGGCGAGGTCTGATGATCGAGAACCAGCTCGGCGGATCCTCCGACTTCTCACGATCAGACTCACGAAGCCGCTCAGCATCTCCGTCGATAGTAGCTCCGAAAGAGCAGCCTGTCAAGAGCTTACGGGAACAGCTCGTGACAATGCGAAACAAGTACACCAATGTGCTCGACAAGTACTATCAGCTCGGCGCCTCATACGCAGAACCCGTATCCTCCCTCGTCTATGCCCTGGCCTCAGAACTCGGTCGTGAAGATAACGATCTCCTCTGGAATGCAATAGTGGGTGTAAGCAGTCTGGAGCTGTATGGTCGGACAGGAAGCGGTGTTGGATTGAACCCCCTCTCGGCAGCTGGTGGTTCTGCAGGCTGGAATGGCAATCGGGGAGAGCAGATTCGTTCAGTCTTCAGAGACGAAGTACGGCGACTGAACCCCGTTACAGATCCTCAAGGCGTAGCTCGTGATGCGAGCTTGGGCGACTCTAGCGGCGTTATCCCCACAAGTGCACGCTCAGCAACAGACAAGTCAATACGGCTGTCTCCAGAACCTCGCTTCCTTCTCCTACGGCATTGGTCTCTCTACGAAAGCATGCAGCACTCGCCCTACCTCTCCGCTAAGCTACACATGTGGAGCGAGCAAGGGCAAAAACGACTGAACAAGCTGCTGGCGAAGATGGGCGTCTCACTCTCTGAGTGCAAGCAAAACTACACACACATGGACATGGAGCTCAAACGCGGGCTACGAGAACGACTGCTGAAGTTCGCGCCCCAATACGGACTCGACGGCCTCGTCCCTCCACCACCACGGAGCGGAGATATGAAAGACGGCTGGGGTTTCGTCCGCTGTTGGGGCTGGAAAGCCTGCCTCTCTGCCGTCGACGCCTCCGTAATCCTCGGCGCCATCCTCGAAGTCGGCGACGCAAAATCCCTCTCCCAATCCTCCTTCGAGCCCACAAACTTCGTCGGCACAAACGACCACGGCGACACAACCGCCGCCGCGACTCAAGAAGAACAAGACGAGGCGCAGGAACATATCGTAGCCCGGTTTTGGACGGCCTACGACGCCCTTGGCCAGATCGATAAGCTCGTTCAGCATATTTCTACAGCACAACACCTCCACCGTGCTATCCTACGAACAGGAACAGCACTGATTGAGAAGAAACAAATCAGACATCTCCGTGCCTTCCGCATGGCCGTCGTAAAAGAAGGCCCAGACGTACAACTCTTCACACACCCCGGCGCCCTCACAAAACTCGCGCTCTGGATCGCCGAAGCAATCGTCGAACTCAACGGCACGAAGGGCAAGAACCGCGGCTCCGAACTCGTGATGGCCGGTCTCGACGACAGTCGAGGGTTGTACGTCGTTGTCGGCCTGGGCGGTGGCGGCGCCACAGAGTCTGCGAAAGAGCGACTGCAGAAGAGAGAGAAAAAAGCCAAAGAAAAGGAAGAGAAGCAGAGGAAGAAGGAGGCCGAGGCGAGGAAGAAGAGGGAAGCGAAGAGGCAGAAATTGGAGGCTGCGGGGTTGGATGAGGATGAGGTGGAGGACGATACTGAGGAAGAAGACGATGAAAGCGAAGATAGCGAGAGTGAGGATGAGGATGAGCAGAAAACTGGCGCGGGGAGGAATAGGTTTGGTAATGCGTTCCAGGAAGTCGTCCGTGAGACGGGTGCGCGTGTGCGTATGGACTCTTTTGAAGCGTGTGTCATCGAAATCAGGAAAGAGGATCTTAGTGGGTTCCTGGAGAGGCTGAGTATGAAGGCTGTTGTTGGCTAGGCTGGCTAACTGCCTATGAGAATAGTATGGTTGGTGGACACGTGTCTGGTGGTTTGGATGCACGGTATGGTATGGTATGGCATGGCATGGCGAGGCATAGTTTGGATCGGAGTACCCCACCCCATGGCGTTCTATTGGTTTGGCATATGTAGCAACGCGATGATCTTTGGCGTTTTGTTTGAGCATAGCGCATCATAGCACAGCAACTTTATTCTCATCTCAGTAGATGAGTGCCATTGTCAGCATGTTGTGGCTAACCGCTGTTTCCGCAAGGTTCTTAAATGGTAGGTACATCTTGGGTGCGATCACGCCTGCCAATTCAGCACAGTTTTTCCCTTTGCATCAACTCTACGGCTCTTATCTCAACACCCAAGGCGCAGACTGGCATGCACGTGATGCAGGTATGAATCTAGAATTTGTATAGCTACTTATACACTGCCCGCTCTTAGCAGCTTACTTTTGTATAGGAACGCTGCCTCGCACGCTCTAACAATTTTCAATCATTATCGGTGCTTGCAGAAATGTGCAGAACCCCTGACCTTGGTACAGTGATGCGTACATTAGGTACGTACCGTGGTTCATAAAGGCGGACAGCCTTGTGAGTGGCCGTTCACCACGTTGTTACCCTGCAGGACATGTACCAGACTGTCAATTCTGTCAACCAAGCTAGAAACAGCCACTTGGAAGCCTTGATTCTTACATAACGTAAGTCTGTTGCGGTAGTAACCAAGTTCAGGGGGGTCTGTACATCTCAGCAACCATAATACAATGAGCGACCGCGACAGGATCATCCGCCGGATAGTGCCTACTTTCCGAAATCGAATCAGAGCCAAACACTTACGACGGCAAAGATGGGAAGACATACCGGAGACAGTACTGCTGTGCACAATCCAACGTACCACTGGCCTGACGTTCATCGATGTGGGCCGATGATGTCTTGTACGACAGTATGGCCACCGTCAATGCCTCGCTTTGAGCTACGTCTAGGGCACTGAGGTGGATCCTTTCCAAACAGCGAGAGGTAATCTTGCGGGCCTGGCCCGAGAAAGTGCCTTTGATCTGTCTGTAACCGCAATCGCATACCCAGCACTATTCTGGACAGCATGACAGCCGCCAGAATGGTCGGAATCACGTACCTATGGGTCGACTGCTTCTGCATTGTACCAGACGATGATGCTACCAAGCCCCGACAATTAGCGGCAATGGCATCTATCCATGCTAGTGCATACTTCACGATCGTAGCTGCCGATACCGATGGCGAAGTGCCCGGGCTGCTAGCTCTTAGCTCGGAGCGTCCTCGACGAAGGTCTTACAGCGCATTCGAGTTCAGTCCTTCCAGCCATGTATTCGAGACTTAGCCAACCTGCGACGACGACGACGACGACGATCATCAAAAGACATATTTCAGCCGTGCTTGGACAATTCAAGAGTACAAACTGTGTCGCCGACGTCTCGCATTCCATGAGCAAACCGCATCGTGGTATTGTAAAAAAAAAAAAGGGTGCCGAAGAAAGAACGTAGAGAGAATGGAGTCGATGACCCGAACTCTCCTGTCTTTCTCTCCAACGTCATCCGTGTACCGAACTACCTGGATCCTTTGGACCCGATGGCCGAACATCAAAGCGTACTCGGCATGGTGGAAGAATACAGTGCACGCAATTTATCGTATCCAGAAGACCTACTCGACGCTTTCGGTGCCCTTGATGACTGCGCAAGGGCACACCATGTAAGGCGACATGCTTTTCGACCTCTTCTCTACTAGGAAGATCTGTGCTGTTGTGTCTGAGAAATTCTCGATATCGGAAGAGCTCTAAAATCAGCTTGTCCCATTGTGTCGCCTGGGAGTGTCTCCAGGGTCTGAGTTTGGTGCTTGCCTTGTTGACGAGGTTCTTGAGGGTAGAAAGGCAGGTGCTTTCGTTTTCCTGATCATATAGCTGGAGGAATCGATATTGCCGTACAGGTTGATCGGCGCAACTCCGCTAGACTCTCAAAAGATGTTTCTGTACCGAGCAGGGCAGGAACGGAAGAGGTGGATGTCAGGACTGGTCGAATAGAAGAAGACCTTGTGTCGTCACATGAAAAGAGTATCAAATTCTGGGTATCACTTATCTAAAACCAAACCTCAATCTCGCTCACATTGCTCGTGATCAAACAATATCCTTAGGATCCTTAACAAGCGTATCCATACTACTTCTCCCATCCGTCCCCTTACTTTTCGGCGTCTCCCACCCACTGAACCTATCGCCTCCACCCTCAACCTTCACATGTATGTGTGTTTCAACTTGTATATCTCTCCCCTCAGCATCACTCGAGCCCCTCGACCCACCCCCGGACCCCTTCGTCGTAGTCTCCAGCGGATAATCCCCATTATGACTCGGCAACGGCCGACTCCGCGCGCTGCCAATGGTTGGGTAGATGTGCGGCGTGCTGGGCGTGTCGCGGCGGTGGCTCGAGAAGACGCCGGGCAGGCATTTGGTCATGAGGGGACGCAAGAGCGGCAGGCAGGAGCAAATTATGCCGACATTTGTTTCGACGGAGGACCAGGTTGCAGCGGCGGGGTTGTCGTAGCTTTGGTCGGTGCTGTTGGATATTGCGACAAGAGATTGGAGGCGTAGGATGGAGACTATGCAGACGCTGTGTATTGTTAGCGTGGTGAGCTGAAGATGAAACGTGGGCGCATGTTGTATTGTGGGAGAGTGTGGTACGCCGCTGCATAAGCGACTTCTAGGTTGCACGAGAAGGAGTAGGTGCAGATGATGAAACCTCGGCTCCGCTACGCGATTCTCACAGGTGCAGGAGTGGGAAGGTGCTACTTACAAGCCACCGACAGCGAAGATTCCGATCAGAGCTGACTTCTGTCGTTTTCCGAGCCGCAGACGCCGGATTACCGGCATGGGGAGGATGATGATGGCGAAATCAGTCGTGATATTGATGGCGGCGTTTGTGAACCACATGGCAAATTGATCTATACAGCGAGCGCGTTCCTTGGTCCAGAATGCTTGCACCGGTACGCAAGCGAAGATGCTGCCGAAGACTGTCCAGGTGGTGTAGCAGATGACTACGGCGAAGACACACCAACATGCGACTTGGAACTTTCGTGTGGGGAATACTCGGTGGTATTGCAGCAGAATCGAGCTTTTCGTCAGTCCGAGGGCAAGGTAGTAAGCGATCAGAGATGCCCAGAATGACTAACATATGTTAACGCCAGAAAACGCGAAGCGTTGAACAATCAGTACCTTCGATACTTTGACATTGTCGTCCCATGAGAGAGTGTTAGCATGCTTGCCCATGCCCCATTTTGCTTCTGCTTCGGTTTAGCTTCTGGTTGACACAACGATACAGTGCACCTACGGTATGCAATGCAGACTGTCAGGCCAATAGAGAATAACTGGAGAACTATCAGTCAATGGTCCTTGGGTTTGTTACTCAGAGAAGACTCACTGTTGCCACTATGATCAGATGGTCCTCGATTCCCGGAGCGCGAACAATGAACCATCGAGTGTACAGTCGTAGAGCCACGCTGATGAAAGCTAGGACGGTAAACGCAACAGATACGTCGAAGGCCTGTCGACCACGCGGATTGTCGCTACCGTGGAGCATAGTGGAAGCGTTCGACGATCTTCACTTGCGACAAGGAAGTATTGGTAACATATAGGTGTTAGAGTGAGCTCGGGCTTCTCCACGAGAACTAAGTGTCCCACCGAGGAGCAGTGTTCAAGTTTTGTTTAAGCAGCAAATTCTCTGGGGTGCGCATGCTTAAGACATCACCGGATGGTCGATGTGGGATTTTGTGGGGACACGGCAGGGCCGTAGGGGCTTTGTTGCAACGTGCACGGTACGACGCACTGGAACGAGGACCTCGCTAGCTGCGTATACGTGCATTAGATCCTGGAATTGCAGTTCTTTGCGGATAAACAACCTCGGCTGACTGCATTGCGGGGACACAGCTCAGATATGTGGTTTGAAGACAGAGGACTGTGAGCACATCTCTGCATAAGACCTGCTTCCCTCAAACCGAGAGACTTTGTCTCTGCTGCACGGAGCAGTCCAGGGTGTTTGTAACGTGGCGAGTGGTTGTGGATAGACTACGCGTTATGGATTAGATCAGCTAGATATCCACTGACGTTCAGGAGACCCTCTCGAGTCTCATGGGGGTCATGCCTCTTTTGATACCATGGACAAGGCTATACCTGGCCAACGGGTCTAAGGATGGCGTTGATCCAACTGGTCCTGTACAGATCTGCAACAAAAGGTTGCACGACCCTGAACTCGTGGGTATTGGAAGAGCTCGGAGCGTCTCAGGCCGACGTACGCAACTCTTTGATAGTGCAAGCCACAAGACGAAGTTTTGCTCCCTGCATTAGCAGTGCTGGGTAGCTCGAGAGCCTCACTTCGCTTCTGAGTTTAGGAGCCGCTCAGTTGGGCTCGCAAAACTGCAACCAATGATCAGCAAATGTTAGCGAGAGTGATGGCCCACTGAGATTCTGGTCGACGTCTGAGAGTGCGGCAGCTACGAGGTAATTTGTGGACGACGAGGGACTCTGGAGAGTTTCACGTGCTTCTGGAAACAGGGCTCTTGTACACGCAGCCACCATGTTGTTGAGGTTCTTCCTTGCGCGTTGATCCTTCTGTGCTCGTTTCAGGGCGACATTGGCTGCAGAGCGAATTGACGTTTTGAAAAGTGTGGGCCAAATCTGTCCAAGCAGGGTGTCCCCATCGATTTCGATTACGCGATGCCGCGGCCCGGTATCCTGCCGTATCCCAACAATGGGGCAGCCGAAAGGTGCCGGCGGACGCTATCCTCCTGACAGCAAGGTGAATTTTCCAATTCTTTATTTTCAACGAATTGGATGTGATGTTGTGAGGTGCCGGATCTACACGAGCCGTGTCGCGACAGGGGCGGCTGCATGCTGGAAATTCTTGCAGAATCCTTCGCGCATCCCAAATCTTGAGACGTCCATAGTCGTGGATCGGCCAGGATGTAATGTGCTGCAGGTCATGCGGAACACGAGTGTCGATTGGACTATCGACCAGTAAATTGCGTGCTGGATGTGGTGCGGATGAGCAGTCTGCTAACCAGTTGAAATGATGCTCTACCATGATCAGCATGGCGAGCTGCGTAGAGTTTATCAGATTGCTGGTGCAGGACGGTCATGTCAAGTTTTACCTCTGAAAGCAAAGTTTCGAAATCCGTCAAGGGTCACTCGGTGGACGTGGGGGCGGAAAGAGCGACGGGAGCGGGCCTCTTGCTGTGCCGTCGCTTCTCTCTCCATCTGAGTTTGAAAAGCGACTGTCCCTGACGTGAGGTTGCAGCGAAGCTGACTGAAGTCTCCTGATCCTTCCCGAAGATGTGGTTCGAGGTAGGTCTCCCGAGCATGTAGTCTGGCGAACGTTGGTGTGCTGCATATGAGAACTGGTCGAGTCAGCATCGTAGCAGGGCGCCTGAGCGGTGTTGTCATGTTGTTCGAAATGATATTGACCTCACCGGAAACTGCTATCCGCGTCCGAAGCGTCCGTGGAGACAATCGCGTCCGCGGAGGCCATAAGGATATGTCTACTGTAAACCTTTTGTGCGCAAGCGCCCTTGACCAATCCGCGAAGTCACGTTAGAGTATACAGAGTCTCCAAAGTAGTTGGAAATGAGTTCGTGAGAGTGCATAGAAGGAGCTTACAAGAGAGGAAAGAACGTCCTGCATGTATAACGTCGCCACGTCAAGGAGCTAGTTACATAGGAACTGGTGACGCGACATTCTCGTGTTCAATCGTCAATCATCCATGTTCGTTGCGGATTCTCATCGAGCCGCTATCCTCAGTCTTCCCAATCCTCGCTCTCTCCTTTTTTTATTCGACTGATCAATAATCTTCTGATCAAGACAAAACCACCACCTCCTGTAGAAGTTCTCTCCTACTTCCCACGCCTCCTCAACAAACTCATTGCCTTGTCCCCACGCGACCGAGTTTCCATGCACCCGGACCCCACCACCATCCTGGAAATCATCGAGATCTTGGACAAGCTGGGTAATTGCTTTACTTTGGCGCGCTGGTGACAAGCTGCCCGATGTGTCTGAGAACGGCCACACGCCATATATGTTTGTCCCACCATCATCTTCTTCCCGCGCTATGGGCGGCCGCAGCTTGCTCGGCATTGCCAAGATGCAGATGAGCTTCTCCCGCATGGTTGGCCAGGGGAGGAGATCGAGGGCTGGGTGATGCGGGATGATGAGTTGTGCGGGGACGGGCCGCAGGTTCGCTGGTAGAGAGGAGTGGAGAGACAAGGATGAGGGCAGGACGTGTAGGTAGGAGGGATCCCAGAGGTTTTCGCAGATGTCGAAGGCCGTCGCTATGGACATGAAAGCTTGGACCATGCTCAGGACGGGAACGGTCAGTAAGCCGCCGTCGGCTGTGAAAGGGAACGCAAAACTGTTCGACGGAGGCCGCTGCTGCCATTCCGCCAGCTCTGGGGTAGATGGCAATGGTGTCGGAAGAATGGGGAAATCTGACAGACACGATTAGTCGAGATTCGACGATGGGACATCTCAGTGCCTACCGCTGAAGTCCTGCACCAAGCTCGTGTTGAACGGGTCGCCGTGGATCGCATACCCCGGCAAGTCATCTTCGCAAGGCACACTTATGAGCTCTACGGTGGTATCAGGATTCTCAGGAATCGAGCTGGCTTGCGGTGATGCATCATCGCTACGGGTTGGGCAATGATCAACGAGACTCTCAAGGCCTTTGGCATGCGCTTCTAGTGCTGCGATCCTCTCTTTCCGCCGCTGACCTGCACGTACGTGTTATCTTCGGCGTCGAAGACGAAGCAACAAGGCACATACGGTATCGTCTTTGCGCGAGTACGTTAAGCACTCTCTTCCGGTCTGGATTGCCCAGATCAGGCACGTCTTTGGGGGTACGGCTCTTCTGTACGCGATCTGCAGGCATCGTTATGATATGGGAGCATATCGTTAAGCTCAGGGTGTCCAGCAGAGGGAAAGTGGACCGCAGTGTCGAGATATAATGGTGTGCGGAGGCCATAACGTTATGCTCACGACTGAGCTAACTGATTTTGTCGCATCAAAGCGAGGTACGAAGTGCGTCTGCGGCTGACATGACCATCAGTGACTGGCTAGCATTGGGGGCTCTAACACTAGGCCTCGCCTTTACACTCTGGAGCTGACAAAGTCGATCAAAGGCGGTATCTTGATTATACTTACTGCCTGCTCGTAGCTCACATAACGTTATCCCATCTGCTACAATGCAAAGGTATGGCGGTGGCCGCTTCCTGGCATCTATAAATCATGCAAATGCGCAAGAAGATGCAACAGCAAGACTGCATTTCATACCACTTTGCAATCCACCACTATCGTCGACACAAACTTGATCATGTCGCACGCATCTCACAACGAAACCAACCCTCTCCTCAACACACCCCTCAAACCCAAGACCGAGCCTGCAGACGAGCCAGTGTCAGCAGGCACCCTCTACGCCATCAAGGCACTGTCGTACGTCCGCATCGCTGGGGGAGCAGCATGTCTCGTAGCACCACAATTCGCATGCGCGCTCTTCCAATACAACGTCCCGGTCGGCTCAGCCCTACTCGTGCGCATGGTCGGCGCCCGCGACGGTGTGCTGGGTGGGCTGCTGCTCACGGCCGAAGACAAGAAAGCTCATGACGGCGGAAGGAGGGAGATGAGAAGAGGGCTTTGGACGGGCATTGCGGCGGATGCTATTGATATTGGGAGCTTGGCGTATGCTGTTGCGAAGGGTCATGTGGGGCAGCCCACGGGAGGCTTGTTTGGTGCTGGGGCTGTGGTTTTCATTGGGCTGGGTGCTTGGGGGCTGAGGGGGTTGAGGGGGTGAGGGGGTGAGGGGGTGAGAGGGTGAGAGGGTGAGAGGGTGAGAGGGTGAGGGGGTGAGGGAGGGGGTTGTAGGTAGTCTGCGATCTCGATTGGGACGAAAGATGGGACAGAGTGTTAATCGTGTGATTAGACCACAGGTGACTGCGCAATTGGTGAAGGTGTACTCGTGACAACGCGCTGTTGACACGCGTAGCCCACGGGCGGCGGGGCTTGTGTTGGCGCCCTAGCAACGAACCACCAAGGCTGCCTAATTGGAACACAAACATGACGATAGCGCCTCGCACATGGACAAGCCAACGTGCAGGCGTTGAGGCTCTTGCTGCCACCTACTAACACTGTCGATGAACAGCAGCTCACGGAAGTATCGCGCGCCATTTGCGCCTCTAGACACGCTCTCGTCACCCCAGAAGCCGGCCTACGCCCCGCTTGCGACGCCTGCATCCTCCTTCTACGGCGATTCCAGCTCGCTGTTCGACGAGGCCTCCAGCCCATACGCCCCTCCGCCCAGCACGCAATCCAGGATGGTGCGCGAGCGCGAGCCGACAGCGCTGCCGCCGCGCCCTGAGGCGCAGAAGCCAGCACCCTCTGCTGGCATGCAAGAGCGGATTGCAGCACCGCAGTTCGGCCAGGCCAGTCCGCTACGCAACCCGCTCAGGCAAGACAAGCCGAAGCATTCGCATCTGTTCAACGTCCCCAGGCCTGGCCAGCCGAGGCCAGAGCACCACCAAGCACCCGCCCGCGTCCCCAACCCGCAGACTCTTCCATCATACAAGCCCCCGCAGTTTGTCTCAGCACAGCCGCAGCCCGCCGCCAAAACAGACGCTTTCGGTCGACCGCTCGATGACGACTTCTTCGAGATCCCGGCCAGCAGCTTTCAGCCCCGACAGTCGCAAAGCGTAGCAGTGCCCCGCCCATACAACCCGCCCGCGCAAACCGTACAGCCGCCGCCGCGATCTCTCTACTCGTCCATCGGCCACAGCAACGGCTTCCAGCCGGTGAACAAGGGCGCGCACAACCCTCTGCAAGACGCCCGGAAGACAGTTATTCTGGACGACGAGGATGACTTCGATCCTGACGCAGCCGTGTTCGCAGACCGCGGCCGATTCGGCGCACCCGACCTGGACGCCTACGTCGATCAGGGACAAGCGAGTGAGAACATCAAAGCGCTCCTTGAGGGTGCGTTGGACGGGGACGACGAGAAGATTCCTCGCACACGAGGGCGAAAGAAGAAGAAGCAACAGGCGAAGGATGCTGCGAACTCGCTGGCCGACCGGCTTAAGGCGCTGGAAGTTCAGGACGAGGAAGCCAAGGCTGAGCCCAAGGACGAGGGGGAGGGGGAGGAGGAGGCAGACGATGAGGAGGACGACGGCTTTGTTGACGGTCTCAAGGTCAGCCTGTTGCCACATCAAGTCGATGGTGTCGCGTGGATGATTGAGAAGGAGACCGGCGCACACAACAAGCGAGGCAAGCTGCCCAAGGGTGGAGTCTTGGCCGACGACATGGGTCTGGGAAAGACTGTGCAGTCGATGGCCCTCATCCTATCGAACCCTCGACCGGAGAAGGGCGCCGAGCCAGAGAACAAGAAGAACAAGATCCTGGATGTTGTCGGCAAGGGCACGCTCGTCGTCGCTCCGTTGGCACTGATCAAGCAGTGGGAGTCTGAGATCAACACCAAGGTCGCAAAGTCTCACGCACTCAAGGTTCTGGTCCACCACGGCCCCAACCGCACAAAGTCGGCCGACAAGCTCAAGCAGTATGATGTTGTCATCACAACCTACCAAGTCCTTGCATCCGAGCATGCCCAATGCGGAGACGGCCCTGACGGCCTCAAGAAGGGTTGCTTTGCCGTGCACTGGTACCGCATGATGCTCGACGAGGCACACACCATCAAGAACCGCAACGCGAAGATGACCAAGGCCTGCTACGAGGTTCGTTCGCATTACCGCTGGTGTCTGACCGGCACACCAATGCAGAACAATCTCGATGAGCTGCAGAGTCTGATCAAGTTCCTCCGCATCCAGCCCTATTGTGAGATGTCGAGTTGGAAAGACTCCATCACTGGTCCCATGAAGAACGGTCGTGGCAACCTTGCTATGCGACGACTGCAGATCTTCCTCAAGGCTTTCATGAAGCGCCGAACCAAGGACGTGCTCAAGAAGGACAGAGCGCTGACTTTCGGCGGCAAGGCCAAGGACGGCGCAGAGAAACCAGCCTTCCAGATCGTTGCGCGAAACGTCGAGACCATCATAGGAGAGTTCACGGCCAAAGAGCGCGCGTTCTACGATCGCCTATCTACGCGTGCGCAGGACCGCCTCGAGGAGCTCATGGGTGGTGAGAAGCAGGATTACATTGGGGCTTTGGTGTTGCTGCTTCGTCTGCGACAAGCTTGCAATCACCCTAACCTTACCAAGAGCAATGTCAAGGACGATAAGGATGCGCTGACTACCGGATCGAAGCAAGGACCTCAGACCGGTTTCCAGACCCCTCGCAAGGCCTCCAAGGGCGACGATGCTGATGATCTTGCGGATCTGCTGGGCGGCTTGAGTGTTGCGACCAAACGCTGTGACCTGTGTCAACGCACACTGAATCGCGACAACGCCGCGAATGGTGCCATTCGTTGCAACGACTGTGAGGAGGATCTCAATGTTTCGTCAAAGAAGTCAAAGAAGCACAAGAAGAAGCCTCGCAAAGACAAGCACGAGTCCGACAAGATTAAGAAGCCTTCCAAGCCACTAGTCATCGAGGACCATGACGAAGATGATGAAGAAGACCATGTAGTCCGACCCGCAAAGTCGTCTCGCCAGCGCCGCGTCGTCGTAGACAGCGATGACGAAGAAGAAGAAGAAGAAGAAGAAGAAGAAGAAGAAGAAGAAGAAGAAGAGGGCGAATGGCTAGTGCCTGAGGACCAGCAACATTCTGAACTCCTGGGCAAGGCCGGTGGCACAGACGATGAGGATGCTGAAGGCGGTGGAGATACACTGGCATCCATCGACTCTCAAGCATCCGTGAGTGTCGATGATAGCAAGAGCAACCTTGACTCTTTCATCGTGCATGACACCGACAGCGAGGACGAGGCGCCGGTGGTCCGCAAGAAGTTGTTCACGAACTCAAAGCCACGAACCGTCAACCTCGTGTCCGACAACGAGGACGATTCAGCTACAGAAGCAGACTCCGCGTCAGACTCGGGCTCAGACGACGAAGACGCCTCAGCTTCCGAGACCGAAGAGTCCGACTCCGACTACAACACCTCAGACCTCGTCCCCTCAACCAAAATCCGCCAACTCCTCCAGATCCTCGAGAAAGAAACACCCGACCACAAAGTCATCGTTTTCTCGCAGTTCACTTCCATGCTCGACCTCATCGAACCGTTCCTCAAGCGCGCAGACTTCAACTTTACGCGTTACGACGGCAGTATGCGGAACGACCTGCGCGAAGCCAGCCTGCAGAAGCTGCGCGAAGACAAGCGCACCAGGGTGCTGCTGTGTAGTCTCAAGTGCGGAAGCTTGGGTCTCAACCTCACAGCCGCCAGCCGTGTGGTCATCATGGAACCATTTTGGAACCCCGTAAGTCTTCCCTCTCCAACCTCCCCAATATGCCGAAATACACACTAACGCACGACAGTTCGTCGAGGAACAAGCAATAGACCGCGTCCACCGCCTCAATCAAACCGTCGACGTAACCGTGTACCGTCTCTCCATCCACAACTCCGTCGAAGAGCGAATTCTCGAGCTGCAGGAAGCGAAAAGGAAACTCGCGCAGGCGGCTATTGAGGGCGGCAAAGCCATCGGCAAGTTGAGTATGAAGGATATTTTGAACTTGTTCAAGAGGGAGGCGGAGTATGATCATACAAACGTGGATCAGGCAGAGGAGCAGGACATCTTCGCTAAGAGGAGGGTGCTTGAGAGTGCTGAGGTTGGCGGAAGGGGCGAGACGACGGCGCCACGTCCCGCGCGGAAGGCGGGGAGTTTGGGGTTTAGGAAGGAGAGGAAGGAGGACAGTGTTTATGGTCGCCGTTGAGGGTTTTTGGGCACGAAATGCATAGGACTGCATGATTGATGATGGGCGTTGAGGTGTGCTGGGTACTGGTTTTGGGTATGGCGGCATGATAGATGGGCGTTATAAGACTTGTTCACGACTTCTCAATCTTCCTACTTTCATCGGAATGCCGATTAACGTACCGACTCGTGATCGACTTCCATTCAACTTATTGGTCACAGCGACGGGTGCACTCATACTACATTCAGGTTTCTGGGTCGCGGCACAGCAATTTCCCGAACAAGCCTTCACCATCAATTGTATACGAGAGTATCAACTCGCCTGTTTGACGCCGGGACGGGAAGACATATATGCCGAGAAGATAGTGTTTGAGAGTCGTAGTTACGCGGGCAGTTTCGGGCCCAGAAGGGATTCCGTGTGTGCAGGAGGCGTTCATCCGATACCTCGTCACCAGAACGTCTCCTAGGGACGACAGAGGAGGTGATGCCTAACAAAGGCGCTTGCTAAAAGACTTGGCATCTCTGTCTTATCGACGAAACACGAAGAATCGTGATTGCTTTCATTTCGTTCACCAAGGAATATCACAACCTGGTTCGCTTTCCTCTCAACGCTGTCCCAATCTTCCGCTTTGGTTGGGGTCAAATGCAATGTTGTTGCGTGTTCTGGACCTGGTCCGCGTCGTCCTCTAACAGTGCTCGACTATCCAGAGTTCAAGCAGCGACGTGAGCTCTCTTCGCTTCCTTTGTGCCGGTACAAGGAAAAGAGTGTGCGTCGGACATGAGCATGGTGTACGTCTAACGGACCGAACCGTCTTGGGTCGTGATGTTGAGTAATTTTCTGTATGTGTCTTTGCGTACCGGCTGCAACGGCCTTTGTATGCCCAACATCGCTCTTCGTAACGAAATCCTCCGAGACGAACTACGCTCTCGTGTCTGCTCTGAGCCTAGGCCCGCAGCGGTTCTTTCCCTGAGCCTGTACATACATATGTACCAAATCGATGTATATTGAGGTTTTGAGAATGATGGTGCGGAGGGTGAAGAAATTATTATTGGGTATATTCCTATGCCGCTTCCTAGTTTTCCAAACACCAAAACGCCTCGCCATGCTATGCAATGCCTGTTATGCTTTCCTCTCTTCCCAATTAGACCGTGTTCTCCTAGAACCTGCAATCCTGGCCGATCACCCAACCTCCGCGTCAGGAAACCACTGCTTCACCCCGCTATCCAGCACCTTCGGTCCCACCGGTTTAACCAGATACCCATCACTCCCCGCCTTCTGCGCATTCGCCCGATCACTCGGACTATCCTGCCCCGTCACAATGAAAATGACGCTCTTATCCCACCCATACTCCTTCTCCAGCTCGCGAATCTGACTCGTCGCACCAATGCCGTCGCAGACAGGCATCTGCAAGTCCATTAACACAAGCTCGAACGGCCGGAGTGTAGGCGGATGTGCAATCGAAGATCCAGCGATCGTCTCTTTAGCGAGGAGCCAAGGATGTGTGCGCGAGGGTGTTGGTGTCAAGTCCGCGGGGGAGCGGTGCTCGGTGAAGAGTTTCACGGCTTGCGCGCCGTCGGTGGCAGTACAGTATGGGATGCCGCGGCGGTTGCAGTACATTGCCAGTAGGCGTAGATTGACTGCGTTGTCGTCGACGAGGAGAGTCATTGGTTTGTTCGAGCGAGGTGGAGGGGGGATGGGATTTTGAGCGATGCGCAGGGCGGAGACGGATTTGGCGAGTTCCTCTTCGACGGTTTGTTTGGGAAAGATGGAACTGCGGTGTATGAGGTCGGGGGCTGTAAAATTAGGGTCGTCTTCGAGCGCGTTGCATGCGGGTGTTGCTGGTGGAGTCGGTTCGAGGGAGATGCCGCCTTCGAGCAGGATTGGCTGAGTTGCTTTCGCTGTCACATGTTCGGCGAAGACAGCGTCGGCTTCTGCAAGTACGTCCCCGATGGTGCGTGACGTGAACGGACCCTTCGTGTAGATGACGTTGCTGTCCCGCAGATATCGCTGTCCGGCGAAGTTGATGACCAGATCGTTCTCAGGTACGAGACAGATAGCGACTTGGTCGTCACTTACTTGTTTTGTAGTCTCGTACAGCTTTGTAAGGTCGCGCGTGTAGCCCAATATAAGTAGTGGCTCTGATGGACTCTGAGATTCTGTGTATCCTAGCTCGGTGAGGTATTCTGCAAAATTGTTGCCAAGCAGCGATGTAAGGTCTTCCGCGGGAAGCCTATTGAACACATGCGGCAGATGTGTGAACTCTCTCCGGTTCGGCGAGAGCGAGGAGGCGCACGTGGGATCGTTGAAAGCAACACGAAAATGTGATCCTTTACCAACTTCGGACGACACCAAAGTGACATAGCCGTTCATCAGGGTGGCCAGTTTCCCGGCCAACGTCAGACCAAGTCCGGCATCGGTGGTGTGATTGTCGACCTTCTCGTAAGCGTCGAAGATTCTTCGTTGATTTTCCAGTTTTATTCCGCACCCATTATCCTTGACATCGACTACCATCGAGCGAAAGTCTTCAGTGACGGTGATCGTCACTACCACAACACCGCCAGCAGTGTTCTGGATCGCATTCTGCAGGAGAGGTTGGATGCAGTCGACGAGTAGGCGCAGGTCCAAGGATATAGTATCGCAGCGGTCGGGTACTCGGTGGTTCAGTATGAGGGATGGCCGCAAAGTTACGTCATCAGGCAAGCAGAGTGTGAGCTCGGTAAGTAGTGCCGCCTCGATTTCTTCAATTGTGTGCGTTGTGACAACTCGTTGCGCTTCTGCAACGTCGGCCCATTGGTTGAGCTTGATAAGACTGTTGACGGTCGAGATCAGCTCCCGCGCAGACGTCCGTATGGTCTTGATGTATACGTAAGGGTCTAGCGGGCTGATATGCTCATCATTGGGTGTTACGTCAGGTGTCGACTCAGCAGTCGCGCTGACTACGTTGCGTGACTTCAACTCTTCGGTAAGAAGATCGACCGACCCTAGAATACCGTGTATGGGCGTTCGAAGCTGATGCGTAATTCCACGAAGGAACGTCTCTTTTGCCCTTATAGCCTCTTTAAGCGCCCGGTCCTGCCAGTAGCGGCACAAGGAAGTCGCACACATCTGTATGAACCATGCGTCGATATCGTCGTACACGTGCCGGAAATCTTTCGAGCCTACAACAAGGTAAGTCGGTATCCGTTGGCTTGCGCACTGCGAAAGTACGGTCCGTATCGACCTGTGTGCTACCGGTTCCTGGTGATTGAGGTGCTCGATCATGTAGTTGAAGTAGTCGCTATCTTCCCACAATCCATGCTCGATATCCACTATCGGCACACTCGTCCCATCCCCAAGGTGAAGTATGTCATCTTGCGTTTGCATGATCTTGACCAGAGTCCCTGGATACATCTCGTGAAGCAAATCTTTGACAGCCTCCTCTAGGTTATGGTCCGTTTCCAGTAGCTTCTGCAACTGTGCAAGACGATCCAGCATTTGGCGTCGTTCCTTCTGGCGTCTGGCTCGGTGGGCATGAACGATGTCAGCAACAATCCAATCCGCCAGGCGTGCCAAGGATCTCTGCTGCTCTTTCCGAAGCGGCTCCTGTGCTGAATTCGACGCAACACACAATGATCCAAACGCAACATGCTCGCCGAACTCGGTCTCAAATCGCAAAGGGGCACCAGCGTACGCGCGAAGACCACCAACCTCCACATGAGGGGACTCCCGGAACCGCCAGTCGTCAGTCATATTGAGTAGGGTGAATATCGCCTGCAATTGTCTCAACGTGGATCAGTGAGGACGGTATGACAACTTACACCTGGTGGCTGGTTGACTGTGTGGGCGCAAGTGCTTTCACGGCGGGGTAGCACAGCCAAAGGAAGACCGACAGTTACCATACGGGTGTATGTGTTGTGATTAAGAAGTCCGGCAATGACGAACTCCCATCCCACTGTGTCCCTCGCCAGGTAAACCTTCTCTTGCAGTTTTGACTGAAGCTCGTCGTCCTCAAGTGCGCCTCGAGTATAGTAAAATAGCATCGTAAGACGTAACCTCTCGTTACGTGTTAGGACAGGGAACAAGTACTGGTCGGTCGCACATTGCATCGACGGCCGATCTGGTATTGTTGCTGGAGCCCAGACATCTGTCCGACCAGGATAGACGCGCTCTGCAAACTCGACGGACCAGATATCCAGAGCCTTGGTGGCATTGTCGGCGTCGAAGATGGGTGCTGTCTCACTTGGTCGCTCCGCCGGGGCGGCATGCTTCGAACGCAATACAGCTGCATCAGCCCTGGGAAAAAAGGATGCACGCTGATTGTTGGCGGGAAACATCGAATCAAAGGCGGGGCCGAGGAACCTCCACCATCTGAAGCAAAAGAATCTTGACGAAAGTATTGCGAAATCGAGAGAGACTGGAGTATTGTGGCTGGTGTTGTGTCACTGCTGCCGCAATATGTTTTGGTTTTGGGTGGGAATTGCTGTGAATGGTCTGATAAGCGTCTAGCCACAGACTAGGGCGAGTGAGCAACAGTTCCTGTGTCGCGTGGTTGTCTGGACCGGTCTGAAGGCCATCCCGGGAAGTCCTGGGGGAATTGGGCGCTCAAGTGGTCCTCACCGACGCAAAATCGCAAACGGAGGCAAAGGACGTTGGAGGAGGCCACGAAGGCACGTTAAGACGACGTTGGGTGCCTCGATGCGAAAAGTTGCTCTTGCGGGGCCACTTGCATCCGCGATCTCGATGCACACACACATCGCCGCTACGGGTCCTTAAGAGGAGGGACACGTTCCTGAACATGGGGGTTTCCGATTCAGTGTTTCCCAAAGCCTTGTCTTTGCCTGAAGACAAGGCTGGAGGATCCGGCAATTTTGTCTCTGGCAATCAGCGCCCAGCCAGGTGTGCGCCCGATCGTCGTTGTGCTGCGACCAACTTAGGAGATTGATGACTTTTGACAACCTCTGACCCTCCGGCAGCCTGCGATGTCCCTGCATTGTTTGAGCCTCACTTTCCACCATTAGCTTTCTGTTTGTCGGAACAGCATTTATGTGCAGACACGCTCTTCTCCTACCTGAGCTGGTGTTCTTCTCCCCGGGCCTTCCGCGACGGACCAATCACAAGCTTCGAGACGAATTCGAAGGCTTTGGACCTAGTGAATACCGGTGCGACGAACTGCCTCGTCCCTTGCCGAAGTTTGCGAATATGACGTCAAACAAATGGGGAAACTCGAGACTACTAACGGTCATGATGGCTTTGTGATTGGTGGGCGGCTCGTTGCATTTGCGATGCAATGGCATTGGTGGATGGGATCCGGAAGGGCAGGCCACTCACAGCTTCTGGGCTCTTCTCAATTTGCGGTGTATGAAATTCCATATCGAAACTTGTGCAACCGTAGCCCTGCAGCCTTCAGTGTGTGTGATTGCAACGTCCGTGTTGCTGGTTGGGAATGCGCTCTCTCCTCTTCACGAGGTGCACTAGTGGCACCGTGCTCTCTTATCGGCTACACAGTGCTCGTCCAACTGGGAGAATTCTCTTGGCGTGTGCTGTCAGTTAATGGCGTGCATGCTACATCTCCACTCGGCCAACTACAAAAATATCACCACTGGTTTGCTTCCTGAAATCAGGCCAGATGTCAAAAGGTCAGCGCCAATCAAGGATGACTATCCCAAAAGAGCAGCAGCACCATAAGCGTTCCAGCCTTTTGGAACGCACCCAAACTTGCGAGCTGTTGCAACCCGTATATGACTGATCGGCATATATAAGAGCGCATGATTTGGAATTGAGTAGTCGCAACGAGCTTGTGATTTACCTCTTCAAGTATGATTATTGTACTGGAGTCCCTTGGTTCGTTGTACGCGCCGCACACCAACATATAGGGTACCACCGGGAATATGGCCATTTTTTGGAGATGTTTCCAATACACTAGATAGACATGTGTAGACACCAGCCCTCCGTCCGCGCGCGCCGTGACGCCCAAGAACACACTCTGCTCCTTCTCGGACTCTGCAGCTCCCGCCGTTACAGTGAGCAAGATGCAAATAACAATTGTGCGAACAGTGTGCATGGGTTGGTAAGCTGCATCTACTGCGTCTACAATACTGGATTAGCAGTCATTACAGCCACTTTAGAATCATTAGCCCTGGTAGCGCTTGCATCTCCCCAGGCACTTGCCCCGTCCAAGCGGTGGCAAACATGTGATTAGCATCAAGACCACTCTCAGTGTTGCATCACGTGCCCCGTCAACATTATCACTTTGGTCAATGACAATATCCAGACGTTCATACTCATCATTGCAATCACTCATCTACCATGTATCTCTGTCATCCACCCACGCACCACCTAGCTCAAATCAAACCCAGCCCCACTAAACACACTATACAGCAGCTTCTCCTTCAGCACCGCATAATCCCTATACATCGGCAACTTGAGCAGATTAACACACGTACTCGTACTCGGCAGCCTCTCCTGATCACTCCCTCCATCTCTAATACTGAACCTCGGGTTCAGCGTGCTGAACCCCAGAAGCGGCGCTCGCGGCGTACTGGTCACGAACTTGAGGACCGCGCGCCGCTCATCGTCGCTGATATCCTTCATAATCTTCCAGAAGAGTTGGATGGTGGGGTGCTCGAGCCCGTCGTCGCCGATGACATATGTGCCGCCGTAGATGGTGTTGCGGCGCAGGTCTTCGACGTCGATTTGTGTGCGGGTACCTGAGATCAGGGTCTGGAGTTCTGAGTGGTTGAACATGGAGAGCCAGGAGGGTTGGATCATGGTGCTGAGGCCGCGCAGGAAGGCCGTGGTTTGCAGGTAGGGCTGATTTTGCAGGCGGTGGCGTGCCATGTAGCTGATATAGACGAGGCGGTTTTGGTTGGTGACTGCTATGTCTGCGCCGCCGGGTCTGAGGTCTTTGGTGATGGCTTTTGTTTTCTTGGGGAAGGTGGTGTGGTCGGTGACGACAGTATCAGTGACGGTGAAATTGAGGGAGAAGTCTTCGACATCGCCGGGGTAGGTCTTGAGCTTGTGGAGGCCTTGGTAGAGCTCTTCGTCGAGATCACGGAGGTCATTGAGTGTAGGGCGGTAGCCAGATTCATTGGGTGCAGAACCAGTGCCTCCTGTGAGCGCCCACTTGCGGAGGAAGAAGGGCGCGAAGTTGACATCCACCAAGATGCCTTCGTACAAGCATTTACCGATGATTCGGCCTAGAAACTCGTATCGATGAAGTAGTTCAGTGATCTGTAGTCGGAACTCTGGCGAGTTCTCACGTAATCCAAATTGCTTCAACTGCTCCTTATGCTCTTCAACTGCTGCAGGATTTGGATAGAGAAGGTGCTGATCGTTCTCGACAAACATATCGACAGAGTCTGTAGGCATGAAAGCGCGATTCGTGACGCTGGTTAGAAACTCTTTCGTCACACCGCCGCCATCGATACCAGCCTCAGGTGCGTCAAATTGGTCGACGAAGGTGATCTGTATAGGCTCTTTCAGTCCTTGCCCTAACGAGTAGAACTGCTCGTAGGCGTCCTCGAACTCATTGTCGCGGCGAATTCTTGCAGAGTGCTTGTCACCCGGCCCGCCACCGAACATGATCCTTGCCCGCCAAGCTTCAGGATCGGCGGTGTTCCTACGCTTGGTCATGTCAAGGTGTACGAATTCGCGGAAGATCTTCACTCGGGTTGTGAACGGGATGAAGAATGGCATGTTCTGCAAGATCTCCAGACGCGGTGCGACAGCCTGCAGATACCTTCTCCGTGAAGCCTTGCGCTGCTGCCGTTGTAACCTCTCCAACCTACGCTGCTGTTGTACTCGGCTCGTACCGATCAGTTGCGGTGTGTCGTCGAAATCCTCTTCCTCCTCGTCCACGTCGTCGGCATCTTCGTCCTGGATCTTGTGCCGTGACTCTTCCTCCTCCACCACAGCTGGAATGAAGCCAGTCATGTCAAAGCGTGAAGTCATCAGCCAATGGTCAGCGGGTAGGAATGTGCGTCGTGAGTCTCTCTCGTACACCATGCGCAGGAGCCCAGTGACCAGGCCTTTGACATAGTCGAGACTGAGACCTGCGACACCACCAACAGAAGGTTCTTGGGCTTCCTTAGTGGCCTGACTCTCCACAACCTGATGGTTGTAGAAGTTGAGGCCGGTACTCGTAGTTGCGCGCTCCTCTGTTGGAGTGATATCCGCTGCGTTGAAGTAAAGGGTAAACCCCAGGTTCTTCAGAAACGTCGTCAGGTCCTTTACTTCGGACAGGGGGAGACCACTGTCACGGCCTTGGCTTGTGAAACTGTCTTGTTGTCCCGCAGAGAAGAACTCCTCGTCATCCGTAACTTTCAATACGAAAGTATACAACTCAAGGAAAACGAGTATCACTCTCCACTCATCGGCAATGGCTGCTTCGCGGTTGATCTCTTGTTGCGCTGGTTGCCAGAAACCATGCTGCGTCAAGCCTGATGCGCTGGAGTCTGACGTCTTCGTCTTCAAAAGCTCAATTGCTGCGCGTGAGTCGCGGAAGATGGTCGCAAACACCGATGAACGCTTTGAAGCCTCCCAGAAGTATTTGATTGCCGGCGACTTCCGTCCACCGTCCTTCTTGTCTGAAGGGCCAATGTACAGCCACATACGTATCTCATCACCTCTTCTAGGGAAGAAGCGAAGCAATGCGAGAGCATAATTTGCCAGCTGCCTTGCCTCTTCGATCTTTTCGTCTTCTGAAGTTCCAGAAGCCTGCGACGACCCAGCCAGAAGACTCCCAATTCCTTCTTGGTTGACTAATGACTGCACTTGCTCTTTCAAAAATTGTGTGACTTTGTCCACAGCCAAGTCGTCTTCGTCTGTGAGGTCTATGACGGAGTCTTCGTCGCCAAGGATACTAACTGGAAGCGAATTCAACAGCAGAGATACTACTGTAACAAAGTCTTGGTATATGGCATAGGCCTCTGGCGAATTGAAGTTGTGCGCGTATCGATGGAGGTAGATGAACAGCCCAAGCAACCGTAGCCGGCTAGTGGAGCTCTTCAGCTGGCGGAGTGTTTGTAGACCTGGGTCCTTGAACGATGTGGCTAGTGCACTGGCGAGTAGTTTGTAATTAATGGACTCAGCGAGAGAATCTCTGAACCTGCGTATGAAAGGCGAAGTCGAGTCAGAGCTCAGCAGCGGAAGGGTCATGAAGATGTGACCGAAAGCTTCGTATGCATCCAGTGTGTACCCGGTCACCGCTTTGAGTGGCACGAGAATTGTATGAAGAAGGACCTCCCAAGATCTCCAGTTGATGGCTTCTGCATGGCTATCTTGTACATCTCCAACCTTTGACGAGTCTGCCAGAGTTGGTGCGAGCTTCGATACGGTTTCGGCGAGGGTGTGGTAGTAGAACTTTGCATGCTGAGACGTCTCGGCGGGAATTTGTCCTGCAACGAACTGCAGTATGGAGACGAGGTTTGCGTGCGGCTTATACCACCAAGATATTGGGCCCTTGTTCTTCCGCTGCAAAGCTGCCAGCAGCAACTTCTCCAACTTCAGATATGCCGATGGCCACGATGAGTCTTGGACTTGGCCCTCCAGTTCTACCGTCAATTGCAGTCGGTCGCCGTAGTGTCGTATTCGTTCTAGATCTTGCTCATTCCGCGTAGACGCGAATCGCAGGAGCCGTTGCAACTGCGACAAGGCAGCCCTCTCGCCATCGTATAACGAAGATGAGGCGACATCGCAATCTTTCTCCTCCACGGCGTCCCACTCTTTCCGTAATTGGTCGGCAACCCTTCGTCTGCTTGCATGGCCCCTCCAAACTCTCTGTATCTTCTTCGCCGCATTGAGTGTGTCTCGCTCTCGTTGTCGCTGCGCGCGCTCTTGCTGCGCTCGGTCCAGGGCGGCTTGCGATCCAGCGCCGGTGCCAGGTGTACCAAACGGGTTCGTCTTACGACCTGAGAGATTGACCTGACGTGGCCGCCGTGTGTTGCCGGTGAAGCTCGTGAACATGGTGGCGGGGTCTGTGAATGCGGGCAGTCGATGGCGATACTGAAACCAAGGGTGAGTTCAGCAAGCGACGGTCAATTTATGATAATGTTGGTAAGCGAGCCCTCCAGTCTGTAGACTGTATGGGCTTGATGATGTGCAGTCGTGGTGAATGTGTAGATGCGGACTCGAGGTCCAGCCGAGCGCTATCGACACGTCAAGGTTGCGGGTTGCAGCATGGGTGAATCAGTGGAAGGCTCCGTGGTGAAAAGGAGGACGGGAAGAGCGACTGTGAAAGGCAAGTCGCCTTCGAGTGGCTTCTATCAAGCTCCAGCAGGCATCACGAAGGTAGTAAGCATCACCGCTGTAAAGTCCGGCCGAGGCAAGTCCGTGCGCCGACGTTGACGCCATCCACCTTCACCACCTTCGTTCTTCATCCACTTTTCATTGATTCACATGGTTCTCTCCAAGAACAATCAAACGATAAGGAACAATGCAGTTTGGTTGCCGCCTTATGAATACAGCAACTTGACAGAACTGCATTCCTCCAAATCGAGCATGCTGAATCCACGCACGATGTGGCCTTTTCGATATCCAGCTTGCGCAATGCTCTAGCAAGTAGGAAGCAGCTTCTTGAGTAAAGAGCTGCCAAAACCACACAGGAGACCTAGAAAGGCCTCATCGCTTTGTCGGCGACTGAATTGCTCTACCCTACTGAACATCTCCAGGGTCTACGATAGCTGCCCGGAATCGGTACATGTCCCCTCATGTACCCCATCATCCCTCAGATCCCCACACTTTTTGGGCCCCTACTCCTCAAAGCTGGTCAGCTGAGCTCTTTTGTGCCGATGTTCTACCACGATTTGCTATTGCATTTTGGTCTATACCTTTCA
Source organism: Macroventuria anomochaeta (assembly GCF_010093625.1). Classification (NCBI taxonomy): domain Eukaryota; kingdom Fungi; phylum Ascomycota; class Dothideomycetes; order Pleosporales; family Didymellaceae; genus Macroventuria; species Macroventuria anomochaeta. The sequence goes on from NW_022985373.1 coordinate 453,538, forward strand.
GTCAGCTATTCCCTATCTTTTTGTGCCTCAAATGTACTCAGATCCTCCAGTAACTAGGTAAGGCCCGCACACTACAAACTGCCAACCACCTAGAGTTGAAGACACTTTGCCAACAATGTGGAACATTCTTTGGTAGCGAGTTTACTCACTCATGAGTTCTCACACAATGCCACGGGACAGACTGGGTGGCGCAAAGATCCCGGCCCTGAAATCGCGGAATATTGCGCCAGAGGACAAAAATGCTGGCTGAGGAAACGAGTCAATCATATATATCAAGACCAAGTCGAAGAATCGTTCCCGAAATGCTGCCAGGTGCAGCCTCAAAGGCAGCGAAGTCTCGTCACGAGTGCGGTAGCAGGCATAGGCTTCAGGGTGGTTCACCACCAGCACCACCCCTTTCAGGTTGCCTGTTATTGTGTACTCGAAGTACCCAATGGGTCGTCTAGTAGGCGCTCACAGTACCGCGATCTCGGTGGCAAAGATTCTCCCATCTTTGACCAACTCGGCGAAGACGTCCTGAGACCAAACGCCGACCAAGAGCATGAAAGGCGCTGAGAGTTGGTCATAAGCTTCCCAGCTGACCTCCTCCCAATAGGACTTGTGGTATTTCGGTAGGCATATCTGAGGCGTCTTCCATTGGTTCACGCCACACTCGCGATAATTGTTCCGATCCAGCCTCCTTAGGGAAATATTTTGGATGTAAGCCGTGCACTGTCCCTTTTCCCGGGTATATAAAGCGAGCTTCATAAGGAGATGAGCAATTGATGGGTTGGAGACATCGTACATCGAGCCGTATAAGAGCTGGACTGAGCTGGACTCAGCCGCAGTTGGAAAGGCGCAAAAGACGCCTATCTAATCACCATGGTCTCTCCAAGGCTTGACCAGAGCGCTGTCGTGCATGTTCAAGTGATTCTTGTTGAATTTAACGGGCACGGCGGGCTTACCTTGTTCAGCAATTGCGAGCCTACCGTGCATCAAACAATGGGTTCGTTGCCGGGAGCGACAGGTGGCCTGATGTCTGACGTGTCGAGTGTATCTTCAGCGCCATCTTCGACTTCATCTTGTATCGCAGAATTGGACTTCTTGGGCTCGGTCGTTGCTGCACTGGGTGCTTGGGACTGCTTGTCGCTGCATGCAAGCCGTTAAGTGCGCCTGCCCTCTGCAGTGTCCATGGAAAAGGGCACTCACCTGCAGAAGTTGTTGGAGTCCTCTAAGCCTTATCGGTTTGCAAGCAGCTTCTGGTTTTGCCTAGAATGCCTCCCATATTCTTAGACTACGCGCGGTTGCATCCGGCTCTTTCTGCTATTTAAGAGCCTGCAAGCTGTCGGACCTGCACGTCTTCGCGCTGCTCAAATCTCTCATTGGGTGTTGATGCATCTCGAAAACCGAACGTTTTCGTACCGTTATTGCCTCTGCTGTTCGCTTCGAATTCGTGTGGGACAACGACCAGATGTGCACCTGGGATTTGATTAATATTCCTGAGTCTTAGCAATGCTTGAGCGATCGTGTACGGTATAAGAATATGCGTTGGGATATATGAGTGCGCTCAACTATGTACAAACTACGAGAACTCGCCGTTAGCCTCGTCGGCATCGAGCCAACCTCTGCACATCTGTACAGCACGGTCCCTGAAAAGAACGTTAGCTCTGTCCGGCATACGCAACAGATTTCTCGAACTTACCACTTCTTGAACATCTTCGCACCTTCCTCCTGGCTGACGTTGGGCTCGAAGACCATGCGGTCCTTCTGGTTGATCTCCTTCAGCTCGTCAAACTCTTTCCATACGTCAACTGCGAAGCCAGCCGCGATGGCGGCACCGAGCGCTGTGGTTTCGCGCATAGCGGGGCGGTCGACTGGGATACCGATGATGTTCGCTTGTGTCTGTGGGGACAAAGTTAGCGCTCAGCTCTCGTTGTGATGTCATGGGTGCACTGACCTGCATGCAGAGGTTGCTGTTACTCATACCACCGTCAACAGCCAGCATGTTAAGCTTATGCCCAGAGTCCAGCTCCATGGCATCGAGAATGGCCTTGGTCTGGAAGCATGTGGCCTCGAGGGTCGCTCGCGCAATGTGACCCTGCTCTGTGAACTGTGTGATACCAAAAATTGTGCCCTTCGCGTCGTCGATCCAGTAGGGCGCGAAGAGGCCGGAGAAAGCTGTAACGAAAACGCAGCCTCCATTGTCCTCGACACTCGCTGCAAGGTCACTGATCTTGTGCGAATGTGTGATGAAACCCATGTTGTTCATCAGGAACTTGACACCAGAACCAGCGACAGCTATACTTCCCTCGAGGGCGTACACAGGCTTGCGCTTTCCGCCGAAGTCGTATGCAATTGTTGCGAGCAGGCCATGTTTCGAGATGACAGGCTTCTCACCGACATTGTACAGCAAGAAACAACCAGTTCCATATGTATTCTTCGCGGATCCAGGCGTGAATCCTTGCTGGCCGACCAATGCGGACGACTGGTCACCAAGACAACCAGCTATCCGTACACCCTTAAGAATACCTCTTGCGAGGGAACCGAAAGCATCGGGGGAAGACGATGGGACAATCTTGGGCAGGTTCAGCTTCTTGCGATCGAGCTTGAAGAAGTCCAAAAGTTTGTCGTCATATTGTACCGTGTGCAGGTTCATGAACATAGTTCGCGATGCATTTGTGCAGTCCGTGACGTGGATGTCGCGCTCCTTTCCACCGTTCAGATTGTACAGAATCCAGGTGTCAACAGTACCGAACGATAAGCGACCTTCCTCATAAGCTTTGCGGACCTCCTCGACATGGTCGATGAGCCAAACAAGCTTTACCGAGGCTGGGTATGTAGACAGCGGCAGTCCAGTCAACCCAAGCAGTTCGTCCGCTCCTTCCCTGTTCTTGAGCTCTCGCACCAACCCCTTGGTTCTTGTGTCGGGCCATGCGATTGCGTTGTAAAGTGGCTCACCAGTATTGGTGTCCCATACGACAGTGGTTTCACGCTGGTTGGTGATTCCTATAGCTTTGATGTCTGAGATGTCGTAGTTCATGTCCTCGAAGATGCCAGTGGCCTTCTCTATACATGTCTCAACAGAGCTGACGAGCTCATAGGGATCATGCTCGTGCCATCCCGACTGTGGGTAATGTTGAGTGAACTCGATCTGATGTTGCGCAACGGGCTACCGGCAAGTCAGTCACAGCTGTTCTAGGCGCATGCAACAACAAACTCACCTCGCCCATGCCATCAAAGATAATGAATCTTGTACTTGTGGTTCCCTGATCGATTGAACCAATGAACACTTTCCCGAGCTTCTCCTCGTCGAGAAGCTGCTCTTGTGAATCATCTGTCACCTGCTCCTTGGGCACCGGCTGCGGCTCAGCGCTCTTCGCAGAGATCTCTTGAATCGCCATAGTTGTTGTAGAAATTTGGCGTTTGTAAATTGCTGCTTTGTATTGCAGTGGGGAGTACCTAATTCTTCCGCTTGCACTAGAGATTTTCCGGTATGCGCGTCGCGTACAATTGGTTGTTGAAGTTCCGAGGTGGTTGTGCCGTAAATGCGCGAGGAGGGACGCCGTTCGCGCGAAAGAACACCGAGCTATGGTGTAGGAATATTTAAGGGCTTGAGAAAAAGTAGTACAAGACAGTGCAAGATGAAGGCAAAGAGATCATCATACGGCGCGCAAAGTATTCGGAGTCAAATCGGCACGCGACAACGATAATGCGCGTGGGCTTATGACGATGAGGGGTTGGTGTAGAGAAAGCGGGGGACCTGAGCTATGAGGGGAAACAATTCGTGGGAGCGGAACGTCAGGTGGATGCTTGAAATCTCAGCCTCAAGCAAGCTAACAAGGGTAAACCGTCCTTCGCGACTTCTCGTCTGTTCCAAGCATCAATCGTCGATTGTTGCGCCTGCTAACTGGGCCTAAACTTGCAGCTAGGCAATCCATCCGCGCGTCTTGATCATTGTGATATCAATACAGTGGGTCGATCAACACGCGCACTCCACAACCAAACTTAATGGCATTATCAATCGCAGAGCCTCAAACCCCATGCTCGGAACGTCGGTAACGGCACTTGTTAACTAGAAACAGGCGTGCAATTACTGTCAAAGCTCGAGGTATAACCATACATGTCCAATTACGCCCGCGTGTGTCGCATGGTCCCGCCGAGGACTCAGAAAGCTTTCGTCACATGCTACCCCCGTGCCCCCAAATACAATGGATCCTGCCGATCCCCAGAACTCAGTGCTTATCCCTGTCGTCGCTGGCCGCTGCATCCTTCTTGGCAGCAATTCTGGCCTCTTCTTCCTCCGCAAGCTGGTCTTGAGATCCCTCACGGAGTGCCTTAATGCGGTCGGCAGCACCCGGCATCCTCCCCACCTTCGAAGAAACCTCACCACGGCCGATTAGACTGATCACGATACTGGCACCGACGATGAAGGTCAGGATGAATCGGTATTCACGGTCTGTGATGGCAATTGAGTCAGCAGCTGTGAGTTGAATGCCTCGGACAGGGTGTACTTACACCATGGGGGTGTCCAGCCCTTAAGAGCAGCACGAGTGTCGACAAAGTAGAGACCAACGAAGCTCATGAACTGAGTAATCAGAGCGTACTCAACAGGCATGACGGTCGCACTCCAGCCAGCGATCGGAGCGAAGACACCAATAGCATAGCGAGGGTAACCGTGCACTCCTCCATACTTGGCCCATTCCAGACCCCAGTGGATTGCGCCCAAGAACGAGATGATCTGTAAGGTATCAGCAATGCTCTTTGAGATCGTGAAACAACGATGGTCATACGCTGGCTCCGTAACCAATTTGAATAGGCTCGAGGAGGTGAAGCAGGTGTGTTGCTGTGTGCTCTGAAAGGATCACGCCTTGTCCTCCAACAGAGTGGTTGATCTCGTATGCGCAGAGTACAGTAGCAAGCGAGGTACCGAGGTAAGGAATTGTGCCTGCGAGACCCATGTAGTAGGCCTCTTTGGGCACCTCTCTTAGGCTGAAGGTTTCGCGAATAGTTTCCTGGGAAGGTCAGCAGCATCCAGGCGGCGTCGGCATCTTCAACTTACCATATCGCTCTTCACATCCTTCATCATATCAACGTCCGGTTCAGGAGAAGGGGTTTGTTGTTCAGACAAGAATGGGTGAATCGAGCTGGTCGTAGAGACAGTCTCTGGTGTAGGTACAAGCTTCTCATGTGCATATCGCTCTTCGGCCTTCTGTTGCTCTTTTGTGATATTTCGGCGGGCAATTGTAGTCTTAATTGGCGTTATGCGTGCCAGTTGCGATGTCCGTGGCCTCTGCGAAGCCAGAGATCCAAACTGTGTTGTCCACTGATGCGCAGGGGCCGCCTGTGGAGCTAACGCGAATGGACGCGCAGCGGGCGCGGTCATCGACCTCGCAAATCGTGTAGCACCGTTGCGAATCATTGTGATGAAATTGGGTATATTATAAGGTACGAAGGAGACAAAGAATTGATACTGAACGCTACAGCAGGAAAAGAGGAGGTCTGTTGTAGCTTCCGAGCTGCGGCTGGCAAGCTTGTCAACCAAGCTATTGAGCTCTCATCCCCGCAAATCGATCTGACGTCATGCACGTGTCAAGCTTCGCCAGCTGCGGAAATTTACGCAAGGTTGGCCCATTTGTTTATCACAGAATCTGCGTTGAGTGCGCGGCTCGAGTGTGACCCTCCCCGAGATAGGTATGTGTCTGCGCCGAACATGTGTTTGCAAAATGCAGCGATGAACCACAGCTCGCGCATGGGCATTTCTGTACACCTTATCTCCTTCAAACTCCAAATACTTTTTTTTTTACAGAACTTAGTCCATCAAAAAGTTACATAGCAACATTGAATGGAGTACAAACTTTCTTCTTGAGATAAAGGGCGTACACTTCCATGTTCGATCAGGTGAAAGGCTTCACCTTTTTGTCACTCTGTGCCAAGCCCATGCTCAGCAAGCTCAAAATAATGCACTCACAAATGTACATAGTCTCAAATAGCAGCAGAATCTATCGTGTGGTAGCTCTAAATGAGTGCCATCGACATTGTGGTTTTCTCCTTGATTGGATCTGTTGTTGTGACCATCTGAATTTTTATATGGTTTGAAGAGCCACTTTGAATGTTCAAATGAGCAACACCACAAAGCACTTCCACACAAATGAACGACCATGAAACCCAGACATCTGCGTACCATGCCACAAATCAAAGTCGGACGTCATATTGACATGCGAGCCCTCACATGTCAATGACCGAATTAAACGTCGGCCCAAAGATACACTTGTTTCTTGAGAGAGATGCCAAGTCTTTCTACATCAGGCACATATATACCCTGCAGTGTGCACCAAAGTTTACTGACACGAAGGCGCAGGCTGGATGTCTTCGGTGCGCCCCGATTCGTGATCATCGTTGATTGTTGCTGTCACAATCTTGCACCGTCACGTCGACCTGTCTTAGTGCCGACCCCTTTCAAGCACATTCTTATACCTCCAAGCCCTTAACAGCATGAATCTTACATGATAGGCTGTACGCGTACAGAGCTGTAGTACCTGAACCACATCGAAGCAGTCTGCTTGACGCATTACCCTGGAGGTACTCGGTAGAAACTGGAGCAAGCATTGCATACCACAATCAGCGCTCTCACAATTGCAATTAAGACTCAGGTGTGGAGACCCAGTGCAGGTATGCGACCATGAACAAGGCGCTCAAATCCCATAAGCCCACTCTTGAGCCCATACGAGGTAGTCCGATCGTAACTTGGAGTGACTTGTAGTCACCGACCTGTTGCATTGCTGATCGTAAAGTTTTCAACGCCTCGCCGTCGCCAACGGGGCTACCCGACAATCAATATGCAGCTGTCCCAGTATTGCTTGCTCGTGCATTTGATGGATGTTTGTTTGGCCACAATTCTCAGATATTGGAAGACAGTCACAGTAGACTGGACGTCAAGTTGCACATTGATAATCACTCAAAGGGCTATAAATGGTTTTACCTACAACAGACAAATGTCTAAGATCTGCCGAAGACCTCCAGACTGTACACCGGAAATCGAGCATCAGAGCCAGTGACTTTCTGCGACAAGGGGCCAATGTGTTTGCTCGTGTTTCGAGGGACACCTGCTTGCCTGCAAACGTCAACCACAATCAGTCTCTGTGGCGGTGCTCTGTCAGGCCGCAAGGCTGAATCCATTATCGAAGCCTCGCAGGCACGCTAGCTGTTTCGACAGCGTGTAGGTATTCGCAAGGATCGTACGAGACGCCCTCGACGATGTTCTCGAAGTTGCTTGATGTTGCTTTCTTCAACCAACTTCTGTCAAAGATCTGGTGAAGTGGCGACGTGGGGCTGGTCTTCTCACTAGGCCGCGCACGAACATAGTGGGGTAAAACTTCGTCATAGCAACCGCAGAGCTGCCGCAGAAGAATGGCAGCAGAAAGAATGCACAGGAAGCTTCAACAGGACTCGAAAGCGGCGCAACTGCCCGCAATCGCCTTTAGTGTGAAGGAGACGAGGCTAAGTGCCTCCAGCAACAATCAGGCAGCGTTTCGATGTGGGTCGCGGCGGGTGCGCGCCAACCAGAAGCTTCCGTGGTGTTCTTGTTCTGCGAGTTTCCACGCGCTTCTCTAACAAAAATCTGTCTTGCCCACCGCTTTTAAAAGCCCACCCCGCCGTTGCTCTTCCACTTCTTCAGAACAACTATCAAACACCACAGCAAAGACTCACTTCAATCAAGTCACCGACTTGTGAGCACTCAACAGCGTTTCTTTTCTTTGATACCCCACATTACACACAACCGCAATCATGTCTGCTATCGGTTCGTATACCTTTTGCCAACAGTTTTTTGAATAGCAGCTAACATTCTTTCAGGTATTGATCTCGGAACCACGTACTCTTGCGTCGGTATTTTCCGTGACGACCGCATCGAAATCATTGCCAATGACCAGGGTAACCGCACAACACCCTCGTTCGTTGCCTTCACCGACACAGAGCGCCTCATTGGTGACTCCGCGAAGAACCAGGTCGCTATGAACCCTATCAACACAGTCTTCGACGCAAAGCGCCTTATTGGCCGCAAGTTTGCCGATGCTGAGGTTCAGGCCGATATGAAGCACTTCCCCTTCAAGGTTGTCGAGAAGGCGGGCAAGCCTGTCATCCAGGTCGAGTTCAAGGGCGAGGAGAAGACCTTCACACCCGAGGAGATCTCCTCCATGGTCCTCGTCAAGATGAGGGAAACCGCTGAGTCCTACCTCGGTGGCACCGTCAACAACGCCGTCGTCACAGTCCCTGCCTACTTCAACGACTCGCAACGTCAGGCTACCAAGGATGCTGGTCTCATTGCTGGCCTCAACGTCCTCCGTATCATCAACGAGCCCACAGCCGCTGCCATCGCCTACGGTCTTGACAAGAAGACTGAGGGTGAGCGCAACGTCCTCATCTTCGATTTGGGTGGTGGTACATTCGATGTCTCCCTCTTGACCATTGAGGAGGGTATCTTCGAGGTCAAGTCCACCGCCGGTGACACTCACTTGGGTGGTGAGGACTTCGACAACCGTCTCGTCAACCACTTCACCAATGAGTTCAAGCGAAAGCACAAGAAGGTAACTACTCCTCCATTTTCAAATCCAAAAGTTCATTGACTAACTCCACGCTAGGACTTAACCTCCAACGCTCGTGCTCTCCGTCGTCTCCGCACCGCTTGCGAGCGTGCCAAGCGCACCCTTTCTTCCTCTGCTCAGACCTCCATCGAGATCGACTCCCTGTTCGAGGGTATCGATTTCTACACCTCGATCACCCGTGCTCGTTTCGAGGAGCTCTGCCAGGACCTCTTCCGCTCCACTATGGAGCCCGTCGAGCGTGTCCTCCGCGATGCTAAGATCGACAAGTCCTCCGTTCACGAGATCGTTCTCGTTGGTGGTTCCACCCGTATCCCCAAGGTCCAGAAGATGGTCTCCGACTTCTTCAACGGCAAGGAGCCCAACAAGTCTATCAACCCCGATGAGGCTGTTGCCTACGGTGCCGCCGTCCAGGCCGCTATCCTGTCTGGTGATACATCCTCCAAGTCTACCAACGAGATCCTCCTGCTCGACGTTTCGCCGCTGTCTCTCGGTATCGAGACTGCTGGTGGTGTCATGACTGCTCTCATCAAGCGCAACACCACCATTCCCACCAAGAAGTCCGAGGTCTTCTCCACCTTCAGCGACAACCAGCCTGGTGTGCTCATCCAGGTCTACGAGGGTGAGCGTGCTCGCACAAAGGACAACAACTTGCTCGGCAAGTTCGAGCTCACTGGTATCCCACCTGCGCCCCGTGGTGTCCCTCAGATCGAGGTCACCTTCGATGTTGATGCCAACGGTATCATGAACGTCTCCGCTCTCGAGAAGGGTACCGGAAAGACCAACAAGATCGTCATCACCAACGATAAAGGCCGTCTCTCCAAGGACGAAATCGAGCGCATGCTTGCTGAGGCCGAGAAGTACAAGGCTGAGGATGAGGCCGAGGCTTCCCGTATCTCCGCTAAGAACGCCCTCGAGTCCTACGCTTACTCCCTCCGCAACACTCTCTCCGACTCCAAGGTCGACGAGAAGCTTGATGCCGGCGACAAGGAGAAGCTCAAGGCCGAGATCGACAAGACCGTTGCTTGGTTGGACGACAACCAGACCGCTACCAAGGATGAGTACGAATCCCAGCAGAAGGAGCTTGAGGGTGTCGCCAACCCTATCATGATGAAGTTCTACGGTGCTGGTGGTGAGGGTGGCATGCCCGGCGGTATGCCCGGTGGTGCTCCCGGCGGTGCCGCTCCCGGCGCTGGCGGCGATGACGGCCCCACCGTTGAGGAGGTCGACTAAGCGGATCGCTCCCTTGAGTCGTCTTCTTTTGTCTCCTTTCTTCTGAGCATAGACTTCTTCTTTTAGGCGGTCTTCGGAGTTCATGGCCATGAAGGCTCTTTCACGGTTTCTTTTGCATCAGACGAGTTACGATAATGACTGGAAAAGTTTGGTGGTGGAATGCATGTGAGGATATATCCCGAGTAGAATCCACTTAATAACTTCAACATCTGTTCCTTTTGCTTGTGATGTCTGCTCTCTCTTGCATTTATGCTTTTCTACTGACCACCTACCTACAATGTTTTGATATTTTGCTTACGAGGCGTCGACGGCGGTTGCATTCGACGGCTTTGTGATTATCTTGTAGCCATCACAGCGCCTTTCCATCCTGTCGATGCTGGATTTGAATAAGTTGTAGCAACCCTTTGCGTGAGAGGCAATGTGCGCGTTTGAGGATGAATCGACTACATCCTGTCTAAGAATCTGCAGAAGCATGTAGGCATCGTAAAATCTTATCACTCTCCAGATATTTAACAAATCTAGTTTGTCACAGGCGTGACTACAAAGTGTCACCAGATCTCTGTCCACTGGCACTCAGTACCGAGTTTTTGTCTGTTGCCATCCCATGTGGTCCTACTGTATCTTACATCTCCATCTCCGATCCCATATCATACACCGCTCCCATCCTACTCCTTCCCCGCCAACGCAAAAGGCTCCCTAACCTCCTCCCCCGGCCCCCTCCGTCTCCACACATCCTCACTATTCGGCCTCTCCTTCAACAGTCTCTCCTTCTCCGCATACCGCTCCTGAATCAACCTCTCCTTGACCTCCGGGCCCGAGTAGCTGTTCTTCGTCCTCATGCAGAACCAGAAATCATTCCAGTGCTCGCTGCATGAGCGCAGTTGCCCGTACCGGTAGATGTCGTTGAAGTGCCCGCCCAGGGAGGAGCAGTAGAAGGCGCTGTCGAAGGCGGCGCGGCAGGACATGCTGCGGGGGAGGGTGGGGTCGAATTCCTCTGCTTGAGGAGAGGGCGTGGGGGTTGTGTCCGGTGTGGATGTGGATGTGGGTGTGGAGGCCGAGGGAGGCGTGAGGTGGGGATGCGCGGCGTAGAAGTCGGGGTCGTGTGGTGCGGAGGAGGGCGCTGCGCGAGGGTTCGAGGGCGGTGGTGTGGTGTATTGCGATTGTGCGGTGCGGGGGGCTTGTCCTGTTGCTGGGAGGAGCTGGACTTGTTGTTCGGTCGCGGGCGCCATCACGAGCTTCGGTGCGCTGTCTGTGCCTGAGCTTGAGAAGGGCCACATGATGAATGGGTGGTGCGGTCGTGGGCGCAATTGCACTGGAAGCGCTGGAAGCGCTGGAAGCGCTTGAAGCTACTGATTGAGGTTGATGAACCTGATGTTTCGAACGAGTGACTCTCTCGCGGTATTAACGACCTCCTGGCTGTACTTTGGAGCAACAATGGAATGGGTCACGAACTTTGGTAGAGTTCAATGCGCTCCATTGACAGGCGCTTGGACACGAGAAAACGCGACTGGGGTCAAGATGCAGCGAATCACAATTCACTCCAGCCGCTCCTCAGAAAATCTCATGTGACGCGGGATGGACTTTTAGCAGCTCATACGTCATGCATTGCGGGCTGCAGCTGCCTTGCAGCGATCGCTGGGCTCCACCTGGCTGTCTTGTATGCGTGCTTCCAGACTGTCACCGTGTCTCATCAACGGGCTGCTGCTTGCGAGCGTCTTTTCATTTCCCCGCTCTCCTTGCGACTCTTGTTTGAACATTAGTGCTCGACGCATCCCGCAGCACAGGCAAAGCTCGACACGGTACTCTGCGTGCACCCCGCTTTGTTTATACGGTTTACGTACGGTTTACGATACCCAACCTCGCATTGAATTTGCATCGCCGCACGAGCTCCATGACTGAACGAAGTCTCACGACGTAACGAACGAACCTCTCTCGACCCGGCATACCTCGCATCCCCATTCCCTCTACGCCCCGACCCGGGTAACGGTCATCCACCGCCGACATGCTCGAGGGTCTCGTTTCCAACCTGCTCAATCGGTTCTTGGGCATGTATGTCCAGAACTTCGATCCCAAGCAGCTCAACGTTGGCATCTGGTCTGGTGACGTCAAGCTGAGAGATCTCGAGCTCCGTCGTGAAGCTCTCGATCAGCTGCGACTACCACTCAACGTGGTCGAAGGACACCTGGGCTCACTCACACTCTCCATCCCATGGTCGAATCTTCGAGGGAAGCCATTGAAGGTGCAGATCGAGGATGTCTTTCTCTTGGCAGCGCCCAAAGAAGACGCAGACTACGACGCAGAAGAGGAGGAGCGACGAGCGCACGCTGTCAAGATGGAGAAGCTGGACAGTGCAGAACTGCTGAAGGAGCGCAACACGGAAGGCATGAGTGCTGAGGAGCAGCAGAAGAACCAGAGCTTCACCGCAAGCATGGTGACTGCTATCGTCGACAACGTTCAGGTCACCGTCAAGAACATCCACATTCGATACGAAGACTCGATATCAGACCCTGGGCATCCCTTCGCCCTAGGCCTCACCCTCGCCGACTTCAGCGCTATCAGCACAGACGAGAACTGGAAGCCAACCTTCATCCAGGGCAACGCTGTCTCGACACACAAGCTCGCAACACTGGGTTCTCTGGCGGTATACTGGGACACAGATGCGAAGCTTCTCGGCACAGGGAAGGGCAATGACAGCAAAGATGAGCAGCATATCGAGCACTCTGAGTTCATCGAGACTCTTCGTGACATGATCGTGAGAGGCGACAATCCTGAGCTTGGTGATCATCAGTTCATTCTCAAGCCCATCAGCGGTCGTGCAGGACTCGAGATGGACAAGACCGGAAAGGCCGACCGGCCGAAGATGAAGGCTCGCCTGCTGTTCGACGAGCTGGGTTTCATCATCGACGAGGACCAATATCGCGACGCACTCATGTTGGTCGACCTATTCCACTACTTTATTCGACATCAGGAATACAAGAAGTTCCAGCCCAAGTCATCGCCGAAGGAAGACCCTGCTGGGTGGCTGCGCTTCGCCGGACAGGCTGTTCTCGACAAAATTCACGACCGCAACAAGAGGTGGAGTTGGGCATACTTCAAGGAGCGCCGAGACGACCGCCTACGCTACATCGAGCTGTTTAAGAAAAAGAAGAAGGAAGAGAAGCTCACACCGACCGAAGTTGAGGACCTTGACAAGTTGGAACGGAAGTTGACGTACGAAGACCTTCGCTTCTGGCGGTCTCTGGCGCGTAATCAGCTGCGCAAGGAGAACGTCGGTGTGAAGAAGGCGCCGCAGAAGCAGGGCTGGGGCTCGTGGATCGGTTGGGGTGCCAAGCAGGAACAGCACATCGACGACAACACTCAGATGACGGAAGAGCAACGCAAGGAGCTATACGATGCGATCGACTGGGATGAGAAGAAGGCTATCGCCGAGTCGGTCGACATGCCGCGCGAATATGTCAAGATGGAGGTGAACATGAGCCTTCGTACTGGCAGCTTCACGCTGAAGCGCGATCCCCACGGCAAATCGAACGAGATACTTCGCCTGCTCTTTGACGGCTTCAGCACACAATTCCTGCAACGCACAGACTCGATGTTCGTGAAACTTGCACTCGAGGGTATGCGCTTGTACGATGGCACAACAGAAGGCAGTCTCTTCCCTCAGGTCATCACAATCAAGGATGCCCCACCGATACCTGATGACAAGCGTATCGAAGAGCTCGATGACGACGAGAACGAGAAGAAAGAGGACGACGAAGACGAGGAGGAAGATACAGAAGATCCCTTCTTCTTCCTCACTTTCGAGAAGAACCCCCTCGATGACAGCGCAGACACTGCTTTGACAGTGAAGCTCAAAGGCATGGAGTTCGTCTACAACCCGAGATTCGTGGTAGAGACTGCGAAGTTCTTCAAGCCTCCGGAGCGCCATATGGAGTCCATCGGTGCGCTCATGGAGACTGCTGGAGCCACGGTTGATACCATCCGACAACAGACTCGCGCTGGCCTAGAGTTCGCCCTCACGGAACACAAGACCATCAATGCACAGCTCGATCTGCAAGCGCCCCTCATCATCATCCCAGACTCTGTCACGAAGAAGTCGAGCAACTGCCTTATCCTCGATGCTGGTCATGCAAGCGTAACAAGCGAGCTCATCGACAAAGACACATTGCGCGACATTCAATCAAAACAGCAACAACAGTATACCGAGGAAGACTTCCGGCGTCTAGAGAACCTGATGTATGACAGGTTCACCCTCAAGCTGCAATCGACGCAAGTGCTTATTGGACCCTCAATCGAGGAGACGAAGGCTCAGCTTGAGGAGAGCGCGACGTCGAAGAACTTCCACATTGTCGACAAGATCAACATGGACTTCAAGGTCGAGCTTTGCATCGTTCCAAAAGCATCTGACCTTGCCAAGTTCCGCGTATCGGGAAACCTACCTGTGCTCCATGCATCAATATCTGATGCTAAGTACAAGAACTTGATGAAGCTCATCGATGTTGCGGTGCCAAAGTTCGATGATGATAGTGCCACAAACAAACAAGTTACCGAGGGTGCAAAGGGCCCATCTAATCTTAAGCCAACTAGTGATGCGAAGCCATCGGACAAAGACGCGCTTGGGCGGCCTCGTTCCAAATCCTTTCAGTTCGCTGCTCAGGAGCATGAGCTCGTCATGGAGGAGGACCACGAAAGCGACTCTAACACGAAGTTCGAAGACGTCCCAGAAGCTGCAGGCAACAAGAACACGCATACGCACCAGCGCAATTTCGAGTTCAAGTTCACTGTAGACAAGTTGCAAGGTTCGCTCTATCGTACTGACTCGGAAGGTCGTAAGCCAGATCAGCTTCTCGTTGAGCTCATTGCAGAACACTTCGATCTTGATTTCTACCTGGAGCAGTTCGAGATGGGTGCAGACGTTCGTCTAAGGAGCCTGGCAGTCGAGGACCATGTTGAGGAGAACCCACTGCCAGAGTTCCGCAACATCATCTCCTCCGAAGATGATTCTGCAGACGAACAGAAGGATCTCTTCACGCTGAAGTTTACCAAGGTCAACAAAGAGTCACCAGAATTCCAGACCAAGTATGAGGGTATCGCTACAAACCTCGATGTCGCTGTCTCGACAATCAATCTGATCGTCACAAGAAGGACGCTACTGACCCTTCTTGACTTCGTCCTCATTACCTTTACCACTCCAGACCAACCTCGGAACCAACAGGCACAGATTGCTGCAAAGCCTGAAGAGCAGGAAGTGGCCAAGCAGTCTAACGCCGAGCCAGACAAAATACGCATTCGCGCTGAGTTGAAGCGCATCGCAGTTGTCCTGAACAATGACGGGATACGTCTGGCTACATTGAGTTTGAACTCCGGTGACGTCGGCATCATGCTGAATGGCGGCACAATGCGCATAGGTGGACGACTTGGCAACCTCTCGCTCATTGACGACGTCAACCAAGGTGTCCCTGAAACATCTTCGCTGCGCCAGCTAGTCACAATCGAAGGCAAGAATCTAGCAGATTTCAGCTACGAGACATTCGACTCGAACTCGGAGAGCTACCCCGGCTACGACATGTCCGTAGCGCTGAAGACCGGCTCCATCAAGATCAACTTCCTCACGGAACCTTTCCGAAAGATCATGGAGTTCGCTGTCAAGTTCGGCAAGATGCAAGCCATCTTCAATGCAGCTCGTCAGGTTGCGGCGAATCAAGCCACTCAGATCCAGCAGAACCCAGCGAAGTTCCACTTCGACATCACCATCAGCACTCCGATCGTCGTCTTTCCCAGGATGGTCATTTCGGACAAGCCTGAACGTGATACCCTGACAGCAAACCTGGGTGAGATCTATGCAAAGAACGAGTTCACACCACTGGACGACTCGGAGAATGCAGAGATTGCCAACAAGATTTCTGCTGGTATCAGGAACATCAAGCTCACTTCGAATCTCCATTATGAGGACGACCGTTCGGAAGCGCTTGAGCTGATCGACAAGGTCGATCTAGACTTCAACATCACTATGGTCGAGCACAAAGCCGGTCAACACCGCCCAGATATGGAAATCGATGGATCGATGTCCGACATCAACTTGCGCCTCACTCCAGAGCAGATGAAGTTTGCTTTGGAGCTGTCTCGTACCATTCCTCAGGCGTTCACAACAGAGCCGGATGCCATTGATGAGGAAGTTAAGGAGGACTTGCCTGTGGCTAAGACTGAGCCAGTGCGACAGATCACAGACACAGAGTCGTCAGATGATGAGCCCTCGAAAGACGTTGTGTCCTCGCAAGGACCCGAGCTGTCGACCGATGCTGACAAATGGACGAAGCTGGACTTCGTGTTCAAGGTCGGTGCTATCGCTCTGGAACTGATTCGGTCGAAGGAAGGCGAGCCCATCGGTGATGTCGAGGCCGCCAGTCTTTCGAAATTCTCTCTCAACGACACGAACATGAAGGTGCGCATGATCAGTGATAATGCTATGGAGGCAGAGCTCGTGGTCCAGTCGTTCTCGATCCGCGACAGCCGCACACAAGGAACCAACAAGTTCCGCAAGATCATGTCTTTGATCAACAACGATGTCAAGCAGCAATTCATGGCTAGTGTCTCGATCTCAGGCGGAAAGGAGCGCAATCTTATCGCCCTTCTTACCATCGACAGCCCTAGAATCATCTTGGCTTTGGACTACCTCTTTGCTTTGCAGGCGTTCGTCAACGCTGGCCTCGCTACAGATGAGCCGCTGAACATCGAGGAAGACCCTCTGGAAGAAGACACTGATAGCGACGATGAACTCGTGTCGCAAGACGGGTCGAGGACTCTACAAAAGCCAGACACCCCTGCTGAATCAGCGCAGGACGGCATGAGCATGTCGTTCCGCGTGAACTTAGCAGATGCCCAGGTAGTGCTCATCGCCAATCCAGCGCTTGCAAACTCTGAGGCCATCGTCCTGGGCACGAAGCAAGTCCTCGTATCGAAGCAGCAGGCTATGACACTGCAGGTCGACAAGGTCGGCATGTTCCTGTGTCGCATGGATCGCTTCGAGACAAACCGCCTCCGTATCCTCGATGACTTCAGCATCCAGACGGCATTGGACATGCGCAACCAGAATTCAAAATCATCTCTGATCAGTATCAATGTTGATATCGAACCTCTCGTCCTGCGCCTGTCGCTCCGCGATATCCTGTTGGCTATGCAGATTGTCAACCGCGCATCTGCTATGCAAGCAAACGACGACAAGAAGATGTCTGAGGAGGGCGCAGAGCAACTCAAGCCCAGCACACCATCGAAGAAGCCTAAGTCGACAGCAGCTGCCAGTACTACGAGACCTCGGGCTAAGTCTATTGCGAAGACAAAGCGATCAAGCCAACAAGAAGCGCAGATGAAGCAGCCGCAGGCCGGTTCAGCGGTCCTTAAGCGTGAGGAAATGCATGTCAACCTCGAAGGCCTTCGTGTGGTTCTCATTGGTGATGTTCACGAGATGCCAATGCTTGACTGGCGGGTCAAGAAATTCGGTGTAGATGTTCGCAATTGGTCAGGCGCAATGGTCGCCGACACTTCACTGGAGACTCTCATCAATGTCTACAATTTCTCGAAGTCTGCATGGGAGCCACTGATCGAGCCATGGAGCGTCGGCTTCCACATGGCGAAGGACTTGAACCCAGACCGTTTGTCCGTGGAATTGTACTCTCGCAAATCGATGGAACTTACAGTCACGGCGGCGACTATCGCTTTGGGCTCGAAGTCCTTCGACTTCCTTACGGCCGACGAAGACATCCTTTCGAAGCCTCGCGCTAGCGATGCCCCATACCGCATTCGCAACTACACAGGCTTCAGCCTTGATGTCTGGGCCGAGGGCAAGGAGCAAGAAGGTTACGCGGCGAAACTGGAGGATGGAGAGGAGCAGCCCTGGCGATTTGAAGATCCCATGTCCACTCGTGAAACATTGTCAACAGACGGCGCGACCGGCATGCTTGGCATCAGACTTCAGGGCAGCGGCTTTGATACACTTTCCCGCATCCCTGTACACCGAGAAGGAGAGTCGCTGTACAACTTGAGACCCAAGCAAGACAGGGTACAGCACCGTGTGCTTGTGGAAGTGAAGCTTGGCGCCGACAACATCAAGAACATCACCTTTAGATCCCCATTGTTGGTCGAGAACAACACGCAAATCCCTATTGAGATTGGCATGTTCAGCCCAGAGGAAGGCCACCTTCTCAAGATCGACAAAATCGCACCTGGTGATGCACGTCCAGCACCTATTGGGTCTGCTTACATGCACTCAATCGTCATCCGACCAGACCAAGGCTTCGGCTACGCCTGGTCGAACGAGCGTCTCTTCTGGAAGGATCTGCTGAAGCGGCCGACAAGAACCATCACTTGCCGTGGTGAGCAAGACGACCAAGCGCCGCCATTCTACTTCCAGATGCACGCAGCCTACGACAAGAAGGATCCTCTGACTGGCACTTACCCTTACATGCGTTTGCGCCTACAAGCGCCAGTGGAAGTACACAATCTCTTGCCCTATGACTTCAAGTACAGGATCTACGACAGCAGTACGAAGAAGGATTGGACAAACTTCCTGCGAAAAGGAGGCATCAGCCCTGTCCATGTCGTGGAATTATCCCATCTCTTGCTTATCAGCGTAGAGATGCAGGAAGGACCATTCAAGCCTAGCAAGTTCGGCATCATCAACTCCACCGATCGAGAAAGCTTCAGGAGGGAGAAGGTGCTCGAGGTCAAGGACGACAACGACACAGCCTTGCACCTCAACATGCACTTCTAGTGAGTCAATCACGCAGAATATACAAGCACATACTGACTCTTTTCAGCAACTACCCTGATGGTGGAGGTGCCTTCAAGGTCGCAATCTTCAGCCCTTACATCGTCTTGAACCGCACGGGTCTCAACTTGGACCTCAAATCACAGCAACAGCAGTTCCTGGGCGGTGGCAGGTCTTCAGGCGCAGAAGGCACGTTCAGAGACGACCAGACCGACGCTGGAAAAGCCCTGCCATTCATGTTCTCTTACCCATCAGAGAACAAGAAAAACCGTGCGCTTATTAAGGTCGGCGACTCTAGCTGGAGTAAGCCTCAGAGTTTCGACGCCATTGGAAGTACCTACGCGGTCTCGATACCTGCTAGCAACTCGAGATCAGACATGCATCTTGGTGTGTCTGTCGCCGAAGGCGAAGGCAAGTACAACCTGACAAAGGTCATCTCTATCGCCCCACGCTTCATTGTCAAGAACAGAATCAATGAAGAGCTGCTCATTCGAGAGCCTGGGCAGCCTGACTGGATGACGCTGAAGGAAGGAGAGCTTCTGCCCCTTCGATGGCTCAGGCAAGGAGGATCGCCGCAGCTGTCGCTCTGCTACCCGGGTGTCAACAACCAGTGGTCTTCACCATTCAACATCTCGAATGTCGGCAATGTGCACGTCAAGCTGTCCAAAACTGGTCAACGCCAAAAGTTGATGCGCATCGATGTTCTGATGGAGCAAGCCACAATATTCGTCCACATCAGTGTCGAGACGAAGCACTGGCCGTTCTCATTCAGGAACATGAGCGACCAAGAGTTCTTGTACTGGCAGCAAAACCCCAACCTCGATGAAGATGAAGATGATCGTGGATCTGGCTTTAGACCTATCAGGTACCGTCTACCACCGAGGAGCATCATGCCGTACGCCTGGGATTTCCCTGCAGCGAAGAACAAAGAGATCGTCATTAGCGCCAACGGCAGGGAGCGACATGTCAAGCTTGCAGAAATCGGTCCCCTTATCCCATTCAAGATCCCACCTGGCCAACAGGAAGGTGGTATGAAGGTCATTGATCTGAACGTCGTTGCCCAGGGTCCAACACAGACACTCGAGATCTCCAACTACAAGCCTTCGAAGAGCATGTATAAGCAGAAGCCCGGTGCTGCCTCATCGTCGACAACCACAGGTTTCGAGGTCAAGGATCAAGATACCGACGTCACGTTCAAGGCACAGATACGACTTGCTGGTATCGGCATCTCCCTTGTCAACCGTCACTTGCGCGAGCTAGTGTACGTTACGCTGCGCGATCTTGAGTTGAAGTACTCGGACTCGCCTCTCTACCAGATGGTCAACGTGCAAGTTAAATGGATCCAGATCGACAACCAGCTGTACGGCGGTATCTTCCCCATCATCTTCTACCCCAGTGTAGTTCCGAAGACGGGCAAGGAGATGGAAGCACATCCCATCTTCCAGACGAGCGTGACTCGTGTTAAGGATGACTCATACGGTGTGATGTACATCAAGTACTTCAGTTTCCTGCTGCAGCAGATGACTCTCGAGATCGATGAGGACTTCATCTTTGCGATGATCGATTTTGCCAAAATCCCTGGAGCTTCGTGGTCAGAGGAAGCAGAGGGCAAGCTTTGGGACGATTCACTTGACATTCCAGAGCCAAAGCAGGAGCAGTCCGGTCAAGATGTTTACTTCGAGCTGCTCCACCTGCAGCCCATGCAGATCGATCTGTCATTCGTCCGCACTGAGCGCATCAACGCCGAGGACACCATGTCTACCTCCAACCCCTTTATGTTCGCGGTCAACGTTCTCACCATGTCGATCGGTAACGTCAACGATGCGCCGGTTCGCTACAACTCTCTCATTCTCGAGAACGCTCGTATTTCGACGACTGCCCTGATCAACAACATCAAGAACCACTACGTGCAGGAGTCGCTGAGACAGGTTCACGTCATCATTGGTTCAGCTGACTTCCTCGGTAACCCAGTCGGTCTCTTCACCAACATCAGCTCTGGTGTTGCCGACATCTTTTACGAACCATACCAAGGTCTGGTCAAGTCTGACCGCCCCGAGGATCTCGGTATTGGTATCGCAAAGGGTGCTTCAAGCTTTGTCAAGAAGTCTGTCTTCGGTTTCTCCGACAGCATGGCCAAGTTTACAGGAAGCATGTCGAAGGGTCTGTCCGCCGCAACCCTTGATAAGGAGTTCCAAGACCAGCGTCGCAACACCCGCTCCCGCAACAGGCCCAAGCATGCCCTCTATGGCATCACCGCTGGTGGCAACGCCTTTGCCAACAGTCTCGCATCCGGCCTCGGTGGTCTCGCACGTCATCCCATCCAAGGTGCCGAAAAAGAGGGCGCCCTCGGCTTCGTCAAGGGTGTTGGGAAGGGTCTTCTCGGTGTCCCTACGAAGGCTGCAATCGGCGCCTTCGACCTCGCCTCCAACATGGCCGAAGGCGTGCGCAACACAACCACCGTCTTCGACCAAGAAGGCCTCGACCGCGTGCGCCTAACACGCTTCATCGGCACCGACGGTATCGTACGGCCGTACTCGCAGCGCGAAGCGCTAGGCCAGTTCTGGCTCAAGACGCTCGACAACGGGAAGTACTTCAATGAGGACTACATTGCGCATCTCGAGCTGCAGGGCAAGGACGTATTGATCATGTTGACGTACAACGCCATCATGATGGTGCGCACGAAGAAGCTGCAGACTGAGTGGGATGTGCCGCTTAAGGATGTGCAGACTATTAGTAAGGAAAGGACAGGGCTGAGCATTACGCTGAAGGGGGGCACGAATGGGCCGTTTATTCCCGTTGGGGATGAGGGGAGCAGGAATTGGTTTTATAGACAGATTGCGGTGGGGGTTAATGCGTATAACGATCGGTGGAATGCCAAGGGTTGAGATGGTTGAACACGGAGACGTGGAGGGATAGAGGAGAGGGCAAGTACCTCGTGGTATTGCTAGCGATGGTTTGGTTCAGGTTGGGTATCGCACCAAACATACCTAATGAGTACACATGTTTATCTTTCAGCCTGTCATTGTTGCGTTTTGATACAGGGCAGCCCCTTCCGGTTATGAACTAGGATATGTTCTAGCGGCAGACACTATCTGCACGCGTGGGGCGACTTCCCCTTCACTCTTTTGGTACTTCCTCCCTGCTCACATATGCCACGCCACATGTAGTCATCGACACTCATTCCCACTGTGTGCCTACACTGCTCGTCTTCTGCACACTAAAGCCATCTGGTTGCGATTGTTCTCCAGCGTCCACGATAGATACCGCTGGGAGGTATTCAACTCATTGTCAAGAGTGAGGTGAAAGCAAGTACGAAGCGAAAAGCCTTGGCTTTCTGCTCTCTTCTATTGTTTCGCACACATTCTTTTCTTGCCTCCCTCTCCTCCCGCCTAAAAACAACTGACCTCGCAGGCGGTGACGGCCACACATCATGACAGCAGGCACGAGCGGCGCGTTGGCCGCACGATTGGCATCGCTTAGTATTGATGCCCAAAGTGGACTGGATTTTTTTCGGTGAGTTGACATCCTCCAGGCCTTGTTCCTATTTTGAATGCTAACAACTGGACGGGTTGGTGCGCAAACGTGTGAACAAGCAGTCGAGAAGAGTCGCGAGGACTATCAGGAGCTGCTAGTGAGGCAACGTGCGCTTGAGCAAGAACTTGACGCTCTGAAGATCGCGCAAGGCGAGCAGCGCGTGATAACCATTGCGAATACGTATGTCGTTGTGCTTGTTGATGCTCATACCCATAAGATATATCGAAGTTGTATCGTTCATATTCGAGACTGACGGTAGGCCCCAGTTCCATGAAGACTACCTGGCCCGAGGCGCAGCTGGTGGCTTTAGAACAATTCAGCTGCTCAGAGGAATGACCCAGCAGTATATAGACAAGGGAATTTCAACTGTGAAAGGCTGTCGCATAATCGTGCGCACATATGCGGACTTAAAAGGCATCTGTCAGAAGGAATCTCGTACCTTGGAGTGCATTACAGGATTCGTGGCAGGCTTTCCGAGTGAGGACTTGTTCTCTGATTTGTCAATGTCAGGGACGATGAGGTTGTCAGATTGAAGATTGTGGGTATGCCGTATTCCTCGAACCCATTCCGGCACATACACTGAGGTGTAGACGCGTTCAAAGCCAGAGTCAAAGATCCAAGGTGCCAGCATGTGCTACTAGGTGCATGCCGCGACGCAAAGTCCTTGATTACACTGCAGATGCACCCGCTATCTCTTGACAAGGTTTTCTACATCAGAAGGACCGCTTCAGACCCAGGTGTGGAGTAGCTGCACATCAAGAATGTGGTTTTCTCACAAGTCTTCCGCGCAAAAGTCAAGGACACTTCGCCATCAACGCACCATAAATAAACAAGACTGGTCGAACCCATCAGGAAGGCAGGCTTAAGCTTCACCAAGAGCTGGGCGATGCAGAAATTGAAGATATCGTGAACAATTCCGTATTTCATCTGTGTACTTCCAGGGGCTGCTGTGGGATAAGAGGAAATTACGCAGAGTCGATATTTGAGCTGACCCCAGTATTTAACGTGGTCCTCTGGGCTCTGATCAAGATGTTGATTCATGGTGTTGAGTTGCACAACTGGTCGGCCTGCGATAGCCTCGTCCCAAAAGCAGTTGAGCTTGATGTTGCCTGACGAAGGCCATGTTTCTGGATTGTAAATAAATCTAAGCAGCACTGCTAGTGTATCTGGTTGACTTCCAACCCTTTCCAGTGAAGCAGCGACGTCGATGTCAGTTGGGAAGATTTGTGGGAAGATCTGTAGGTCTTGGTACACGGTGTCTGCGGTTGCATCTAGCCGCAGCAACTGCTGAAGCCCAACTGGGGTTGTGAAGTCAGCTGCTTGTGCATCCACCTCTTTGTCAGGATCATGGTGTTCTTCTGAGTTGTCTGCCGTGCTTGTTGAGAGTTCTGCTGACTAAATTGTGGGTAGTGTAGATTTTGCAGGCTTGCTGAGTCTGTCGCATGCTATGCAGTGTTGGTAGGAGCCGGCGTAGTGGGCTTCACTGCACCCTTAACCTATGAGGGAACGCCCGCTTCATTTGGGTGTTGAGATTTGGTCGGTCAGAAATTGTAGCAAGAGTGCGCAGAAGAGCCTGCATACCAAGGAAGGTGATGCTGTTGGCTGAAAAGCAACTGGAAAACACCGCTTGAACATCGCTTGCTGTGGTGTTGCAATAACTGGTTTGCGATACAGCAGAAAGTTTCGTTGACATCTGTGACCGAAAGAGTAGGAACGTCTCAGAGTAGTCAGTATATGCTGGAGACCCTCCATAAGATTCGTTATGATTGAACAACGCCTGGAGATTGCTTGATGATTCTGAAAGCTGTCTGGAATTAAAGCAGCCTCGATCTCGTTTATTTTGTTTATCTACTCGAAACTGTCGTCCTATCCCTTTGATCCACCACCTACGGCAAGCACGACAGGATCGGCTTCAACTTGTTGTAAATGACTTGCTGCTGCGCAGCCGCCGCAGTCGTCTTGTCGTTTGCATCACCAGGGGAGATGGAGACGTAGCAGTCATTTCCCCTTATCACCGCGACATCTGCCTCCCACGGCAGCCTCGCTGTGGTACCGCAAACAGTGATATCAGCAGCACTGCCAATAAGACCGGTGTTGATGCGAGTGAAGATGAACTTGAACTGGTTGACATTGTTGCACTTGGTGCTCGACACAGCCGGGAAGTTGACATTAAGCCATGTGTTATCCGGGAGGTACGGCTTTCCAGATTCGATAATGGTAGTTGTGATGTTGAGCGCCAGATCAGCGTAGACCTCGCTGTACAATGGCGTAGGCTGATTCCAAGCCGTTGGATCGCCTGAGGCGCCAGAAAACGCGATGGCGGGGATCTTTGCGGTCTTTGCGGCGTAGGTTGCTGCTCCAACGGTTCCGCTGAAGGGAACTTGGAGGCCGACGTTGGAGCCGACGTTAGGGCCTGTGAGAGCGAGTTCTGGAGCGGCGCCGTTCCAGAGTTTGGGCGCGGTGGTCGAGATTCCCGTTTTGATGGCCGTGACAGGGTACGAGTTCACGTAGTTTAGGCGCGGGTCGGTGGTGTTGGCACCTGTTGCTGGGCTTCCACCAGGGCAGGAGGAAAACCCGCAGCCATCGGAACCTACGGTTTCTGGTGTGGCATCAGAGGACCCTGAACATGTCAGCATAAGAGCCTTTCATCAACATAAGTGAGAAGTGGGTACCTGTGCCAGATTGGTTCTCAGCTGGTCCACTGAGCACGACTTGGTGACCGGCAGAGTTCAGAACATTGAAGAATGTCCTGATATTAATCTCAGCCCAGCCATCATCGTTGCTCTGGATGATGCGAACGCCTTGGGCCAAAGGCAAAGCTATAGCAATGAGGAGTGAGTAGCGCATGCTGTAGTGAACGTATCGAACGAAGTGTAGTCGGTTGAGGTCAACAGTTGAGTTGAGAAGACCAAGAGCTACGCACTCGCCTGCCTACACAATACTATGGGCGGACATGAGTGTTTATACCTATAACATCTGCAATACTCGCCAAGTTAGGTACAGCCATCCTTAGCCAACCCCCAATCCCATTCGGCCTCCGCAGACGCGCAAATACCAACTGGGTTTACTGCATGGCGAACATTGCACGATTAGCTGAACGTGCTGCACATCGTGATTTGATTGAACGTAGAATAGATTGAGGTTGCGGCGAGAAGCGGGTTTGAGGCTGTGATTGGTTGGTGATGTCCGAAGCGAAGGGACAGGACGTTTGAACTGGCCAATTGTGCCTCGGCAGCGGCGACTCTTCTGGCAGGCAACCCGCGACGAGCATTCACACGTGCGCTTTCTATGCGTTTCGATTCCCTGAACAAGCCTGCAATTCGACTTGACGATGGCATGTGAGCGTTGAGGCTGAATGTACCTGCAGACGTTCACCGCATGTCGTGCCAAATACTGGCGCTCCTTCCTCAAGTGTCAAAGTCCCGAACTGTGAGTGGGGACAGCTGACAACGGCCCGTCCCATCAATCGGAGAGAGAGGTTACGAGACCACTCATGTGCCTGCTCGAAGGCACATGTGAGGATGTTCGGTATCGCTTACGCACGTCGTCCCAGTGATGGTACTAAACGTTCAAGCTGTCAGCTCCGACCCTTGCGGCGCTGAAAGTGAAACAAAGGCTGAAGGGATTCAACGATTCGGCACAAGATAATGTATAGAAATATATGGATTTGTTGTATATTTATGTAATTATCTCCCATTACACCATATGCGCCGGCTTCAGCGGTTGCTGGTTGTAGTAATCGGTCGTTGCGCCATGCGCCTGGTATGGCGGCAGATAGTGATTGTGCTGAAGCTCGATAGGCGCAGCAGTCTGCGGATAGTACGCAGTGTTCTGTTGGTATGGTGGAGCGCCTTGATACTGCGGTGCGTATGCGGTAAGCATGGCAGGATTGTACACAGCTGGGTTGTGCGCTACAGCATAGTTGCCTCGCTGAGCTTGCTTCTTCGCGCGGTAGTAGCCGACTGCTGAATAGACGAGGAGGCTGACGAAGGTAAGGCTGGAGCAAGTTAGTACTGGATCAGGCTACAAGTATCGTGTCTGCATACAAGACGAAGATGCTGAACCCAACGCCAGCCGCGCTTGTCCCTCTCATGACAGCCACGAGGTCCATGATCAAGACGCCTCCAAAGAAACCGGTCTGGAAGCAGTTCATAGTGAGAAACGTTCCTGGCTTCAGGGCGTCGCGCATGTAGAGTACGATAGCGAGTATGTCGATGAGCAGACAGATGATAATGAATAGCATGAAGACCACAATACTCCTGTGGACGGTCAGTAGTTGTTACGAGCAAGGGGCAATTGGTGACTTACGCAGTGGCCGGTTTCGCAAATTCTTCAACGCCATCAACTGCACGAAGAGCGTAGGCATAGATCCCTATGAGGAAGAGCATGATGCAGATTCGCACGATCCAGAAGGGTATAAGCACACGCTTTTTCCACAGTCCAGATTGGTTCGCCATCTCGTATATTGAGAGCTGTGGAAAGCTTGAGTAGGTGTAGTGATAGTGGTAAGTCACCTGGCGACTGCGAACTTATCAAGGAAGCTTTGGATCAGACATGTTGAACAAAAAAACCGGAGATTTTGCAGGTCGATGTGCAGGGTTCAGGAGAAGGCGTCCAAGGCGGCTGTGAATGTGGGTGAAACGTGGGTTGGCGCCTGGCGCAGAGCATCCTCATTTCCCAAGTTAGCAGTCGAACGTGCGTATTCTTTGCTGTCTGTAAACTGAAAATTGGTTGTGGTGAACAGAATGCAAGGCAGCAAGGCAATTGAATGAAGGGATTGTGTGACGACAGGGTCCTTCGATTGAGGTATGACAGCAGCATCAGGTGGACCAAGGGTCGTTGGAGCACGCGCCAGACGTTGCATTTTGTGGAGAGTGGGAAGTCAAAAAGCACGATCAGCGGATGCCTGAGTGGCTGAAACACGTCGGTCAGCAAGGAGCAAAAAAGCGGGCCGTTGCCGGTCTTGTTAAAAAGACCATTGCGCACGGCTCTCACAGTAGGGTAAAAAAGGCAAAAAAGGACAAAAGGGAATGACCCGAAGGCGATTTGAACGCCTAACCTTCAGGAGACACCTTAACTGGAATCTGACGCGCTACCATTGCGCCATCGGGCCGGTAAAACCGTGTCATTCGAATCGATAAAACTTCAAATGAATTAAAATAATATATTCTGAGAAATGCAAGCTTTCCGATCAAGTCGCGATCGCCCATCCTCTCTGTGGAGTAGCGGAGTGGGTCAAATTCCTACTTAGCTCTTGTTGATACCTTGCAACCAGCAGACGCTCTTGAATCGTCACATTTGTACAATACACAGATTCTATCCTCGAATGCATGCCTCTCAGATCTTTGCAGATGAACATGCTGTTGCGGCCTCTGACCGACAGCTTGAGGAAGGTGCGCCCCAGCCATCTGATGCATCACATGCGGGGGTCCTGCCACGCGCCATAGCTCCCCGCGATAGCGATAGGCAGGTGGCCATCATGGTATTTCCCCACCCTCATGCTTATCGTTCATGATAGAAGCTCTTCTATTCCTGAGCTCCTGTGTTCTCATCAACATAGTTCACATTATGGGTGCCAACCAGTCCAGACCGTCCGATCCTGCTGTCAACGAGAAGCTGCGAGAGCGGCTCCAGGCCCTTCATATGAACGAGGAGCGAGCTACGAGCGAGAAGGATGGATTCGTACATATCGCTGGCGATGCTCGTACGTCCCTGAGCAACTACACTATCTATGTGAGGCTCTGACTCTGTTGCAGCACCTAAATACACACCACTTTCAAGGCAGGTGAAGACTATCTCCACCAAATATGCGGAGGAGTGGGAGAGGAAGATCATGGAGGACCCCAAGGTGCGACGGACTACCCTTTGAAACATCAATGTGGCTGATAGCGACTACAGAACCGCCTTGCTCTTCTAGCTCTGAGCTCGAACCCAGCCACAGCCGTTCTGTCCTCGCGCGCTGCTACCATTTCAGATACCCACCAGTTCAACATCAAGATTCCCACCGAAGGCTCACCCATCACGAACCAAGCCTCGTCAGGACGATGCTGGCTTTTCGCCTCTACGAACATCTTCCGCATCGCCATCATGAAGAAGTACAAACTCGACAGCTTCCAGCTCTCGCAGGCATACCTCTTCTTCTGGGACAAGATGGAGAAGGCGAACTACTTCCTCGAGAACATCCTGGAAACTACATCTGAGAGCATCGACAGCCGTCTGGTACAGGCCTTGTTGGAAAGCCCAGTAGGAGATGGTGGACAATGGGACATGGTAGCCAACTTGGTGGAGAAGTACGGACTGGTTCCCCACACACTCTATCCAGACTCGTTCAACGCCAGCAACTCAAGGGTGATGGACGCTCTTATCACCACAAAGCTGCGGGAGGATGCCGTTCGACTGCGCTCCATCGCGTCCAGCAACGTCTCGCCCGATGCCATCAAGGTCAACATTGCAGCCGAGAAGGCCACTATGATGCGCGAGATCCACCTCATCCTCACACTGATGCTCGGCCCGCCGCCTGTGCCCGAGAAGCCATTCACATGGGAGTTCTACGACCGCGACGGCAACTTTCAGACCGTGAAGACACGACCAACAGCCTTCGCAAAGGAGCTCTCGGACAGCAGGACCGTACGCGCACTCTCAGGCACGGATGTCCACCAACTCTTCTCCCTCATTAACGACCCGCGCAACCCCTACAACCGCCTCCTAAGCGTAAACCGCCTCGGCAATGTCTGGGAAGGCCGACCAGTGACATACGTCAACACAGACATGAAGACCATCAAAGACGCCTGCATCGCCATGCTCAAGCGCGGCATGCCCGTCTTCTTCGGCTCAGACGTTCGTAAGTACTCTGACTCAACCAACGGTATCATGGATACAGACCTCTTCGAGTACGAACTCGGCTTCAACATCAAGCTTGGCATGTCGAAAGCCGAGCGCCTGCAGACCAGCGAGAGCCAGATGACGCACGCCATGGTGTTGACGGCTGTGCATGTTGTGAACGGCAAGCCGGTGAGGTGGAGGGTGGAGAACTCATGGAGTGATAGAGTGGGCGAGAAGGGGTATTTCGTTATGAGTGATAAGTGGATGGATGAATTTGTGTATCAGGCGGTTGTGGATCCAAGTGTGGTGAGCTCAACGGTCAGGAAGGTGTTGGAGCAGAAGCCAAAGATGCTCGAGCTCTGGGATCCTATGGGTGCTCTGGCTTGAGGGGCTGCTTATTCGTGTTTCTGAGCGTAGCGCTTTCGTTCATCGAATTGATGTTGCATCCTGCCTTCCTCCTCTTGTTCGCTCCTGCCCCTGCGTGTCGGCCTCACCTGAACACGTCGTCACGTCGACACCACTATTCATCTGCGACATCGTCATCGAACAACATGCCTCTTTTAGCTAGTGCACTATCATCCGGCGATACTGCCGTGTCGTTGATCTTCGTAGAGTCATCGCGGTGATAAAAGATGCTAGAGTCGCGATGACTCCCGACATCGCCGCAGCCCCGCGGTACTCATTCAAAAAGTCCGCGCCCGCACCCTCCACGACATCATAACGCGTCCAGCCTCCCACACCACTCGCAATGGTTCCCAAGAACACGGCATTCGATCTGCAGACATGTGCACGACCCAACATCCTTGCATTGGAGCCGTATCGCTGTGCGCGCGAGTAGGTGAAGCGCAATAAGTCACGCTTTGAAGAGAAGCTTACGATGCCAGTGATTACAAGGATGACGGCACCAACATCCTGCTCGACGCAAACGAGAACGCATACGGCCCCGGCCTGGCGCTGAACGGAGAGGGAAAGCTGCCTGGCGCAAATGTCAACGGCACATCAGACTCATCAGCGTCAATTGATGTAGATCTACTCGGCCTTAATCGCTACCCCGACCCGTATGCACTCCTACCATCACGCCCAAGTACCTGCTCACCATGCATATAGCCACCAAGCAGACCTCAAGCAGCTTCTCTGCAACCTCCGCAACACGCACACCCACACATCGAAGACCATCGGCCCCGAGCACCTCTTCGTAGGCGTTGGGTCTGACGAAGCCATCGACGCCCTCATCCGCGCCTTCTGTGCCCCAGGCAAAGAGAAGATCCTGACATGTCCACCTACATACGGCATGTATAGCGTCTCAGCGCAAGTCAATGACGTCTCGCTCGTCAAAGTCCCACTACAGCTCCCCGCCTTCAACCTCGACGTCCCCGCCATCCAGAAAGCGCTCGCTTCCGACCCCAGCATAAAGCTCGCATACCTCTGCTCGCCCGGCAACCCAACAGGGAAACTGCTGAAGAAGGAGGACGTACAAGCCATACTGGAGACAAACTGGAACGGCGTGATAGTTCTGGACGAGGCGTACATCGACTTTGCGCCCGAAGGCTCGTCAATGGCAGAATGGGTCGCCGAATGGCCGAACCTGGTCGTCATGCAGACATTGTCTAAGGCATTTGGCCTCGCTGGAATCAGACTCGGCGCCGCCTTCGCAGACCCTGCGATCGCACAGATACTGAACAACATGAAGGCGCCATACAACATCTCGAACCCCACATCCCAGCTTGCGCAAGCCGCGCTAAGCTCGAAGCACCTCAGCACAATGAACAGAAATAAGGACTTGATTGTTAAGCAGAGGGCGAGGCTAATTAAGGAGTTGCCGAAGGTTCCGGGTGTGGGGCAGTTGCACGGTGGGACGGAGAGCAATTTCTTGCTCTACCAAATGCTGGATGAGCCGAGTGGAAAGCCTTCCAACGAAGTCGCATTAGCAGTGTACCAAGGGCTGGCGGAAGAGAAGGGTGTTGTTGTTAGGTTTCGAGGAAAGGAGTATGGGTGTGAGGGCTGCCTCAGGATCACAGTAGGCACAGAAGACGAATGCACACGCTTCCTGCAGGAGATACGGAGCGTGTTGGAAAGCGTGTACAAGAAGAAGAAGAGTTTAAGTAGCAGCGAAGAAGAGCAGAAAGAGCAAGAAGCTAGCGCTGTCGTTGCATAGGCTCAGAACCAGGAATATAAAGCAAGAAATAGATAAGCATGTATCAACGCAGATCAGACAAATCGCCCGTCCAAACTGTTCTCCGCACAGCAACATAGGATGTAAGCCACTAGATTTTAGGTCATGGAACCCAGCGGCGGCGATTTTCAGACCGCTGACGACAAGAGCAAAGCGAGGACGCGGACATCACACCATTCGCAGAAGGATTATGGCGAGCACATGAAGGTTATCCTCTCGGCTTTCAGGCACACATCTTTCCACGGTCATGGATCATAGTACTCTTCATTTTTGGACAGTCTCGACATCTGTCCTCACTTTGACCGTTTGGATATGGTCTTTCGAAACTTCTTTCGATGCTTGGAAGATGGAGGCCTGGTGTCGCTGAGACTTACGAGGTTGTATACCCTTGACAACCTCCAGCTTGCGCCCATGTTCTTGACCACAAGGATTTGAACGCACAGACTGGCGGAGACATTTCTGGAGTAACTTGGTTTTTGGTGATGCATATGGAAGCTGCAGTTGCCTTTGCGGCCCTTTTCGTGGCAGAAAAACATGAGGCATAGCAGTAGACAATCTTAACTCAGGTAGTTTTTTTGAACTACGCATCACAACAGCAAGTTACGGAGGCTCACGGCGTATTTTCGCAGCTCACCTCTGGTTCTGCACATGCCTTGTCCCATCTTGGTTTTCGAACAGACTCTCACAACCGAATCATAACTCGTGTTCGTCTTCACTTTTGACAGCATCTCCATGTGTACTGCTGTTTCGCCTTGTTGCGACTGTCGTTTCAATACTTTTCCAATGGCTTGGGTTGTGAAAGGAGTTGACTATGATTGGAAGAGTTTATATAGCATTGATGATCTTCTGTCTGGCTCCATGGAACTCGAACGCGAACGTTTTGGGCCGCAAACGGCAAGGACATGGTAACATAGACGGCATAGTTTTGGTGGTGCACGTGGTCAGTCACTCATATCTCCGAGTGTTCCAGCATGAAGACGAAGGGGGTAAGAGCAGACACTCGTCCTTGTCCTCAGCTTTTGGAATGCATGTGTTCGGCAGAGAGAGTTTGTTGCGGTATCGGATGGTCCGTACAGTGTCTATCTATACCCCTGATCAGCCACCCTGGACTAGTGTGTTACAGGTCAGGTATATAGTCGTCTCCTCATAGCTAGACAGCAATACAGCGCAGTATTCCATCGACCCGATAGTCCTATGTTATCGTTTACCGTAGCTATCAGTATTCTACAGCGGTCCGCACCGCTACAGAGTTTCAGGAGGGACTTCCTCGCGAACATGCGCTCACCAGTCGCCCTTTTTAGACACCGTGTCCACATCCATCATCATGAAATACGGGGTTGGTCTTGCTTCTTAAATCTCCTTTTGAGTGCTTATTGTGAAGAGGAGTATGAACAAGTACTGTCTGAGGTCATCAATGGGAGAATATATTTATGCATCCACCAAAGCTCTTTGCAAAACATGGTTGCGGGCCTCTTCGGTTTTGAGAACAAGACAGCGAGAACATTTCAAAAACGGCATTTTGCTTGTTGGCCCATGGGAAACTGAGTCTCTTCTTTTGACACATACTCGTTCCTCCAGAATTGTGAAACATTTGCGGAAGGACTTCCCAGAGGATATTGAGAAGATTATGGACTCCTAGTAGATCGAAAAACGTAGCCGGGATTTCTCTCGATTAAGGAGAGGTGTGCAAAAAGTCATGAGGCTGTGTTCCGGAGTTTTCGACATACATGTGTCCATCGTTAATTGGGTTGTTGCACAAATCTGAAACAGACATGCTTTCATCCGTTTTCGCATTTCGGGAGATGCCGAAAAATGTGAATGGTGAGGGTAAGGCGCAAAGGAAATCATAGTGAGTCTCGCACGGGACTTTCTAGACACATATGCTCGACCGCAGATGGTTTTGGTATAGGTCCGAGACAGACATAGAACGTGTTATCTGGAGATCCAACAGAGCTGCCACATCCCTGTCGTGTTCAAGGATTTTCAAGTCGGTATGGCACAAACGTGAATTTCTTTTGGAAATTTAGCAAAGTATCTGGAAAATCGGGAGGCAGCTGTGGTCACTGAGTGGGTTTTATAGCCCAGCAGCATAACTAACCAGAAGACGACATCTACAACCTCAGTGGACAAGGCATGGGATCGTGTCGTGTGGTTTTTCCAGAAGTCTCACATAGCAACTTCTAGAGCGCAGGGCCCCAAGAGAAGACATAAAATGGTCGTAAAAAGGATTTTAGACTTCCATGCGTACTCTGACCATGGGCTTTCAGGGACATAACGTGGTTTTCTACGTGTTTGAAGACCTCCACATGCGACGCCATGCATACACATTCTGGTGCCCATGACCATGTGAGATACGGCTTTTGAACTTTTGGCAGCCCTGAAGACCTTTTGTGAGTAAAAAGGGCGCTGAAGTGAATCGAGGGCGGTTTATAGGTTGACCAGGAGGCTTCCAGAGCTATTCTTCTGCCCGTTGGTAATCTTAGTGACTCGACAGCCAGAACATGGTGGCTTAGTGACTGGGATTGAGTTACATGCTCTATTTCCTTGGTCGTCTCCGAGATATCAAGCTGTTCATCTTGGCTTTGGTATTCCTGAGTAACTTTTAGATGGAACGGAAATTTTGTGCAAAGAAAGAAGGCAGGCGGCAACATTCGTGAAATGCAACATCATTTCGAAGCAGATCACCGTTTCGGTCTCGTTGAACACCGTCAGGAAAAAACAACTTGTTTCACACATAACCCTTGCTTTGTGTGCATTGCAAACAGTGAAGCAAAAGTGATGATTCATGAGAGGGTGGTGGACACAAAAACCAAGAAATTGCTTTTGGATGTCAACACGATGGCAGAGAATGAAGGATGAGGTACCCGGGAACCCGAAAAGAGGATGCTTTAGAGGTACGCCTGGAAGTCGACAATGTATAATTGGCATGGGCCGGCTTTGGCCCCGTCGGCCAAGTCGTGCAGCGCATTGCATTCGGCTTCGAACTTTGACCAGTGGAAAATCCTCTTTTCCGAACACTCAAAATTCGAGCTTAGATAGGAATTTGAAACTCTCGATACATGTTTGAGTCTCCATACCTGGGTATTTGCAAGGTATGTGGAGCCGAGAATAGGTCGTCCGGACGAGCTTTCGTAGGAGAAAGACATATAGTTTGCACACTGCACTTTTCGCGGTTTCCCGTTGCACTCAACGGGAGTGCTGCTTCTAGGAACATGCACATACTCTAGTCTTCTTGCCCATCCCCATCATGTTTTCGATTCGGATTTGAGTGGAGGAGGACTGACAGGAAGTTTTGAATAGGCGAGGCGAAATTTATAACATCCGCAGATGCTGAGATCGAAGGATTGGGACGATGAAGGAGTCAGAAAGGTCACTCAACGCCAACAACAGAACGCAGCGAGAGAATGCATCCACGTTTCGACTAGCTGCAAGACATTTTTGATGATTTCTGACCCGCGAAGTTGCTCGTGATGTTGGTGTTCTTCCTTAGCGCGGTCAGCTCTTGCCTGTGAGTGGGTCGCTGTTGCGCCAATTGCGCCAAGAGTGCTGGCTAGCGCCTTCCGCCCACCTCGCTTAGCACCTGCAATTTTGGATCTCGTCGAGATTTGCGCTTCGTCAACCTCCAACGTCAACGACCCTACTAACACCAGGACCAGACAAAGTGAGTCTCCCATACGAACGGATTGATCAATCGAGCGAACACCGCAACGCACCGAACGATCGAAACAACCGCACACGCAATACTAACAACTGCTCAGATGGGTGCCCTTAAGTATGTCGAGGAACTTCAGAAGAAGAAGCAGTCGGACATGATGCGCTTCTTGATGCGCGTTCGCGTACGTATACACGATTGAGACGATTGTGAGGACCTTGCTAACGTTGCGACAGTGCTGGGAGGTATGAATTCACATTTCCTGAGACATCGAGTCTCAATTGGTGTACTCGTTGAACATTAGCTGAGAGTGCATCGATAGCTTCGCCAACTGAAGGTCATCCACCGCGCCAGCCGTCCCTCGCGCCCCGACAAGGCCCGCCGTCTTGGGTACAAGGCCAAGCAGGGTTACGTTATCTACCGCTGCCGTGTTCGCCGCGGTGGCCGCAAGAGGCCCGCCCCCAAGTACGTACACACGTAGACAAAGACAGATATAGCAGTGCTAACAGTAGACTTCTAGGGGTGCCACCTACGGTATGCTTCGCTCGATCGATCGGATAACGCACACAGAAGACTAATATATGTACAGGCAAGCCCACCAACCAGGGTATCAACCAGCTCAAGTACCAGCGCTCCCTCAAGAGCACCGCTGAGGAGCGTGTCGGCCGCCGCTGCGCCAACTTGCGCGTTCTCAACTCGTACTGGATCAACCAGGACTCGACCTACAAGTACTACGAGGTCATCCTTGTCGACCCCCAGCACAAGGCCATCCGCCGCGATGCCCGCATCAACTGGATCGTCAACCCCGTCCACAAGCACCGCGAGTCTCGTGGTCTCACCGCCACCGGCAAGAAGAGCCGTGGTCTCGGCCGTGGCCACAAGTACAACAACACCACCGCTGGTCGCAGGAAGACTTGGAAGAGGCACAACACCCTCTCCCTCTGGCGCTACAGGTAAATGTAGCGCTGAGGGCGTTGCGTGGTGTCTGGGACGTCTGGTCGAATCTTTCAAGCTTATGGACTGGCGTGCATGGAAAAGGATACTCTGCGTTGTGTAGCCTTTTATTGGGCGCATGACGATGGTCGATCAGGACTGCTAAAATAAATTTCATGGATTCATGAATGGATGAATTGCATTATACCCCCTTTAACAAGCTGAGTCGCGTGAACCGATCCACCGTGATGCTGCACCCACACGGTCGAAGATAACCCTCGCATCCTTGGCCTCACATTATCTCACGCCGGGCGACACAGATTCGAAATGACTCCAGTCGTGGTATACATTTACATTCTGCCCTTACTCATCTACAACTGATCCGGGCTAACCCTCTGGACGATGATACCACTCGACGCACCGCCACCATTGCAGATCGCCGCAGCACCATACTGCCCAACCTCCAGCTGATGCAACAGCGTAACCAAGATCCTGCTACCTGAACTACCCAAGGCGTGACCCAGCGCGATAGCACCACCCCTAGGGTTCACATTGTCCTCCTTAAGACCAAGGATCTTAGCATTCGCCTTAATAACAGCAGCAAACGCCTCATTGAACTCCCAGATTGAAATGTTCTCTTTGCTCAGCCCAGACTGCTTCAGCAGCTTCTCAACAACAGAAGCTGGTGCGATGGGGAAGTCGATCGGGTCAACCGATGCATCACAGTAGGTCACGATCTTGGCCAGAACGCGGCTGTCCTTGCCGTACTGCTGCGCGATCTCCTTGCTTCCCAAGACGAGCGCAGAGGCGCCGTCACTGAGAGGAGAGCTGTTCGCCGCTGTGACCGAGGCGTCTGCGTCTTTAGAGAAGGCGGGTTTCAGTGTCGGAACCTTCTCGAGCTTGAGCTTGTTGTATTGCTCATCTTCTGAGATGACGATGTCGCCCTTTTTCGACTTGACTGTGACAGGTACAATCTCATCTTTGAACATACCGTCTTTGTAGGCTTGCTGGGCGCGCTTGTATGTCAGGATAGCGTAGTCATCCTGCTCTTTCCGTGAGATGTTGTGATCTTTGGCGGTCTTTTCGGCACAGTTGCCCATGTGGATTTGGTTGTAGACGTCCCAGAGGCCGTCCGCGATAAGTCCGTCTTGCATCTTCTGGTGGCCGAAGGCTGGCTGTTGGCTGGCGCGGCTCAGGTAGTATGGGACTCGGGTCATGTTCTCCATGCCACCAGCGACCTGGGCCTCAGCCTGTCCCAGCTCGATGGTCGAGGCGGCAATGTTGACGGCCTTCAATCCTGAAGCGCATACTTTGTTGATAGTTGTTGCTTCGACGCTGGTAGGCAGGCCGGCAAAGATGGCGGCTTGTCTTGCTGGCGCCTGTCCAACGCCTGCTGACAGCACATTGCCCATATATACGGCATCGATGGAGGAGATCGGGACTTTCGACTTCTCGAGGGCTGACTTGATCGCTGTGGCACCAAGCTGGGTCGCTGAGACGGTGGTGAAGTTGCCATTGAACTGGTCTATGGTAAGCAGGCTGGCACAGGAATGTGATGAGAGTGTTCGTACAACTGCAGTCGGTGTTCGACTGGCGCTTATGATGTATGCATCTCTGATTTCCTTCTTCTGTTGCGCTGAGGCACTGAATTGCCTCTGAATGCTGGCCAAGCGCTGCTGCGGCCGCGAGGCCATTCTCATGGATGTGCGGAGGGCGGATGATGACATAGTTTCCAGCAAGGAGGGGTTTCACTATGACAGTGGGAGTATTGCAGAGAAAGTTGGCTCTTGCGAGCCGAATAACGACTGTCACATGGCGGCAAGCTTCCGCAATTTAATGCGGAGCACAGGAGCTTGACGTCGCGGAACGTGGGGAAGAGAGCCGAGGTTTGGAGGCGGCCGCGGCCTTAAGCCGACGTGCCTTCCTTTCCGCTTGAGCCGACTTAGTCGTCCCAACGACGTGTCGCGACTTCCTCCACCTGCAACCGCGATGTCAATGCCTCTAAAAACTTCGATGTGTTGACGCATCACGCGCGAACAGCGCCTTGTTTGGCGAGCACGCGTCTGACCATGGTCTTTACTCCTACCACTGACCCATTACGGTGAACGTACCCCTCACTCCAGCAGCAAGGGACGTCACGTTCCCTCCGCCTCTCATGAGCGTGCGAGATGCCGGCGGCCACGCAGCCTAGGCCACCTGTCATTGAGACTTCCTGCAACGTACTCTCGAGGTCGCCGAGCACGAAGAAGAATCTCAATGCTACACGCTGGTGGACCTGCCCCCTTGTGGTAGCCCTGTGATCATTGATGCTGCAACGAGCCGAACACAATCACCTCTTTTTGACAGTTGACAGGTTTATTGCAGGAATGTTTGTACCATGCTTTGCGAATTCTCTCTTTCACAGCAACATTAGCACGTAAGATCTAGCAACATTGCTGACCGGTCTTCTGACCTCACCTGATCCACCATCTGCGATTTCCTTGTTCATTGTCTCTACATCTGACATCCTAAACCTGGAGAGTTCAGGTCATTCGCCACTTGTGTTTCTCAAACAGTTACCTTGACGGGTATGACCATCGACTCGTACCTGCATTTGTACCTGCATCGGGCCTTTGGTACCACATCATCATCATATTGGACGTTTTTGTACCACACCAGATAGTCGCAGCTCAATCCTGCCTTGCCCATCTCTTGGCTCTCATCACATCTCGCAAGTCGGTCCTCGCCTTCCCAGCAGAATGATCGTAGCCGGACAGTACGGCACCATGGTCACAGGTTTGTGATAGAAAGTTGCGGCACCTTACATGAGGCGGTGCCAGCGTACAAGAGCATTGCCAAAGAGCTATCAGCTTCGAGATGTGACCATATCACGAAGATCAGCAAGTGTTGAGTGCTAAGGAAGGCGTTTTCTGACAGGTATAAGAGAAGGATCGCTGCACTGCTCTCAAAATGCAAGCATCGACTTCCAACACACTTTCCAACCACACCAGACTCCAAGACAAGCAGTTTTTCTCATCGATATATTCATACAATATGCGTTTCTTCACCGTACTCAGCAGCCTCGCTCTCGCGGCCACTACCTTCGCCGCCCCTTCCATCGTCGTCCACAACAACTGCGACTTCGACATCTTCGTCACCTCAGTCGGTCAAACAACTGGCAACACAAACACAGTACAACCCGACACTCTCTGGACCGAAGAGGAGTACTTCCAGGGCATCGGCACTGCGATCAAGATCGGCCGAACCGCCGCTGCTCTCTGGACTGCCAAGCCTACGCTGCACTTCAGCTACACCTACAATAAGGGTCAGAGCATCTACTACGACCTTAGCACTGCCTTTGGCTTCGACTTCTGGGGCGAGAAGATCACCGTCAAGGGTGATAAGGATAAGGATGTTCCTTCTATTGAGTGGGATGGTGCACCGGAGCCGAATCACACCTTGTCCTACTCTGGCGAGACTGGTCTGACGCTCGAGGTTTGCGCTGCATAGAGCGAACCGGAAGATGAGAGCGAACAAGTAGATCTGTGGAAGAGCAGAGCGGATCAGGGCAGGATAGCGCGACTCTGTAGCGTGATGCGAGTTTGTAGTTGCTCATATGGACAGTGGATAGTGTGTTCTTATTGTAATCAAGTGTTCTCATATCCCAGCAACGTCATTGCGCGGCTTGGTATGTGACAGAAATTAAAGTGATCAACATCATGACTGTATGTGCTGTGCTATGCTACGCTAAATACCCAAACGCCGTAAATGCTGTTCAATGCTGCGTGTCGGCCGTGTCTGTCATTCATCATGATCCGTGTAGCCTTCATTTCAATACCTCAACCACATAAAATCCCTCTCGGCAAGAATCAAGTTATGCCCCTCTCCCCAAATGCGGTCCTCCGTCGCAAATCTCAAACACCCAATCTGAATCCTCGGAAACAGCTCCTCACATTTCCTCGCCTCAAACGCCTGGAAGCCCTTACTCGTCGCCTGCAGCGTATTCCGCATCGTCGTCCACAACTTAGTAACCTCGTGCTTGTCCACCGGAATCCTGCGCGAGCAGCCGTGTGGATTATGGTGAGAACCTCCGGACAATGTCAAGCGCGTCGGCGTGCGCAAATTCAAGGTCATGGACTCTGTGTATAGGATGGAAGTAGACGGGTTGCCAGAGAGGAGCAGGTTGAACAGGGATTTGAGAAGGATGGCTATGTAGTCGAACAATTGCACCGCGAAGGACTCGGGCAGGTCTTCGATCAGGTGCGCTAGTTCGTGGTCGTGGGGAATATACTCAGATGTGCCGAGGGGTTCTTGGATGCGCAGGTCCACGTTGATGAGAAGGTGGTTGATTATTGGTGAGAGGGCCGCGAAGCGCTTCCATGTCAGTGAAAAATACGGGCGACCGTGGGAAAAGGTAATGTCCAGTTCGTAATTCAGTTGCTTCGAGGCGGCGAGATGTTGGATTGCGGTCTTGAATTCCTGGTATGTTTGATGGCAGACGAGGAGAAGGCCGCGGTAGGACTTCATGGGTAAATCGCGCTTGACGTAGGCTTCAGAGACAACCATCACCCCGCGGAATGATGGGGCAAGGTCTTCATGGAGGAGCAGGTCGTACACATGGTTTCTGAGTTCGAGAGGTAAGCCCAGGAAGCCAGTCATGGTGTTCCAAAGATATCTAATGTATTGATAAGGGCCCTGGCGCTTTTCAGGGTCTGCAGAATCTGGTGCGGGGATCAGGGTACGAAGCTAAGCGGTTGAGGAAGCCCGTGGTTCCATGGGCCCGTAGGACGTGTGCGCAACGAGAGATTCTGTGGTAAGATGTCCATGGAAGGTCTTTGGGGTGATGTTGTTGATGTGAGGGTTGCTTGTTTGTCGAGCAGGCTGAAGGTTGAGCTGTGTGAGACGGGTGGGGCCGGGAGTGAGGCTGGACTGCCAATTTCGCCCAATCACCAGAACCATCACGTGGGATGGACTGCGAACCGTCAAGCGGCAAGTGACAGACTCCTCCGCAATCATCATCGATGGTCGCTCTACCACTCATCGCCGCGCTCGACGTGTGTCACTCAGCAGATTGCTGCTGTCGCGATCATGGATGACTACGAGCTGGAACGAATTGGCTCAGACAGCCCTGCACAAAGCGTACCAGCAGCACAGCGCATCTCACCTAGTCGACAAAGGTCCGATGGCAATATCAAAACGACTGCGAAGCGTTCGGAGGATACTCAGAAGACCGAGACGTCGGACGCAAATCTCATAAAATCTGACGTATGCATTCAATCTTTCAAAAGAGGAACTTGAACCCAACACCGAGCAGGTCGG
This sequence comes from Macroventuria anomochaeta, assembly GCF_010093625.1. Classification (NCBI taxonomy): domain Eukaryota; kingdom Fungi; phylum Ascomycota; class Dothideomycetes; order Pleosporales; family Didymellaceae; genus Macroventuria; species Macroventuria anomochaeta. Next base: position 494,520 of record NW_022985373.1, read on the forward strand.
CTGGCGCAGAATAGTGAGGAACTTCTCACCATCATGGTTCAGTGTCATGATGGGGACGGGCATAGTGAGCTTACTGTTCGTTGCGATACCTTTCAAGGCGCAATGGCTCTACTGGCTCGCTGTCATCTTCCTTGGACTCAACGCCATTCTATTTACGTGCGGCTTCTCCATCTCAGTTGTGCGGTATACGCTATACTCTGAGATATGGACTGTAATGCACACTTGAAAACAATGGAGTATACTTACAAATCTAAGTGTTTCGTCAACCAAATCCACAAATCAAACAAATCCAGTCCGCTCATACAAATTTGGGTGCAAATCAAGCATCTGAGTTGTCTTTAATTTGAAGATTTGAGGAATTTGATGTTGTTGTATAGCTGTAGATCTTGCAGATGTGAGGTTCTCGGAGTCGCTGTAAATCGACTATAGTTAGCTTTTCCCTAGTGTTGTAATTGGCTTAACTTACCAGTTGGGGGCTTCTCGCGTATCCCAAGCCATCCATTGTCGCGTAACCAGCCATCTCAACGTGCTGTTTCTGTTGTCAATTGCTATCGTCGCCTACAAAACGGCTTACTTCTAGTGTTGTAGCGGTTATTATTGTCAGCTTAACGCTTACTTTTCGCTGCCTTTGTTTACTGTTATGGGCTGAGTCCTGATATAAAGGAACTACGTACAAACAGTGGTCAGTAACGCACTAAGCGAAGCTTGGCGCAGACTGCCTTTCTTTGTATGAAGAGCGGGCAAACCTCTCTTCTCCATCTTTCTGCTTCTGTAGCATAGGACAAATGCATACTTGTTAGAAGGCCACTTTGACCCTTGACACTTACCTCGAGCCCTGCCAGCAGCCCTTGATGCCTGCCAAACGCGCTGTTGGTGGCGAGCCACGCGCTAAAGCAGCTGCTACTTATACGTCGCTGAATACTTACCCAGAAAGCTCGTGAGGGCGATGAGCTACCTGCTGGCACTGCCAGCCAGCCCATAGAGTTGCCCGAAACACAGTCGACTACGCTGCCACTTCCCCCATCGCCGCCATTAGAGCCTGCCGAGAAGCCATCCACCTGCCGAAGCCGCTGTAGAGGCAGCCGCTGACCTGCTCATTGGCCAGGTTATAGGGCCTGCTGGACAGCCATGGGACCTGCAGTTGCTGGAGTCGCAGGTTGTGGCAGCGCCAGCGCCAGCGTCGAAGGCAGCCATGGTGGCTACAACGGAGGAGGATTGCAAGGATAAGAAGCTGGACGCCTTCAATGAGCGCTTTGCTGATAACTTTGATGACATCAATTGGAGTAAACTGCGCCGTTATGGTAAGCCTAAACGCATTCTCATGGGCAAGAAGAGCTGAGTCTTTAACCACGGCTATCGCGTCGCGCTGCAGAGGGGTACTGAAGACGCAGAGAAGCCAGAGCGTACCATTTTTGTGTGCCGCTGGTGCCATCAAACCACCCTGACAGGCGTCATTGTCGAGGTGTCGACAGGCACGAGCTCGGCGGCAAAGCACTTGGGTATGGATAGGCGCGGCCATCGTATAAAGAAGCGGGAAGAAGCTGGTGACGCTGCCGGGTGGCCAATCGACAATAACTGACATGCTGAAGAAGGGTGTTGCAGTCAGGCAAGAGTTTACCAATGAGTTGGGTAACTTCAACGCACAAGGATTTCGGCTTGCTGCCGTGATGTGGCTCGTCAAAAACAACCACCCATTGCGCGAGTTTGAAAGCAAGAGCTTCCGCAAAATGCTGTGCTTCGCCAACCCAGTAGCTAAAGAAGCGCCGTGGACTAACCGCAAGAGTGTCTCTAGGTTTGTAATGAAACTGTATGAGCACCTAAAGCCGATTGTCAAAGCTAGGCTGCCTGTCGCAGTTAGCAAAATCCACATAAGCTTCGACGGATGGACCACCAAAGGCGTCGAATGTGGCTTCTTTGGTATTGTTGCGCACTACGCCAACTCTGATGGAAAGATTATAGACTTGCCTATAGCGCTCCCCCAGCTCGCAGGCGTCCACAGCGTCGAGGCGATTGGAGAGTGTGTCAACAAAGCGCTATTATCGTTTCGTATAACGCCGCAGAAGCTGGGTTACTTTGTGTTAGATAACGCAGCAAGTAACGATGTGGCTATTGAGTACTTAGCTCGTAGGTATGGCTTGATTGCTGCTTGGCACCGCCTTCGCTGCGGTCCCCATACTCTTAACTCTGTTGGCCAAACTGTGATGTTTGGCAAGGATAAAGATGCCTATGACAACAATCCGCGGCACAAGAAGGATGAGGAGAGAGTTATGGATGAATGGCGACGGCTAGGCCCTCTAGGCGTGTTCCTGGACATTATTGACTATATCAGCACGCCAAAGCAAAACTCCAGCTTCGCCCATTTCCAGCACCTCGCACATACTGAAGACCCTACCACAACAACGACCTGCTATTAGCTGTAGTTAAGGCCTGCGTTACCCGCTGGAATAGCTATTGCGCGGCTTTTGAGCGCGGCCTCATCCTCCAACAACCTATCGTTGCCTACTCAAATCACCACATCAAGAAGACAGCTGATTCCGACAAGACTGCGTACAAGAGCAATAATAAGCTGCCATCCGTGCCGGCATTGATGCGATCAGACGGTCTATCAGCTGTGGACCGGGCAGTGATAACTGAGTACGTGGATATTTTGCGGCCGCTGAAAGTAGCCACTGAGCGGCTAGAGGGGCATGGGAAGAAGCAGTATAAGCTCAATGGGCGCTTTAGTGCTATTTACGAGGTTATCCCCATGTTTGAGCAGCTAATCACCGCCTGCAAAGAGCGCTTAGTTATCTATGAAAGTGTTGACTTTGAGCAGCCTGACGCTCCGGAGGACCATATGGCTATCAACCTGTGTGCTGCCGTCGCTAAACTGAAGCTCTACTACACCAAATTGAACGACACCCCAGCTCATTACGCAGCAATCGTCCTCCATCCCCACTATTGCAACTACTGCAAAGTAGCTTGGCGCAGCGACCCAGCTCGATTGGCAGCTGCTGACGCTGCTTTGCAGCAACTCTAGCGCCTCTATAACCATCGCCCAGCGGCTCGCACGCTGCCAAAACCTACAACCTCACCTACCAACGCGATAGACGACGTCATCAACGCTATAATTGAGGCGGAGAGCGACGACAAGGAGGATTATACTGACGTGTATGAACGCTGCGTGCTGACGAGCCGCATTGGAGTCGCGAAGATTTTGATACCCAGGGTAATCCTGTGCGTTACTAGCTCAACTTACGCGGTAGGTACCCATTGTTAGCGCAGCTGGCGCTTGATATAATGACTATACCTGCCTCCAGCTGCGAGTGCGAGCGAATTTTTTAGCGAGCTTGGTGATCGCCTAAGTGTCGTCAAATTGGATCACAATTACTAGCTGCTCTGCAGTGTGCGGAGGTGGATAGGAGCAGGTTTGATGGATGCTGACGACGAGGTTGATGATGTAGCGGCGTGGGCCGTTGTAGTATATTGATAGCTACGGTGAACAATAACGTAGGACTGTCGGGTCGACGGAAATCATGGAATACTGCGCTGAGTTGCTATCTAGCTAGGAGAAGACGACGATATACCTGACCTGAAACATGCTAGTCCAGGATAGTCTGATGTGTGCAACCTCAGGCCTATCGACTGACTGATACTGTAACAGATGAAAGTACGTTGACTGACACCTCTATCGACAGATTGTATGGCGTATGCCAGTGGGAAGAGCCTACACAATAACTCTGGTGCAACAACAGGGATTTAGCATACAACAACAAATATATTTCCAACCCTATCAATCAAATCGAGTCTACAACACTATCAAATCTTCCAAATTTAGGCAAACGTCACCTATTGGTAAAAGACGGTGAATTGCAAAAGATGCTGACCCCCCGGTTTTTCCGAGTACGATCAGTCCCTACACAACATTGTTGTCTTTAGGGCTGATATTACTATTAATGTGATCGCAATAGCTTGCTGGATCTGATAGTTGGAGGCATGGTATGTTTGGATTTCAGTGTTGTGATAGGAGAGAGCAGGTAATGTGTAGTGGTGACAGCAAGATGGTAGAGGTGGTAGCAATGATGCTATGTATGATGACAGGTTTGGCGAGATTACAGGCTGTGAGTGGTGGTGAAGGTATGGGTCAGGGTCTAGCACCCACATATATACCCCTCCGGTGCCCCCGGTCATCTCTTACTCCCAAAAGTCCCACCTAGTGTATGCCTAGTGTATGTAGTAACCAGAAAAACAGGGGGTCAGGATCTTTTGCAAGTCATAATATAATCAACTCCGCGCATGGATTTGACTTGATTTGATTGATCTCTGGCGTGCTGTAATGATCGCCGACAATACCAACACACTCTTCCTTGGAACGATACCCATGGGCTTTGCAACTCTCATCTCCGCCTGGTGCACGTTGTACATTGCGGTCCGTGGAGCGGTGCAAGTCCCAGGACCTGGCTCGTTCGCGAATCAATCTGTCGATTTGATTGATTGTTGAAAACTCTGGTATACTCTTTCCTTCCTCTCAGATCCCTCGACATGGGCGGCTACGCCATTACATATCTCGGCAGCGTAGAGCGTCGTGTCTTCCGGCAGACTGGCGTATCTCCTCTACTAACCTGAGCCACGTGTTGATCTTAATAGGATCTGCACAGTATGCTCTCTGGGAGTGAAATTTCCTAATCCACTTTGACTGGAGTGTTGACTGGGTGTTGACAAAGCATGACACCCAGTTCTTGCTGACAGATGGTGGAGGTGGATCTTGGCCGCGGCCAGCAAGTAGAACATCTGCCATTTGTCATATATCAATAACCTGGGGGGGGGGGGGAAGCCGCGTTGATCAAGGTCTAGGATCCACTGGACAAGAGACTGCTCCTCAACAGGAAAGAGCTTTTCTTTCTTAGCATTTACTACAGCTTGAAGTTGAGCACCAGCAAAGCAATCATGGAGGATTGTGTGAGGGGTATTGTACAAGACTGACACGCAACAGATGCGTAAGTTTTTGTCTGGTTGAAGGACAGAAGTAACAAGAAGTAGTCTGCCCTCTTCTGGGATGACTGAGGCTGTAGTGTTGAGGTTTGAGCCATCTGAGCATGTTGGGCGCGTTGATTTTTGTGGGGCTGGCGGATGCCTGGTGTTGGTGGATGACTGGTGGAACACGTTACACCTAGTCGTATCCTCAACTTTCAGCAAGACTCAGTCGCAGACGATGACTCAGTCGCGCTACCTACAACTATGTCGAATACCCGATCTTTCGTCAGACCGCCGACAACAGCAATTTCTTACACGAGACGGTTTTGCTCGAACATCCAACTGCCAACATGGAACAACAGACGCCGCAGCCGGCTGACAAAGCTCCACCCCTGGCAGCTCGCATGAAGCAATACGAGGCATGTTTCGACTTCACTTTACCCTCCGGATCGCCTGTCGTCCTACGTCTCGACGGCCATGCATTCTCAAAATTCACTAGCCACTTCTGCCGGCCATTCGACCAGCGCATACACGATGCGATGATAGCAGCATGCACAGATCTGCTCGCATACTTCCCATTTGCGACAGTCGCGTACACGCAGTCCGACGAGATAACCCTGGTTTTCCCTACCGGTGTGCAGGGCTTCAACGAGCGCGTTCAAAAGCTTTCGAGTCTGGCGGCGAGCTACTGTTCTGTTCGATTCAACGCACATCTTGCTGCCCTCTTAGCAGCAAGTCCAGAACCGAAAGTCAAGGATACAGCGTTTGAGCGCTTGGGTACTGCGCATTTTGATGCGCGTTTCTTTGCTGTTCCGTCCGTTGAGGAAGCCTTCAACTGTATATTATGGAGATGTCGCAATGACGCTGTACGCAACTCAGTCAATGCCTTCGCGCGCACGATGTACTCAACCAAGGAGATGCATGGGAAGACGACCAGCGAGTTGATGGAGATGATGAGGAAAGAGAAGGGTGTTGAGTTTGAGGCATCAGTACCACGATGGGCGGTAGAAGGGTGCCTACTGAAGCGAGAGCAGGTGGAACATGAGGGCGTGAACTTGAAGACGGGCGAGGTGAAGAAGACGTTGAGAACAAGGACCAGGCTTGAAGAGAGAGGTGTGAGGACATTTTCGGCGGAGGATCTGAGGCTTGTGACAGACAAGTTTTGGTGAAGAGATTTCGATTGCAACCCTACAGTCAGAAAATTGCAAGGACATCCATGAGAGGAAGACTCGTCCACCACGTTTGTCACCTCCTATTGTTGTTGGCTCGAGGTACCGGAGACGCAGGTTCTTCGTGAGATGAATGTCTGCACTTACTAATGCTCTTCAGAATAATGCTGCATATCTTCAGGCAGGCGACAATTACGTCAGATATTGCGTGTTGTGCATGTGTTTCGAGGGCCTGAAGTTCCTTCCCGATCTATTTGCGGTCTGTCCCTGCCCAATCACTGCCCGCACTTGCGGCCCCCACAATCTCTCGACAGCCTCTAGCCTTCCACTCATCACAGCTGTTATCTCGGTACATTGCAGCAGCACGACGCAAAGAGAGAGAACCTACGAGTCGCAACATCAGCTCCAGCTCGAAACGAGGGAGTGCTGCAACTGTCGATTTCCTGCCTCATCGAACAGCTGAGTACATGTGAGCATTCGTGCAGCGCAGCCTTGTGGTCTCATATCCGCTGCGCGGCGCCACCGCGCCAGCGTCCAGGCTTCAACGGCTTGTACCTCGAGCTAGCCGTGTGTGCGGCTGACCGGCTGAGCTGGGTGAGCTGTCGGCATGCCATTTGGATACATACCCGAGCCCCGTCTCTCGTAATTCTCAACCTTGGCTCCCATTAGATCTCGTTTCCACAGCATCGATTTCTCATCGTTTCGTATCGCCATGTCGTATGTACCAGTTGGCGCTGGTAGAACAAGCCCTGACGTTGAAAACATTGAATTGACTGCGAAGAATGACGGACAGACAGCCTACGGCTATGCGCCGCCGCAAGGCCTGTTGCCTGATGGAGACATCAGATACAGCGATTCGAAAGCAAACTTTCCGCCTAGCAAGGTGGTCGACAACTGGCCGATCAAATCCCGACAAGTTGCAGCGTTGACGCCGCTGAGGGGGACGATTCTTGCTTTCGATATTATACTGGCATCATCGCCATTGCTATTCATTGGTATGCTGCGTCGCATGTAGCTCTCGTGTTGCATGCTGACAGTAACAGTTCTTGCCCTTAGGGTCGCCAGGTTGGACGGTAAAGCTCCTAGGGCGGACAACGACAAGCTCCAAGAGATGCTGCTCTACACACCCACCATATTTCCTCTCCTTTTCGCGGCCTTGATGGGACGGTTTTTTAGACATTTTGGAATTTGGCTTGCAGAGCGCGGGACCACTCTCGGACGACTCGAGCAACTGGTGGGCTGCCAGTCGGTATTCCTGGCCATCGAACGTCAGATCTGTCTTCGCAATTTCAGCACCATAGGCGTGTGTTCGATACTCATTTGGCTCCTTTCGCCTTTTGGTGGACAGTCTGCTCTCCGGGTGCTTCGACAAGAGGAGCGTTATCTCAACACAACCCAGGCGCTGCATTACCTCGGGCCTTTGGACGTGCAGCAAACTACTATGGGAGGTGCCAGCATGGTCAATAGCGGGCGAAGCACTTTCACGCCATTGTTCCTCGCCGCGCTGCTCAGTAGCGGCGGTTTTCAGACCAACAGCGCAGACTTGTGGGGCAATGTCAAACTTCCATCGTATCGAGCTATCGAGAACAGCACTTCGAACGACTGGAAACCGGTCCCTGATTACAATCAGACAAATGTTCGCTGGAGCTCCTTGATTGGCATTCCAGTGTCTGCTTTCAACGGAGAACCGTTCACTACGTACTCGATGAATCACTTTAAAATCAGAGCGAGGCAGTTCGATATCAGCTGCTCAAACAATAGCCGAGTCGCAGGAGATTGGACCGATTCCGTTAATACAACCGTTCGCAGCACATGGATGATGGAAACAGGCACTCAGCAACCCAGCTGCTCCAACAATTCAACCGGATGCCTCATCAAAGCGTGTCCTTCCTATCCATGCCCGTTCATCAGTAAATCTTCTGCCATTGAAGTCAATGGGGAGGAGTTTACTTCTGTAGCGAACTGCGAGTACTTCTACGACTATATCGAAGCTAGCATAGAGTGCATTGCATCTACATGCAAAGCTACAGCCCTGCGCAAACTTGATATGTACACAGACGGCTACACCAAAGAGTGGGAACCTTACTTACTCGGAACCATTATGGCGACTCTTATGAACACCATGACGAGCGTCGACACCATCGGCGTGTCAAGTGTCACGGCGCGTGGTGCGACAGTGATGGAAAAATGGATGTATGATCCAACGGACTTCATCGGCAGTCGCATGTACGGAAATGTCAACCTATACGAACTCCCCGTGGAGACCTTCGCAGAACGATTGACGATACTGTGGAATTCATTCTTCCAGTCAACGTACGCTGCGCGCGCGCTCGCTGGGAATTTGGACAAAGCAACGTCCACTAACATGACCGGCGAAGACAACTCTGCGATCGTGTTCAACACCACCGAGAGCCTTACTAGCCAGCGCAGAGACGTCTATCGGGTCAACTGGAAGTGGTTCGGCGTCCTCCTGAGTTGCTCACTAGTACTTTTGTCTGCCGCATGCGCTGGGCTGGTACTGAAGTATCTATCGATTGCTCCGGACATCATTGGGTATGCCAGCAGCTTGACGATGCTCAGCCCGTATGTACCGACACCAACAGGTGGCACAACGTTGCATGGTTTGGAACGGACGGCGTTACTTCACGATCTACCAGTCAGACTAGGCGATGTCTGCCCAAATGAGCCAGTGGGCGCTATAGCGTTGGCGGCAAATGACGGAAGAGTTGTGGGGCTGGATCGAAGGAGATGGTACATCTAGACTCAGAAATTGGAAAGTCGGTAAGGAAGCTCAGACCGCCGAAGACCTCCAGGCTTGCTTTCAAGGACTTGAAACTAGCGGATTTGGGATGTACCAGTTTGGGGTTCGACCTCGAAGTTGGAAGTGCTGAAAGCCTCCAGCATGAGATTTGTGGCTCAAGAGCTTTGAAGGACAAATGCCCCGATCCTAACATTCAGCCAGTGTGGCAGAGATCTTGAAAAGCTCTCGGGTGCAGTGTGATAGATCGCCAACCGCGATTACCCATAGATTGTCTGCTGTTGTTCAGATTGCTAAGGGCCTGTAGTTTCAAGAGTCGTGAAAAGTGGGGCCAACAATGATACTCATAGCTCTGATTGGTAAGAGGCGCGAACGCGACATGCTCGCGACGCGTCCGAGGCTTTTGGCCACACAACTAAGGTTGTCAGGAGTTGGCCAGTAAGAATCTCTTGTACAGTATGTGATCAGTTGATAATGCCTGGCTCGCGCAAAGCATGAAATTGCGAAAAGAACGACTTCGAACAATACTAGTGTCATGCATGCACTTCACCTTACCAAACTGTCAGTCGTGCTGTTGTAAGCTTTCTTTTTCACCATGAGCTCGGATAGAAAGTGCTATACTATATTTTGCTACATTGAGTTTTGTTCACTCACTTTGACGATTACCGCTCGTGCCAAATTAGTCCGTTTTAAGTGGACCCCCAAACAGAAAACAGTAGGCGCCTCCGAGTAAACACAACATCGTCAACACCTCCACGCCGCGCTCACAACCCCACGACACTCTTTTCGCGTGCGTTTGCAATTACTAACCTATCAGTCTCACGCAGTTTCGCCATTTGAGCGCTTTTCTTCGTACACGTTACTCTCCGTCCTCTGGGACTTTGTCGACAACGCTTCGCCGCCATGTCCGACTCCGAGTCCAACTTCGACGACGGCGCAAGCTCTGATTTTGCGCCACCTGTGAAGGCCGCAAAGGCAGCACCAAAAGCCAAAGCAGCACCAAAGAAGGCAGCCGCCGCGCCAAAGCCTCGAGGGAGACCTGCGGGCACAACAGCAGCGAAGCCTAAGGTAAAGGCAGCGCCGAAGAAGAAGGCGAAGGACTTCTCAGACGACGAGAACTCAGATGTCGACATGGAAGACCCAATAGATGACGACGAGTCATTACTCGCAGACACACCACCAAAGACGAAGAAGGCGCCAGCACCCAAGAAGAGCAGCGGCAAGGTCCTCGCAGATATCGCGAATGAGAGCTTCGGCATGGATGGCGCTGAGGAGGCACCGCCTTCTGTGAAGGGCAAGAAGGCCGCCGGCGGCGCGAGTAGCAAGTACCAGATGGTATGTTGTGTGGCTACGGCGCAGCGAAGCAATTGGCTAACAACGCGCAGCTTTCGCATTTGGAGCACATCATGAAGCGTCCAGACACATATATTGGCTCGGTAGAGCGCACGACGGACAAGATGTGGGTGTACAACTCAGCGAACGAGAGCATGGAGTTTCGCGACGTTACCTACGTACCCGGTCTATACAAGATCTTCGATGAGATCTTGGTTAACGCGGCAGACAACAAGCAGAATGACAAGAACATGAGCGAAATTCGTGTCACAGTTGATCGAGAGACTGGTGAGGTCTCGATCAAGAACGACGGCAAGGGTATTCCTGTCGAGATTCACTCAGTATGTTGTTCACTATTTTGTTGTATGGCAGAGCGCTGACCGTCCTAGCAACACGGCATCTACGTCCCGGAAATGATCTTCGGCCACCTCCTCACATCCTCGAACTACGATGACGATCAACAGAAGGTCACCGGTGGTCGCAATGGTTACGGAGCGAAGCTTTGCAACGTCTTCTCCCGAGAGTTCACAGTCGAGACCGTCGACTCGAAGCAGAAGAAGAAGTACAAGCAAACATGGACAGACAACATGAGTAAGATGGGCAAGGCCAAGATCACAGACATTAAAGGAGACGACTACACAAAGATCACGTGGCGAGCCGACTACAGCAAGTTCGGCATGGACGGTATCGATGACGACTTCGAGGCGCTGATCAAGAGGAGAACCCACGATATGGCTGGTACACTTCGTGGAATTAAGGTCTACCTCAACGGCGACCGCGTCAAGGTCACAAGCTTCGCCAAGTACATGGAGATGTACACCAAGGCCATCTCAAGGGAACAAGGCAAGACTGAAGATGGCGAAGATCGCAAGGACGTTATTATCACAGACAAGCATGACCGTTGGGACATCGGTTTTGCTGTCTCAGATGGAGCCTTCAACCAGGTCTCATTCGTCAACTCGATTGCCACAACCTCCGGTGGTACGCACGTCAACTACATTGCGGATCAGATCGTTGACAAGCTCATGGCGATCGTCAACAAGAAGAACAAGGCGGCTGTCAAGCTCAAGCCTGCGCAGATCAAGAACCACCTGTTCTTGTTCGTCAACTGCTCGATCGTCAACCCAGCCTTCACATCCCAGACCAAGGAGCAGTTGACAACGAAGGTGAGTCAGTTCGGCAGCAAGCCTGTGCTCAGCGACAAGTTCTTAAAGGCGATTGAGAAGACAGAAGTGATCCAGAACATCATGCACTTCGCTCAGCAGAAGGCGGATCAACTCATGAAGAAGACAGACGGTAACAAGCGCAACCGCATAAACAACGCTAAGCTCACAGACGCCAATAAGGCTGGAACCAAGGACGGTCATCTCTGCACACTGATCCTCACTGAAGGAGAGTCGGCCAGTGTGCTGGCTTTGGCTGGTCGTGCTGTCGTCAACCAGGATCTGTTCGGTGTCTTCCCCCTGCGCGGTAAGCTACTCAACGTCCGGGATGCATCCATGGACCAGATCATGAAGAACGCGGAAATTCAGAACATCAAGAAGTTCCTCGGTCTCCAGCACAAGAAGGAGTACACCATGTCTGATATGAAGAGCCTGCGTTATGGTCATCTCATGATCATGACGGATCAGGATCATGACGGTAGCCATATCAAGGGTCTTCTCATCAACTTCCTCCAATGTCAGTTCCCGAGTCTGCTCAAGCTCCCCGGCTTCCTGCTCGAATTTATCACACCCATCGTCAAGGTGTGGAAGGGTGACCCAAAGAACCCCAAAGGCTTGAAGAGCTTCTTCTCGATGCCGGAGTACGAGGAGTGGAAAGAGCAGCACAAAAACCAGAAGGGTTGGGACCACAAGTACTACAAGGGATTGGGTACCAGCGATATCAAGGACGCCCAGGTCTACTTCAAGGATCTCGACACGCACATGAAGCGCTTCCACACCATGCGAGCCGAAGAGGAGAAGCTCATCGAGCTGGCTTTCTCGAAAAAGAAGGCTGATGCTCGTAAGGAGTGGCTGCGTGATTTCGTTCCTGGCAACCACTTGGATCTCACCACTAACGAGATCACATATGACGATTTCGTCAACAAAGAGCTCATCCTCTTCTCCATGGCTGATAACCTGCGATCCATTCCCTCAGTCATTGACGGCTTCAAGCCCGGTCAGCGAAAGGTTCTCTACACCTGCTTCAGGCGCAATATCCGCAAGGATGTCAAGGTTGTCGAGTTGGCCGGTTCTGTCTCTGGTTCCACCGACTATGCCCACGGTGAAGCCTCCATGCAGGGTACCATCGTTGGTCTTGCTCAGAACTTCGTCGGTTCGAACAACATCAACTGCTTGGAACCAAGTGGTAACTTCGGTTCCCGTCTGCAGGGTGGTGGTGATGCTGCCAGCGCCCGTTACATCTACACTCGTCTGTCGCCCTTCGCACGTAGGATCTTCCACCCGCAGGACGACGCTCTCCTCACCTACGGAGAGTCTGATGGCACCAAGATCGAGCCTGCGATGTATGTACCTGTTCTCCCCATGATTCTTGTCAACGGATCGAGCGGTATCGGTACTGGTTGGAGTTCCGAAATCCCCAACTTCAACCCTCTAGACATTGTAGAGAACATCAGGCTTCGCATGGCAGATGGTGGCTCGAAGGAGGATATGAAGCCTATGGTGCCTTGGTACAAGGGCTTCACTGGAACGACCGAGGAGCTGGGAGGCGACAAGTTCCGCTTCACGGGTACCATCCGTCAGACCAGCGACACTGAGATTGAGGTCACCGAGTTGCCTGTGCGTTACTGGACCCAAGACTTCAAGGAGAAGCTCGAAGACATCATCAAGGCCGAGAAGACTCCCTCGTTTATCAAGGACTACATCGACTACAACACTCCCGATAGGGTGCACTTCATCATTAAGATGGAAGACAAGCACATGACTGCTGCTCTCGCGAAGGGTCTTGAGGAGACCTTCAAGCTTTACAAGCCCCAGTCTTGCTCCAACCTTGTCGCCTTCGATGCCCAGGGCCGCATCCATAAGTACGCCACTGTTCTGGACATCGTCGAAGAGTTCTACCACGTCCGTCTGCGATACTACGAGAAGCGGAAGGCTCACCAGCTTGATGTCTTGCAGAAGGAGCTTACCAAGATGAGCAACCAGGCGAAGTTTATCAAGATGATCATCGATGGCAAGCTTGTTGTGTCAAAGAAGAAGAAGGCTGTTCTCGTCCAGGAGCTGAAGAAACTTGGTTTCACACCCTTCCCTAAGGTTGATGATGCTAAGAAGCAAGGCGAGCTTGAGGATGTTCAGGATGACGATGAAGAGTCTGAGGAGACTGAGGTCGAAGTCAATGCCAACGACTATGACTACCTTCTAGGCGTAAGTACCTCAAGGCTTAACCCCTGAAATGCACTGACAACTGCTAGATGGCTATCTGGTCTCTGACCCAGGAGCGTGTCGAGAAGCTCCTGAAGCAGATCGGTGACAAGGAGGACGAGATCGATGCGCTTATCAAGCTCACGCCAAAGGAGCTCTGGAACATCGATCTCGAGGCTTTCGTCGAGGAGTGGAACCTTCAGCTTGTTGAAGAGGCCGAGCGTGCGAAGAAGATCCAGCGCATGGGTCGCCGCGCATCCCACAAGCTCGGCATTGGTGCTTCTAAGGGCGGCAAGGCTAAGAAGAAGAGAAAGCTGGGCGATAGCGACTCTGATGACGACTCTGGCTCCGACTTTGGTCTGGTTAAGAAGAAGGCCAAGCCGAAGAAGGAGGGCTTGCTGAGCTACCTGCGAGAAGCAGATCCTCCTGCCAAAAAGACATCCCCTGCGGAGAGCGCAAAGTCTGCATTGGGCTCGACGGTTCCTCAGAAGCAAGGCAGTCTATTGTCGCATCTCGTCAAGACTGATACTAAGAAGGAGTCACCTCCTCAGAATGACGGACCATCAAGCCCGGCTGAACCAGAGCCTGCACCTGCTCCAAAACCTGCGCCTGCAGCTAAACCTCGAGGCCGCCCTGCTGCGGCAAAGAAGCCTACTCCTGTCATCTCTGACGATGATGAGGACGAGTCCGATGTCTTCGCTGTTGTCGCAAAAGAGGAGGCAAAGAAGCCGGCGCCTAAGACCAACGGCCGGGACCCTCGTGCTGCAACAAAGCCAGTCTCGAAGTACACTATGGACAGCGACTCGGACGACGATGACGACCTTGGCGATGTTAGCACCATGGTCAAAACCATCGGCGGCAGCACCAACGGCGTTCCCATGTTCAAGAGCTCCACACGCCCCGGCAGCAGCTCAGGCATTCCCAAAGTCGCAAAGAAAGCCAGTCCCTCGGTCATCGACATCGACGAAGGCGACACCACCAACTACGAGGCTCTCATGCCTCAGCCGTCTCCCAAGAAGCCTGCGCCCCGCAACGTGAACGACACAATGCTCACCTCGGACTCAGAAGACGGCTTTAGCCTCGTCAAGCCGAAACCCGCTGCGTCCAAACTCACCAAAGTCACTGCGAAGGCTAAGCCCGCACCCAAGGCCAAAGCCCCCGCAGCTACCATCACAAAGAAGAGCACGGTTCTGAGCCCAGCAGCGAAGGCTTACGCCGCGCGCCTCGAGAAGGCACCTGGTGCGACAAAGGCTAAAGCCCCTGCCAAGAAGCCCATGGTGATTGACTCGGATGAGGAGATGGACGATGCAGATGCGTTAGCTAACGACATCCTCTCTGATGACGATGATGAGCCGACACCAAAGCCAAAGGCTGCGAGCCGTGCTCCCGCTGCTCGGCCTGGACGCAGGGCCGCGGCTAAACCGGCGAAGTATGTGGTCAGCGATGATGATGACGAGGAGGTGAGTGAGGCGAGCTTTGAGGATGATAGCGAGTAGTCGCATCAAATCATTGGGTGGGTGGGTGCATAGCATGACGGTGTTCAGGCAGGATACCCGGTGGCGTTTCTGGATAATGGTGGCTCTCTTTCAATTTCCTTACTCTCAGTCATTGGGTTTAATATATGTTCCTATGGAACGAGTGGCGTTAGAGGCTTCTTTATGCAGTATATTCAGGTCTATTTCGAATCGAAATGCAAAGTCGATTTCTACACTTTATTTATCAAAAGCGTTCCTAATTTGCAGGCTCGATTATGTTGGAAATTGTGAAGCGGTGCCTGTACAACCACCAAGCGGTCAACATGGGAAAATGAGTGCCCCATAAACCTCTGAGTATGTCCCTTCACTCTGCTCTCCTCTCCACACCTGGGCAAGTCTGTCCGAATTTTACCAAAATTGCAGTCCAACAGTTGCATGTCCGGCCTTCGATAAATCAAAATTATATCGCCCTCGGTATATGTCTGTTCTTCTGTCTTGCTCAAAAAAGTCAGCCGGTGCAACGCATGTGCTTATCTGCGTCCTTTTCCCACTATGAAAGACCTAAAGAGACGCTGAACTGCTCGATGTCTTCTCCCTTTGGGTTGTCTCTCTATCCAAAAACAGTAGTTGATGTGCCCATGTCTGTTGCCTGCGACCCCTAATAATCAATGCAGAGACATAAAGTCATTCCCATGCGGATGGTCTGATTGATCTTCAATAGTCCTATTGTTCACAAAGAAATTACTTCTAGAAGTTATGTCCGTAACCCCTCCAAGCTACAGATATTACTGTGGCACTCATATGTTCACAACCTTGCTTGGCTAGGAGTCCCTTCGAAAACATAACATGTCGATTGTCTTTCTTCTGTGTCTGTATCTCCAGAGGATCTTCCGACGACCAGGAAAGTCAACGACTTGCTGGACTAGCTTGACCATCAATTCGTTCCCAAAGTAACTATTTCACGGGTTGCACGAGCGTGATTGAGCAACATAAAGTTCAGCATGACATCACCTTTTACCTGATCTTCTATACCTCTGTCCGAGCATTTCTTCAAAGACTCGACGCAGTCTGAATGTTTTGGATACGGGAAGCTCGAATAATTCTCGATTTGCCTGCCGATGTCTTGTGTCTTCCTTATTTGTCTCTCCGTCATTCAGATTGATCAAGGTTGAATAGTATGCTTCGAGGTCGTCATATCGTCCCCCGTCAAAAGACCTAACACGTCGCATTCGAAAGTGTCAGAAACTTATTCTCAAAACATCATCTATTCGTCTAAATGTTTCTTCCAGACCTTCAAGCAAAAATAGGATGTTGTGAGACTTGTGCACATCTCCATGGTTCGAAGGATTGCCTTTCGTTGATTGATTATGAAAATATGTTGCGGTGTGTGCCACCGTAGAATACTGATAGCTACGGTAAAAGATAACGTAGGACTATCGGGTCAATGGAATACTGCGCTGAATTGCTATCTAGCTGGGAGATGACAACTATATACCTGACCTCAGGCCAGTGACCTGTTACACACTAGACTAGGGTAGTCTGTCAGGGGTACAGTCAGACCTTGTACAGACCGACCGATACCGCAACAAAATATACACGTTACAAATCATGCTCAGTGAATGTCTCCGTTCCTTTATCGTCGCGACACATATTATGAAGCTTTATGCCAGAGGAAGATAATGTTACAAGGAACCACGGGTGAATGATGCAAGACTTTCAGTAACTACTACTCGTTACTTAGATAAGCCAGGGTCGTCCATCACACCCGTCACAAGCCCGATGCAGAGGAAGGTGCGGTGTAACGCCTGAAACCAATGCAAATGCGCACACCACAAGGCCTTGATGAGACAGGAAGAATCGCAAAGTACTAAGCAGTGTCCTAACGCCAGTGGGTATACAACAAAAAAGAGAGACGCGTGGAGTGAGAAATCAGGCAATCCGCCTAGCCTTGCCCTCGTCCCCTCCCACGCCCTCTCCCGCTCGCCGTCCTTGTCATCGGCACACCACCGCCATGCCCTGTGATTGCTTCTCCAGGCCTGCCCAGAGGTGTGTTTCCTCCAGCGTCACTATACCCAGCGATACTACTCTGCGCACTCATCGGCACTCCACCCATCCCTCCCACCTCGAGGTGCGGTACAACAGAGCGAACGTGGGATGTAATCTCATTGACCGGCTCCATGAACCCTGGAGGCTGAACTTGGTAGTCCCTCATCTTGACTGGTTGACACGCGGCTTGCAGTAATCGTTCGTTGAGCTCATCGTCTGGCCGTGCTTCTCTAAGCATGAGCTTCAGATCTTGGTCTACGTCTTGCGGGGCCAGAGGCGGCGGTGTGGGCGCCGAGGCGTTGACTTTCTGGAAGACCTTCTGGTCGAGGACGAATGGTGGGTTGTATATGAACAGTGTTTGACCGTTTGTGATGGACGTCGTGGAGCGGGTTGCGCCGCGTGTAGCATGTGGGTTCGAAGAGACTTGGCGGGCCATGTCTGTTGCGCCAGGGACTTCGTCTGAGTCCTGATCTGCGTCTGGAAGGTCGCCATTTTCGGAGGCGTGGTCGCCGTTTGTGTGGGTGTGGCCGTTGGTCATGGCTTCGGCGTTGGTAGGCTCGTTCGACTTCATCTTCGCGAAAAAATGCGAGGCTGCATTTGTCGCATTCGTCATGGCCATATTCAGTTCCTTCTCAGTGAAGAGACGGTCGAGCGAGTAGGCAGACGCTTCGAATTGGGTGTGCATGGTGCGCGCCTTGGCTTCACGGAAGGGCGAGGCATTGCCCATCTCGACGTTGCGGCCAGAGGGGCCCGGCGAATCGATTTCGTTCTCATCGAACAGCTTGCGCTTGCGCAACTTCTCTGCCGCTGCTGCGACCTCCTCGACCTCACCGCCAAACTTGTGTCCTGTTCTTCGTGTCTTACGCGGTGCTTGCGGCCCACCTGGGCTGGCGGGGTGGCCGATACTGAACTGATTGGGGTGTAGGAGCATGGCGTTGCTGTCCGAGATATCCAGCTGCTCCTTCTCACGCCTCAGCCTGTTTGCGCGCTGCTGTATGCTTACCTTTAGGCGTTCGCGAACGGTTTCTGCAAGGGCCTTGTGTTCCTCTTCGGCGATCTTAACTTTGTAGTGGTGCGAATTCTCAATGTCATTCTTGGTGTTTTCGTGCTTATTCTATGGTCATTGTTAGCTTCTCAAACATTGCAAAGGAACCGCGAATGCATACGTAAAGCATTGTAAGGTTGAAGTCGCGCTCCTCCATAGCGTCATTGACAGCGTCGACGAAGCGCGAGTAGTACTTTCCGCACTGCGCAACGTAGTCGGTACCAGCGCTAGGCGCAGTGGGAATGTTATTGCCCATGATCTGTGCTATCAGCTCAGAGGCCTCCGTTCCGTTATCCTCGAGCGGTTCGTTCTTGTAGGGATCAGCCTTCATGATGAGGTTGATATCGGCTTGCAGCGCAGCAAGCTGAGCTCTGTAGTGGCTGTCGCGGTTGTCTGAAAAGGTCGCCATCATTTCAGAGAGCTTCTCGGCGAGCATGTTGCGTCTCTTGTCGCGTTTGGACGGCTGCGGCTGCGGAGAGGTTGCAGAGTGGCCGAGCGGGAAGTTGTCCGCCGGCGAAGGGCTGCCATTGCGTACCATGGTGGCGGTGGGGAGACACTCTTGAAGGCTCGGAAGTGCGCTTGTGTTCGAAGGCTGCGTCAGATGGTGCAAGCAAGCGCAGGCTTCGGCGCAAATGCTCCGGTCGAGGTAGTGTGGTGTGTGTAGAATGACTGAAGATAGCAATTCAAAGCGGGTGCAAGCTGTTAGCGCTTGGCTTCTGTGTCGCTACAGCGGGAAAAACATAGGACAAGCTGAGGTCTGGTGGTAAAGTCGTTTGCAAGAGTGAATGGAACGGAACCATCACGGCAGGGACGAACGAGCATTCGGTTAGCGCGCTTCCCCAATCGCCGACCGCCGACATCGCCTTGGCAAGTGCTATCTAATCGCTCTTGACTCTTTTCACAGCTACTTGCACCTGCTGGAGGGACGAGACTATCCACATGCAACTTTGCTCGTAATCAGATATGGGAAGTATGAAATTTCTGCAACAATCCGAATCGTCACAAACAGCACTGTCGATGCTGCGTCGATTGGACTCCTGTGGCGTGCTTTTGAGACTGTACTGATTGATATGGCATCCCAATTCGCGCAGCAAGCCATCAAGCCGGAGTCAGATACTGCTCGTAGTCTGCAGGGCTTCTTACAGATGTGAAGCAATGGATGTGAGTGCTTACAAGGAGCAACTGTTGTGTATGACGTCAAGGTCCAGTCGAAACCACTTCGACCGTACAATTTCGATAACCTGTCTTTCGATTTCCTTCTTCGTCTTCGTGCTGTGCAAGTTAAGATGTGTGCCTGCTTCATGTTCCGGCATCCGAGATTGATCGACACCGCACCCGCACTGCAGAGTGTAGGGAACACGATACGGTCATTACGATATAGGGTCAACGGAGCCTCAACTGCACGCTGACTTCCCAGATCCACGTACGGGCGAGCCCATTCATCAGTCCATTCATCAGCCAACAGCAAAGAGTATCATCAGACGATACTGGATAAAGCAATATCCACGACCGCAACGATGGTCATAACCAGAAGTTTGTTTTTCGGCAGATTACAAAAAATGGCGCTCTATCTCGCACTTGCTTTCACTCACTACGAAGCTCAGCCGCAATTTTCAAGATTGTCAAGATTGCTTGTCCCCACCAAGAGGTGATTTCTTTTGGTTGTCTTGTCGATCAGGCCCACTTTTTCCATTGCCCGTTCTAGCCGACTATGCTCTATATGGATAACCTCCACACAACAGCCTGATAGAGGAACATGAAAAGTGCGGCTCAGAGATGAAGCTTGCGTCGATCATTGTCGGTCGGCTCGTCGGTACAACCTCCCTGAGCCTGTAAGCACACATCCCTCAGACCAGCTATCATGGGCGACAGCATCAGTGACAGATGCCCAAAGGTAGGAAGCCGTAACATACACATGGTCGCTCTGTCAACAGCTTACTGCGTGGGACCTATCGCGGGACTCTGTTAAGTTCCAGCTTTAAGGCATGGTACAACGATATCAAGTCTCTAAGCCTTCCAAATCGCACATGCACAACACGATTTTGAGATTGAGAGGTCATACAGTAACGCGGAAAATGTACTGGTGTATCGAGTACTCTTATGCGCACTCTAGCATAACTGGTCCATGTTGGGTTTCCCGCCGGGTTTTGGGTGATTTTGGCATTGGCACGACTTGAAGATCTAAGGACATTTGCCCCTGGTAGTTGAAAATGCAAGGCATTGAATTTGCTTCAGTATCCTTGTCAGTCCATCACAGACGTCATATGAACAGTAAATCCTCTCTTGTAGCATTCTCACGGCGCAGACATGTCGAGGTTTTCGGGGACTTTTGGAAATGGACGATCATGATAAACACACGAGCAATGCAGTGACTTCAGCACTGAACAACCGTGACAAAACGCTGCATGCATATGTAAGCCAAAGGTCTAGACATGAATCGCATTTGGGTCCTTTTGTGACGCTGGCTGATCCTCCACAGTATGTATTGTTCAGAAATGTCTGGAGATGCACATGTGTCATATGTGAGATATCTTGGGCCCAAAACATACCATCATTCGGTGTGCTTTTCAAACCAGTAAACAAAATTGCCGTATCTGAAGGGATATCTTCAAGGAGAGCCAAGTGTAGGCTTTATACCTCATCCACATGCGAACAGGTGTCACGTATCACTGCGGACAGCATTGATATCAACTAATTGATCTATAACTTTTTGTAATGAAGCCACCCTATCTACTCATTATTCTTCCTCTCCGGCGATTGCTTCCCTGACCCACTGCCTCTCCCCTGCAAAATGAACATCTCTGTACTCGCATTACTGATAGCGCTAAGCTCTCTCGAATCATTTCTACTTCTCCGGAAGCCGCTTGCGCTCGGTATTCGCGCCGCGACAGCAAGTGGTGTCCGTCGCATTGGTAAGGGCTTGTTGAGGTCAACGCTGCCCCATCTAGATGTGTGTCGTGATGTTGAGCGCGATAGGTGCGGTTGAGCGATGATGGTAGTCGTGAAGGTACTTTGTGTCAGGTGCGACGGCGAGCGGTGGAGATTCGGTGTTCGCATGCTGTTGGCGTTAATAGTAGGTGTTGTCGTGAGTGAGGCGGAGCGGCTGAGGGTGGAGGATTGAGGGCTCAGGCTGGAAACGAGAGCCCTCTGTGTCTGCTTTGATGCAGATCGATGGAGGCCTACTGGCTGTGCAGCAGTTCCAGGTTGGGTTGCTGCTGGGCTGTTTGGCCGTATCGATTCCCCTCTTATTGACACTGACAGCTGCGTTGATTCTTCGTCATCAATCTGCTTCGCGTGATTTGGTTGCCATCGGCGTGGATACTGGTTTGTGGAATTGTTCGTGGAGCCGAAGTATCGTGGGAAGAGACGGTTCATCAGTGGTTTGCACCCGGGTAGACAGCCACACGCTATGCCAATGCTGCTCTCTACGGACATGATGATAAAAGTCTCAGCACCATGCCCTAAGATTGTAAGCTTGTGTGAGCGACGGTCTCAATAAGCAGGCACAGCAACTTACAGAAGACGTCATATGAGTGTAAGTAGACGTGCGTGTAATACAAGCGCGCAACCCCGGCGACACATACACTATTAGAATATTAGTATTTACACACAAAAGGACAAGTCACAAACTTACATAACACCGAGCGAGAACATACATATCAGCGTAACGCGCTGTCGCAAAGACACCTTGACGTTGAGGAGGTCTCTAGCTGGCCAAAGGAAGATGAGAAAGTCACTGAGGGTGTTCTGCGCTGAGTGAAAGTAGTAGATCGCCTTGATGTTCAGGCATTTGGTCCTGCCGATATACTTGAAGATATTCCAGTAAGTGCTTGCCGGTCTTTGAATCATGTTAGTGTGATGCCTAGATATCACCGAAGAGAGAGGTCTTACGCGCATTGGAAGAGTGTGATGAAGAAGCAAGCCACGTTCAATGAAATGGTGTAGAATATCATAACGCCACAAAACCATTTGTTAAGTCGTGAGGGAAAGATACCTTCGGTGTTGTAAGCATTGGATAGTCTGACAGAGACATCCATTGAACAAAATCACTTACGCAGATATGTCAAAAGTATCGCAACCTTCATTAGTGTTATAATCGCCGTGAAAAGCAATTGCGTTGCCATGCCCATCTACCACGCTGTGAGCTGGGAGTCGTTGACGTTGTTGGCTCACATACCTGAGCAGCCTTCATGGAGGCATAGAGAATTTGTGGGCGTATGTCCCCTAACAATGATCAGTGGCGGGGATCGAGTGTTGTACTTTGGTTGCGTACAAAGGTGATAGCCCATCTGGTACTGGGGCAACATGGAGATGATGACCATAATATTGTTCCCTACGGCCATGATCTGTTTGCTCAGCCGACCGCTCATTGCCTCTCGGAACCGTGCTTCAAACTTACAGCTGCCAGAAGCATGATCCCATCATCGCAGCCAAGCGTCTTAGTCAAGACTGTTCGGCTGTAAAAGCGACAAGAGATGAATGCGACAACCAAGACTGTCATTGGTGTGATAATACCAATGGCTAATGGCCTTCGCGTTGTGGGATCGACATAGTTGGGTGAAGGAAAATATAGCATTTCTGCCGCTGTGGGAAACCTCGAAGTCATCCTGACACGACACAGGGTCGAAGCCTTGAGGTTGCAAGCCCGTCTGTTACATAGAGAGAGGTCTGACGAGCGTCGTAATATTCACTTATACAATGTGGCTGGCCCTAATATGTACGCCCAGAGCTGCAAGCACGGGCGGGACACGAGCATGCAGGGTGAGCCACACCACGCCCTCACCTTCTTGAAATGGGTCAGATCCGGGAAAACGAATGCAGGAGATTTCACGAGCAAGTTTGGTGTACATTTCGGCAGCAGGCTTGCGCAATCGGTCGACTGTGTGCTCTCGTTGCTATTCAGCATCGTAAACAGAGAATGTGCATGGCCGGCCTCGTTTGACTTAGTACTAGCTTCCCGTAAGCACATGGCAGATATCATTTGGAGGCGCACTGTCATTTCAGGTATAGAATGGAGAAACAGTCGACAATGTCAGCTCCGGGCTGGAACCAAATCCATGGCTTTGATATCCAGGCATATCCTCGTCTCGAGAACGACTGCCGGCATATCACGCACATGGCTGCACGGGCGTCGAGTATCAGAGCAATACCTTGTGACGATGCGGGAGTCTCCGCTCGATGATCAGATCCTTCCCTCGATGGTATCGTTCGCCGAATGATCCACCTTTCAACACGTTTGCGCAATAGTATTGAGCCCTATGATCTTGATTGCGAAACGTTGCATGAAGTGGGCCAGCGCAGGAGTTGACCGTTGACGGCATTTCGAAACGTCAGCGTAGCGGGCTGCGTACGGACAGGCTGAGTGGTAGCGAATCGATAACGGAACGTGTGGGGCTTGCAGGCAGCCACTTCTCAAGGACGGCTGATTGTAGAGGGTAAAGCGCGGTCGCCCGCTCGCCTTATGAAACCCACCTTCCCGATCTGAGACAGTCATACAGGGGTCAGATTCCTGGTTGCAGAGTACTACTTGCCGCTTCTATCAAAATCCTTCACGATTTCCATCTCAACAAGGAACAAAACTCGAGCCACTATTATATGGGGTAAGAAATCCGGGTTATCGCAGCTCGATGGGCTTTTGCCGCAGGTTTTCCGCTCCCCATATGTCCCATTGGGTCTGATGGAGACTGTCGGCAGAACGCCTTGACGTGTCTGGCAGTCCAGGTTGTGAAAGAGAAGCAACTGCACCTGTGTGGCTTCCAAATGCTGAGAAGAGTCCACCGTCAGTCACAAGCCAGACGTCATGCTCAGTATTGACGACGTACGTCAATTGTGAAGGGGAAGCCCTGAGGTAATTGTATATGAGAAAGCGAGCGCTCAACGACGTTTTCGTTGCAGTAACTGAGGGCTTGACCTTTGCAATGTATCCAGAGGTGAAGTGTTTCGACTGCAGGGTTTTGCGAAGGTTTCAGTTGCCTCGGAGACTCATGCCCAAAGCCTTGTGATTTTGAGTTTAGGCAAATAGGGAAAGGAAAAATATCATATCCAACTTGAACACTCGGGGCCTTTCGAACGTGATGTGCAGCTAGCTGTAGGAACTGACATGATTCAGGAATGACGATTGGAGCGGTACTCTACCTTACTGTAGACGTTGAAATATCGTGTTGGTTTCACGCGTGCATCTGTGAGCTGAAGGGCGGGCGAAATGGCATCCCAGACGAGGTATGTGGATGAAAGAAAGGAGGGAAGTCGCGTCTGCGAGGCTGCAACGCGCCATTTTGGCTCGGAGGCCCGTGCCTCATCCGCAGATCCGCGCCCTGATCTTCTCGTCATCACCGCACACCTTGACTCCAGCAATGACAAAGTAAGCGTTTTATTTGTTAATTTTGGTCATTACTTGTTCCGATATTTCTCCAAATTCAACGAGCTCAGAACCTCAGTCTGCTTTTGCAGTGCCCTTTCATACACCCTTGTCAGTTACATATAACCACAGTTGCCTACAGCCCAGAGCTCTTGGCCCTGCCCATGTCTTTGGCAACTGTCACTTTCTCGCTCGACACCCGGTTGCAAACATTATTGGATACTGTTTGATACGATGGCCATGTGCTTGATGGTGGCTGCATGGTGTAACAATACGTTCTCTGTACAGTAGAGTCCACTATGGAACCTCCTCCCTTCCCACCTTTCGGCATAGGATCTGTCGATATCAGCACACGTGTCATGTCAACAGCTTGACAGATCATTTGATACATTTTCAACTACCAGACACCATAATCACAAGTCATGGTACTCGACGAGAGTAATCACAACAAACCTGGGGTACGCAAGAGTGCCCAGGAAACTGCGGCCGCGAGGCTCGTCGCAATCCCCTTCATACCAGGCTCAGCCAAACACGGCCAAAGATCGGAGCTCACGGTACCCACGGTGCCCACCGCCCTCTCCAGCTTACCAATACCGCCACCATCGTCAGCCCCAACTTCTGCAGGGACCCATGAGTTCAGGGCTCAACCAAGCACCTGCAAAGGCACACCAAATACCACGCAGGATACCATGCCAGGCCTCCTTCTGCCTGGAGAATCAGTCAATCAGTACACAGAACCTCTTTTCGACGTTTATGCAAAATCATACGTTCCATCCGGGCTGCGAGCCATTAATGAAGAAGTGGCTGGGAACATACCATTACCGAAACAAAACACAAGATTGGATTTGGTGCATATAATTGCAAATTTGCCGGTATATACTTTCTCGCCCACTAGCCCGCTTTGGACAAGGAATGACTCGCCAATGACTTGTCACCAACAACGAAGCTCACTGAGCAATTATACGTGCATTACTTTGCATCATTATTGAAGCGTGAACATGCAGCGAAGGAGCACGAGAATGAGCAGCACGCGCTGTGCAGAGTTCCACTACAGGCCGTACCCATGCCTGATCTCACCCGCCTTTGGGCCTTATCTGTAACCACGTGGCTTAATCACATGATACCCTATTGTAGTAGGCACTACCTGAGGGCAAGTGCATTTACCTCCGAACTGAGAGCTCGAAAAACAACATCATCGAACAACAACACAGATAGCAATACAATCATTGATCACTGCCTCCAACCAAAACTGCTCATGCAGTTACATTATCCATATCCGGACTGCGGGAAGACAGTACGTTTATTGAGATAGGGAATGTCTTACGAATTCGCCAACTATGGGTGAACTGGGGCGGCAATCCGATTCAGATGCCTACACTACTCGTCGGCGACGGTGGACTTTATGTTATGTATCGGTTGTGGACTGCGAAGCAATACAATACCTCTGTCTACAAGTGTAAGCAGGGTTCACGAGACTGTGTACTTGAGAGTGGATAGCCTGGAGCAACTCACCCCATACTACGATCAAAATGTTCTACCCATGGTAGCGAACGTCGTCTTTTCACTCAAGCAGAGGATACTGCGGGGCCAGCGCAGTGCATTCCTGTCAATTGGCCGAAGCCTCGAGGATGGATCTCGAGACCGGATGAAGGTCCCAGCCGACTTCGATGGCTTCTCTGAGTCGTCATTCAATCTCGAGCCAAGGCCAGTTCCTTCAAATCCTCTTTGAGAGTCACGGGATGACTGGATTCACAGGGTGTTGTTCCCAACAAAGAGCGACGGACGACATTAGACAAAGCTAAGAAACGCCCCCCATCGCACCCTGTTCGACTACGCCATCAACTACGCGCAGGCGCGTGCCGTAAACTCGATATGTGCGGCCGACTACGGGACCCTACCGTACCTCATATCAGGGCCACCAGGGACAGGCAAGACGAAGACACTCATCGGGGTAGCCATGCAGCTACCAAACACCACAGATGTAGCCCATATGCTACTCTGTGCGCCTTCTGAAGCCACAGCAGACACTCTCGCGATGCGGCTGAAGCAATACTTGACACCCAAACAGTTCCTACGGCTCAACGGACCGAACAGAGCCGATAACGAAGTCTCGCGTGAACTGCTGCAGTATTGCTATATCCAGGATGGTATGTTCTATATACCGCCATTCAAGACGCTGCTATCGTACAGCGTGATAGTCACCTCATGTTGCGATGCCGTCATAATGGCAGAAGCGCGCTTGACAAATGCAGATCTCTGGACCATGGAGCGGGCTCTGGTGGCAGCACTTCACTTTGAAGAAGAGCCACCAACACCCTTCCTACATTGGGGAGCGCTCCTGCTCGACGAAGCCGCTCAGGTAACTGAAGTCGACGTCTTACCAGCGATCAGCATCATCTGCCCACCCTCAGCCTACCCACAAGACCATGCCCAACCACGTCTAGTAATGGCAGGTGGCGAGCACCAACTCGGCCCACGCACCGCATCCCACGACTCTGCGTTCTCTACCTCCCTTTTCGCCCGCTTCTTCGCCCGCCCCCTATACGCCAATCACCCCCTTTACCGCTCCAATGTCAGGCCTTCATCCGGCCCGTCCTCCAAACCCCGCAGACTGGCCGACGAAATCAAGCGCGATAATGGCGGCTGGTACAACATCAGCGAAGCACGACTCGCCTGCTTCCTATACTGGTATTCGAGTCCGGTGTAAAGCAGGAAGTCATATACATTATGTCCCCCTTCACTGCGCAAGTCAAACCTCTACGTTCGATGATACGGAGTCAGCAGTACGCTGGCGGGATCGGGTTGTGGGACGTCAATATTGGTCTTCTAGAGGCGTTTCAGGGGTTACAGAAAAGGGTTATGGTTATTTGCACGACGAGGATGAGGATGATGTTTATGGAGGACGATGTGAAGAGAGGCATGGGACTGGTGGGACAGAAGAGAAAAATGAATGTTGCGCTGACGCGGGCAAAAGAAGCGCTTTTTGTGATTGGGAGTTCGAAGGTGCTGGGTAGCGATGAGCATTGGAGGCGTGAACGGCATTTTGAGAGAGGAACGGGTTGGTGGATGGTCGGGTGGGGGTGTGGAAGGATCGAGAGGAGCTCGAGGGCGGGAAGGTTGGGGTGTTGGAAGGAATGCTGGTGGCGAAGGAGGATAGGTTGCGCGAGAAGTAGTGGCCGACGTTGGGTGCTACGGCGGCTCAGTATGATGTTGATGGAAGAGAGTACGAAGCCTGAACTGAGAGCTTGAGATAGGCGTTGGATGAAGAGGCGGGTGAAGACGATTACGAAGAGGAGATTGATAAAGAAGATGAGGCATCAACACCTGAGGCGATCGAGACCCGGAAGAATGGTGTTTGAGAGTTGAGAAACCGAACATAACTGTGTAGAAGGCTTTGGTACACGTTGGTCTTCACATGGGTAAAAGAAAGACGGAGCAAGTAGAGATTGGCGTTATGGTGTTCTGGGGGCGCTGTGAACACGTGCAACTACTACCTTTTGCAAAAAGAAGACTCAAGCACTGGTACAGGAGAGCAAAAAAGCGACGTTGGCAGGATTCGAACCTACGCTCCCGAGGGAAACAGATTTCAAGTCTGTCGCGATAACCACTCCGCCACAACGCCCGATGATGATAATCGCCGCTTCGATTACCTACCTTATATACCAAGAATGTATATTTTCTTTTGGAAATAGAGGATAACATGATTGAAGTGATGGTTGAGTGGCAAGAGTGTGGAGGTCTAGACTACGTGGATCTGCGGGGTCATGCAGGTGGGTGGAGAGGAATTGCAGCTGGAGTGGCACGGCAGTGTCGTCCTCGGAGTTGAAAATGCCAAGGATCGTGAAGAGTCACAAATTTGAGGAACAACGTTGACGGACTTGGAAGAACTTTATTACTCGTCAATTCACTTTGCAACCGCTTGAACGCCAACACCGTACCAACGCCTGCATCCCCGAACCTAGAGGAGAGAACCACAGCGCCCATCATTCACGCATGACATCCGCTACAAGTTCTATGTCTACTCATGCCGTTCCCCGTGACCATTCACAGTTGTGACGCCATCCCAGCATTAGCCATCTCCGTCGCAAAATCCAAATCCATATCCATATCAAAGCTCAACTCATTATCATCCCACGCCATCGTCGCTGGCGCATTACTCGAACTCACACCCATCGCACTCGTAATCGCATTGATCGGTATCATGCTCTCAAATCCTGCGCTCGTTGTCGGGTTCTGGAACTCACTCGGCAGCTGATCCCAGCTCGGAAGGTGGAAATTATCCATCACCCTGCTCATATCCAGATCCGCATTAGTGCAGATCTGCTCGGTGATGGGTGCCATTGCCATCGCGGATGCACGACGCGATGCGGTTGTCGTTGGGGAGGCAGATGTAGAACCCGTCAGGCCAGGGACGCTGTGGGGCGATTGTGTGGAGGAGAGGTGGCGCGCGTGGTCGTACATTGCTGTGCTACCAGAGAGGGAGCACTCGAATTGGAGAGCGCGCGACGGATCGTTAGCGGGTAGGTTAAGCACGTTGAAGGCGTGCACATTGGCGACGTTGAAGCTGGGGTCGAGTTGGGCGGCGGAGCCGAGACCGAGGTCTTCGTAGATCTCGTGTTGAGAGTATACACCTGCGATGGTTAGCGTCATGTTGGCAATCTGCATGCCAAAAATGCACGTACCTGGCACTTGGATGGTGTGGTCGATGCCATGGGCTTTCTTAAAGAGGTTGAGCCATTCCGGGTTATCGGCAGCGGTCTGATGCCACGGGTCATCAGGTTCACCGTAGAGGATGATTCGAGCTTCCTTTTGCAACATTTCGTCGGTGACTGTACCTGCTCCATGCTTTTCGATGTGTTGGCGGGCGAACCGACCCAAGCGCAGCGTCAAAATCTCCCAGCAAGTGGCCCTAGAATGATTGTCTGGTGATTCTGAAGACGAATAGTCCTGGGATGTGGTATTTTGAAGCACGATAGGGCCTACATTGTGTCCGTCACCTTGATAGGCATCCGAAAGGTTGGTGGTGTTCGGGACAAGGTACTCTAGGTCCTTGCTGCTAAGCATTACGGGCATGCGCTGTGCCTCGGTCAGCTTTGGATGGTTGTCTGCACACGCTTCTTCTTGGAGTCTTACACTGCAACTGTTGGTATTGCTCGCCGAGAAAGGGAACGGCGACTTGCTCTCGTCCGCGATAAGGTACGGAGGCATGGCGTTGGTGACGTGTACAGCCACCGAAGCGTCAAGACCACGACAACCTTTCCAATTTTTCATGTTCGCACCATTCCGGAACTCTTTGGACAGGTGGTCGATTCGGTCCTGCCACTTGTCGAACTCCATACCGCAAAAGCCGCACCTTGACTTGATGTACTGTGCTTCAGACTTCCACGATTCCATATTCGGAGTCATCTTGACATCGTGCATCAACCGCAGATGTTGCCGCAGGTGATCTTTTCGATAGAATGTACGAGACTCAAGGCCCTTTTCTTCGCAAGCAGAGTGGTTGTGGGTGGCGAGGTGAACCTTAGTCGGTTCGAGCTCACCGCAGTAGACGCACTTACTCTTGCCGGTTGTGGTGTCAGCAACGACCTCGCCCAACGGCGCACAGATCCATTTCTCTAGCGACAAATGAAGACTCTTCTCGTGCCTTGACCAGTCATACTTTGACTTGAAACGATCGGTACAGAATGTACACTGGAAGAGACGGTTAGCGTCATTTTCGGCGTCCTTGGGGGCTCGAGTGGGGATGCGTCGCCGCCTGCGCCTCTCTTTCGACTTCAAGCTGTTCATCGACCCGAGAGAATGCCTAGAGCCGTGCGAGTAGGCTGTGTTGTGGGAGCCGAGGGATCCAGAAGACATGTTCGTGAAGCCAGTCTCCAAAGACGACAGCGAAGGCGCTCTGAAGACCGAGAAGCTGTCGGTACTTTTGTTAGACGAGAGGTGCTGGTAACTACTGCTGGCGCTAGCGTTCTCGGGCAGGTCGAAGGTTTCCACGGCCTGGGCAATAGCCGTCAGGGGAGCAGGTTCGTTTTCAGGGGGAGAATGCTTCCATCGTTCGAAGGGATCTATCGCGAGTTAACCGAAACAATTCTGTTGTTGTAACACTGGCACAGTCGATGCAATGCCATAACCCGAGTCTGTTTTGCCAGCGCTCTCTTGATGCTGACCATTGACGCGGAACTTGAAGAACCGGCCAGTAGTCATCACCGAGGGTTGCGGTTGGCTAGACTCAGCGAGGGTGTGCTTACTCAGAGACTCCCAAGTCCTGCCCGCTGGGATGTTGAGCGCTTGCGTGTTTGGTCGAATACTGGGTGACGAGCTTCGTTTAGGCCTCGCCTTTTGTCTTCGCCGTGTGTTGGCCATCCAGTTCGAGATCTGGCCTAACGAGAGGCCAGTCTGTTGGCCCAATATTTCCTTCTCTTCCTCAGTTGGATAGGGATGTTCGTGATGTTCGAGCATCCAG
This sequence comes from Macroventuria anomochaeta, assembly GCF_010093625.1. Lineage (NCBI taxonomy): Eukaryota > Fungi > Ascomycota > Dothideomycetes > Pleosporales > Didymellaceae > Macroventuria > Macroventuria anomochaeta. The sequence continues at coordinate 525,478 of NW_022985373.1, forward strand.
TCTTTCAGGATCTTGACAGCCGCTCGTGGGAACCGAGCCGCGGCAGCGCCTTTCTTGGGGCCAAGGTCTCCACTCTCGTCATCGATAGGTCCAATGTGACCTTTCGACCTCAACTGCTTTCTGCGGGTCAGGCCACCAATTTGGTGAACGTCATCCTCGCCCACGACATCTAGCGTATCCAAAGCGGTCCTCTGGGTTCGGTAGGGCATCAACTCTGGGTTAGAGAAGCTGCATGGTCGGAAGAGATTGTTGCAAGGCGAGCAACCTGACGTTCCATCGCCCTTTGCGTTATAGATAAAGCATTCAAGGGACTTCGAACGACAATACTCGCAAGGGTTGGCTGGTTTCTGGTATCCAGGCAGCCAACTCGAGAAGTCTGTGTTGAATGCTTCGGTTTGGAGGTTGTCCGTTTCCAGAAAAGCATCAAGAAGTTGACTATGATATGTCAGTGTTGTACTGAGACATGATTCCGTGTATTGTGAAAGCTTTCGAGGACCTGTCTGCGCCGAACAAGCTTGAAGACTAGGAGAGTCGTAGTATTCCGCATTGAATAAGGTCGAAAGCATTGTCTAACGAATGTATGACAAACCACTCACCTCTCACTCGTCTGTATTGTTGAAGCATCCTGACCCACTTGTTGGTGGACATCGGGCATAGCTGCTTCGCCAAAGTCGAAGAACTGCGCCATATCGGCGTTCGGAGCAGCCATGGTGATGGCCACTCAAAGCTGATTTGTCACCACGAGACAATTGACGACGGAAAAGGTGCAATATAGTGGAAACAAACACGCCCTCTACCTGGAAACAGGAATGTCAAAGGAGAGTATAAGGCGTGTATGTAGATTTGAGCGATAAGTGCCTTAGAAGAGGCCTGCTCAGAGTCAGATCGGAGCACGCTAGTCGCGACCAGGACGGCTTAGTGCGTGGATGTCAATTCGAAGGGCGCGCAGTTGAATGACGGACCCATCAAAATTTGGCGGGGTGCACCCACTTTTGACAGGAGGCTGAAGGATTTGTACTGCTGACTCAGGTGCCAACCAGTGACTACCGCTGCTTTGAAGTTACAAATGTTCTTTATGTTCGCTTTCTGCATCATCATTGAGTGCATTGCAAGCCCGGACGTGGTGCGAACTGATGAGAGGTCGTTTCTGGCTGCCGGCTCAAGCCAAACTCCAGTGAGGACAGGATTGGGACTCTGCTCGAATCCGTTCTGACGACAATCTCGTCGGCGTGCGCCAGTGCAGCGTCGTCCCAAACATCATTGGACGTCCCACATTCTAGAAGGCGGTGGACCCAACCTAGCCCAGTCAATCCGGGGATTTCTGCCATAACAAACGCAGGTGAGATGGACATCCGAGAGAGGCAGCCCCAAGCGTGTTATCGCGACGCATTTCTAGGCTGCACGGCGCTCGTCATAAGACCTGTGGTGCCCATATTCGGTTTGCGAGAAAGATCATCACTTTGCGAGCAAGACGAGCAGGTGCACAAGTTGCGAGTCGGACGGTGCGGCAAGGCTCGGATGCTGTTCACCCGCAGATAGCCTGGTCACGTTATCCCGGCCCCACGAGGCTGAAGGGCTGTCTCTGATCTTCGGGTTTGTTGGATGTCTGATTGTATTGACGTATTGTCGAATGGACTTTATTGAAGCAGACTTGCTGCGCTGAACGATGAAGCGTGCTTGCTAAGACAGAACTCCCCGCTATGCTTACGGTAAGGAAACATCTACCAAATGCAGGTGCAGAAAGAGATTCATAACCCAAAGCAACGCCAGCAAATGCGAGATCATGAAATCATACCTACCACACTGGCGAATCATCTGTAGTAGCCGGAAGGATAACCAGGATGCTGTGTCGGCGGCGACGGGGCCTGAGGAGGTTGCATCCTCATGAGCCTGACCCCCGGATGCCCCATGGCCCCAGCACTATCCCTCCTCTTCTTCATCGTCTTCTTGTCTGCACCCACTCGACTCGGCTCACCCGCCATATACCCTCTGTCCTGATATCCCGCGGCCGCAAACGGGGGTTCAATAACACTGCGATGGTCCTTGGCAGGCAGCTTCAACTCGACAAGGCTGTAGAAGTAATCCAGGACTTCAGGGTAGCGCAGTACGGAGGCGCGCCAGTCGAGGTCGATGCCGCGCTTGAACTCGGCGTGGGCTTCGGCGATCTGCGATTGCAGTTGCTGGATGTACATGGGGTGGATGGGGGGCGCGCCGGAGAAGCGCATGTAGACGTCGTAGTGGGGGAGGGAGTTGAGGTAGGCGGTTTGCGCGTGCTGGCGGATTGTGGTGAGGCGCTGGAAGGCGAGTTGGATGTGGTGGCGCGCGTGGGTGATTACCCAGTCGCTGTACATCGATCAGTCGCCTGATCGGAACGATCTAGTTGACAAAGGCATACCGTATAAAGGCCTGTTTATCATCCATTGCCCTGCTCTCGGCCTGGTCGAGGGCGATCTGGAGACGCTCTGACTCGCAGAGACATCCCGAATGTGGTGGTGCGCTACATATTGCGCAGTTGGGCTCGGCATCCATAGTCAAGGCCCTCTTCAGAGGAGACACTTATACATGGTCACGACCCAGCGTGGGTGAATGTGCTATATAGCTGTGAGAGAGGACAGGTTGGAGGCGAAGCTGGCAGTTCGAGAGTCAGGCACAGGCGGTGAAAAGATGCATGTTACATAACGACGTTGGGAAGGACAGCATGAGAATGGCTAGCTTTGTGTTGCTTATGAGATGGGTCATGTATGGTGATGCGTAATGAGTTGGCAATTAAGAGCTCCACTGCTGATCCAACCTCCTCGGCAGCACGGTGGCGCTAGGAATAATGGCAGCTGTCGATATCAAGCGAGCCTTTCAATCTCTTGGTACGTTCTTCAGGGAGCAAGAACATAAGTCAGCTCGATCTCGAGTATACTTTGCAATGTTGTCACAGCATGCTCATGTCGCACGGCTACCCCGCATTGTGGTTGTCAAATCGACAAGGCCGTTCGACAAAACTTGCCCAAGCTGTCACCTGCCAGTCCGTGCATTGCTTGGTAGGAACTTTTGGTGCTCGAAGCTCGACGCAGTGCACACCAATCTCGAAGATATACCACTCTACATACACATACTCGAAACTATAATCAAGTTGTCACACTATTCCAGACTACTGCCTCTCAACCCCTCACTCCAGTCGAACCCATCTCCCGCAATCACAGGCAACCGCCTACCACCAAAATGAGCGGCAAAGCAGGCGCATACGGCACGACTGGCGGCGGCGACACCGACTTCCGGAAAACATGGGACCGCGAAGAGATGGCCAAAAAGGCCAAAGAACGGGAGGCCAGAGACCGCGAAGAAGCCAAAGAACGCTATGAAGCCAAAGCCGCAGGCAAGACCTACAGACGGCGCGCCTCAACGCCCGAAGATCTGCGCCAGACCGAAGCACGCTCAGAGCGCATAGATTGGAGCAAGATGGTTGGCAAGCAGACGCTCACATCAGCAGCAGCTGCTGTAGGCAAGAGGGGAAAGGGGGCGGGCGCGTACTGTCAGGCCTGCGATCTTACGTTCAAAGACAATATTCAGTATATCGAGCATTTGAATAGTAAGCAGCATTTGGTTGCAACGGGACAGTCGGGGGAGGTACGGCGCGCTACATTGGAAGAGGTGCGCGATCGTTTAAGGTATCTGAAGAGGAAGAGGGACGAGGATGCGAAAAACGAGGTTATTGATGTTGATGCCCGGCTGGCGTCGGGCAAGGAGAAGATGGAGCAGGAGGCTGAGGAGCGTAGACGGAAGCGCAATGAGAAGCGCAGAGCGAAGAATAAGGGGGACAGTAATGCTATGGAATGGAAAGTTGAGGGGGACGGTGTCATTGCTTGAGCAGCAACAATGGATTAACATACATCCCTGCCGGAACATCCTCACATCCTCTCAGCAACATACGGAGCGCACCCCAAGAAGCATCCTTGGATCGGTCACGCGACCTATAAGCCCAGCACGTCTCTCGACCAGAGAGCTCAAAGCTACCGTTGCGCAACCAGCGTTTGTCGCGGTTGCAAGCTGCTCACCTGTTAGAGGCAGTCATAAGCACGCGTTCAGCAGGCTGTCATTCCTATTTGAGGACATTGCGCGAAGCACAGCGAGCACATACCTGCGAACGTACTTCTCTACTATACGTATTGGGGGACAATCAGACAGCATTACGTTCCGCTCCACACGGGCGAAAAGAGTAGAAGTTCGGCGCTAGAAATACCCCACTACATAGAGCATGCGATGTCCAGGTAATCTGATGCAATACATTGACTTCTAAGCTAAAAGCGTTCCGACACGGGGCATGATGAGGGGAGCTTCATTATTTACAATTAACAACTGTCCACTGCCTACTAAAGACCATTGACATACTCCGTGTGCCTGAAGTACACATCTCCAACAGCATCGCCTTGCATCGTCATCACTAGTCATTCGCCTGCCTAACTTCAAAGCTCCCTGACTCGGATATCACAACCTCACTATATCCAAGATGGGGCGACAAAATCACCGTCTACACCAACCACCGCTGCTCCTAGGCTCACCGCGCACACATCGTGATCAAAGAACTCGGCCTGCAGTGCGTCAAAGTCATCATCGACCTCGACAAGCTGTGCGAGCCATGGTATCTTGAAGTGAACCCCGTACGTTCCCTAATCCATAGTCCAACATATTCGCCCTTTGCACATACCCATTCATTGCAATTGTCGCCGCTCGTTGCTTTTGTCCAACCCCCCCCCCCCCCAGCGTGGCCTGGTGCCAGCGATCGAATTCAACAACCAGATCCTCACCGAACCCGGCGTCGTCGCGCGCTTCTTCGCCGACGCATACACGTCCCACCTCGTCCCTGCTACCGGCACCGCCGACGCCGCTCTCGTGCGAGAACGCATCAATTCCTTTGTCGACACATGGTTCGAGAAGATCGGGAGCAACTGGTTCCAGATCCTGCCCGCCGACGATGAGGCTAAAAGGAGGAACTTGTGAAGGAAATTTTGGACAAGGTGGGTAAGGAGATTGAGCCGCTGCTTAAGGATGCACCTCCACTCTTTGGAGGCAGTAGCAAGGTGACGCTGGCGGAGGCGTTGACTGCGCCGTTTAATCTGCGGGTGTACTCGTTTAGTAAGAATGGGCTGTTGCCAAAGAGTGTGGTGGAGGGCTTTGAGAGGTTGCCGAAGTTCGATAAGTGGGCGAAGAAGGTGATTCAGGAGGAGAGTGTGACGTATGTCTGGAATGAGGCGGAGGTCATCCCTGCGACGAAGAAAAAGATTGAGAATTTGAAGGCGGCGGCTAGGTAAGTCAGCCAGTTGTATATACGCTGATCGAACGTACATGACAGAATCAAGGATGTGAGATCGCAAGAACGACGATGGTTTGGCTCGTCAATCATATTGGATAAGTCGCCAGTGAAGACATCTATCTACAGAAACTAAGGGGTATATACAAAGCTGGGCTCTATGATGCTACTCGTAAGATGTTCATAATGATGCTGACCTGAACGCCATATTATCTAGTAGAGAGCAAGAAAGCCAGACCGGATGCGCGCTGAGAAACGAGTGTGCCGACGATGCGCGCTAGGAAAGCGAGAGGCTCCAGCAGGATATCTTTAATGACGTTATCGATGCAGGTGTAAAGCGAGAGGACTGACGATACGTGCTGAATCTAAGCTGATGCGATAGCGGAGCGAGGGTATCAACGATGCGCGCTGGAACGAGAGTACCGACGATGTGTGCTTGGACCGGAACACCACCTAAGAATGAGTGAGTATTGCGAAGGAAATCAGGAAGCGCGGAAATGGTGGAAACTCGATTTGGTTGTTGAAGAGAACGAGCGTTCTGAAGGTAAGAATGCTGATGTTGTTGCTTGGTGTGACTGACCGAAGGCAGGAGGCGTCGTGAGCGACGAGGAGAGAAGGGACCTCCATGGTGTGTTTGTTAACAGTGATGCGTCATCATCGCGCATGAGGAAGGTGGGGAGCACCTAGGACCTGAAGTCACGACGAGTGCGCTTGGGCTCTGGCAACGCCGCTACGTTGCGTGCCACCACACTCAGCGACATCAAGATCTCGGCTGCTTCGAGAGTACGGGGGGAATGAGACCCAGCCGGACAGGTGTCCTGGATGGGATCTGGCACCTCATTGTGTGGTGTATCGATCTTTGCAACACCACAGTCACTGTCGTTGTACGCCACCTTCGAGTATGTTCGCTTCGTTCGGAAGCTTTTGCAGTATGGTTCGTCCGGAATCGATGTCGGCAGCATCAGTGGTGTTGGAGCAAATGCAACGACTGGTGTACACGTGGCTGAGGAGTATGTCGTGTTTGGCGAAGTAGGTGGCTCTGCTCCGTTGACTGAAGTGAAACGACTGACGATGTAGAGACTTCGCGGAGACACTTGGGGTGAGAAGACGGTGTTGCCGTTCCGCTCAATATCGGTGCCGTAGCCGCTTTCGGGATATACAGGAAGGACGTCTTGCTTCCATGTCGGCGGAGTCAAGACTGGCGTCGGTGGTGCCATGATCGGTGTCATAACCGGCGACAGTGCCTTTGATTGCAAGAGTCGGTATGAGGCACCTTCCTCCTTAAAGCGAGCGGTCTCTAAGGTGCAGAACCTCACGATCTCGGGGTCGATGACGAACTTGGCGAAGCTACGGTCATGAGGAGGCCTGCAGATTTGAGGGAAATCGTTGCCGAAGACCGGTGTAAGTGCCCAACGGATGTCCCAGCAAAATGTCGCTGCGATCTCCCTGGCAGCTTGCCACGGCACCCAGTAGCCTGCGACGCGTCAGTGAGCCTTTTATGCTTGCAAATGTTTGGGGCTGACCTTGGCAAACCAGAGCTCCTCCGGTGATACTGTAGCTGATGTCCTTCATGCCCGGGTTCTGGTTCAGCGCCTTTGCCGGCACGGTCTACAATGGTCAGCAACAATGCTATCGATTGATGATAACGACATACCTTCGGATACTTGCACGATTTGAAGAAGGGTGTCATGCGAACAAGACCTACGTTGTAGTCCCATACGACGACGTACTCCCTGTCCTCACCAGGCCTCTTGAACGTGTATTGGATGACTGTAGCTTGGTTAGCTCAGCGTCTTCACAGTGGGCCGAACGCACTTACCTTTGAAGGCATCGCGGCCAGTCTTGTCAAGGAAGTCCTTCTTGTCGCTGGCGTAAGGGATGTGTCGCACTCCCTTCTTGAGAATCTGACCGAGTGGAAAGACACTAAACTCGCGATGTCGAGCTTCAAGGATGCGGTCGTTGCCAGCCTCATGAGGGGGGTAGTTGACATGGCCGACGATCTTGGTCCCTTCAGAGAAGACCGGAGCGTCCTTGGCTAGCTTCTGTCTCTTTGGGACGACACTGTGAGCCAGGCAGCGTTGAGCGGACGGCGGACATGGAGGGGCTGCACGCTGATACTCGCCACTGCCGCCACTGGGAGAGTTGAGAAGAGACTGGATGTTCATAATCTGAGAAGCAGCGGCGATCCTGACTCAGTAAGGTAAGGGATGATACTCTGAAATGGTGGCGGCCAAAAGAGGCCTGCAGATGGTTCGTTTGTACCGTGTCCACGAGGATGGGACAGCCACCTTTTACGACGAACCAAGAATATGGCCGAAGGCAATCAGACAGTTCGCGTGCAACGCCCGAACACGATCAGTAGCTGGACAGGAACGCAAACCGCTCAGCATACGTACGCAGTCCGGAGATGAAGGTTGTGGACAACACCTGCACCCAACCGAGAACAGCGGCAGTAAGAAGGCGTGGGCACCACGATGGTACCGATACGAAGCTGGCCCCGTTCGGCAAACGGCACACTTCCGTGGCAATAGAGATGTACTTGTGCAAGATGCAATGAATGGTTTCGCTTCAGTTGTCCAATGTCTCGAACAACTATCGGCTATAGACTGTGTGGAGGAACAGGTCAGTATCTGTTCACCTGGAGATTAACGGAACAATGACTTACATCGACAGGCTGCTCCGGCTGTTAAATATTGACGACTCGGCAAACGACAAGTGATTCGATCTCTCGAGTTCAAGAGTGACGAATGCAACAGAAACAGAAAAGAGGACTCGCGATGGTTACAGTGCTTCTTATGAAGCGAAGCGTTGCTCTTGCCGGCGCGCTAACCTTCACGCAACCAAGCGCCGTGCAGAAGGCGTCCAGTGTGCATGTGCGCAAAGAGGCTCTATGGCGCACACCAGATGCTTGTCAGACTTCTATCCGGCAGTTTCTTTCATTGGATCAAACGCCATTAGTGGACGCAAGCACTACTCAAAGATCAGTGCAGCGGTGCAGGATGGCTTCGAAGGATTCGTGTAGCACTGCATCAAACGCTCATACAGCCTGAACCCTGCATACCGCCCAGTTCCTCTTCCGCACCGCCTTTGTCCAAGGCATTTGAGGTCTATACAATCAAAACAACCCCAATCAGCCAAGGGACGTGCGAGTCCACTGGAATCATTGGTGACAAGTCCCGTTTCCCAGGAACCCAGGGCGACTGTTTGGCATCGACACCAACTTCGCTGGAACTGCAGCACAGACTTGAGGTAGGAGGAGATGAGTTTGGAAGCCAAGCTCATGTCGACTGAAGCTTGCGTTGTGGAAGCGATCAAAAGTTCCTAGGATACGACATCAGCTATCTGCACTCCGCACGATCGCCTACATCAAAGTCGTACTACTCGTCACCTGTGCCAGCCTCGCTCGCTCAAACTCTACAGACAAGGTCGCCCTGTCGTTTCTTGTCAATACGAACGGATTGACATTGAAGCCTGCAGCCTGCCGAAGGTCATACAAGCTTCGTTCCACACAGCAAAACGTGGGTAACCCTGTCCAGAACTCTCTTTTGGGAGTACATCGGACAGCTGCGTAATTGCAAGATGAGTCCTGCAAACGATTGGCTTCAGACATTGTCGGTCCGAGAAGCTAGTACTGTCATTGTTTTCGATACTCGACGGTCACCGCTCAATACACAAGCCGTTTCTATTCTGGCGAGTTTATCCACTGAAAAGCCACAACATCGTGGATTCCAAATTGAAACAATCTAGCGAATCAACCGAGCCGTCTATATCGCGATCATCTCGTGTTAGTGTGTAAAATGAACTCAGACATTGAGCATTTGCTCAAACTGTGCCTCACCGGACGCTCACGAACAAAGGAATGGATTTCATCCACGCGACTGCACATTGGAAGCGCTTGTTATCTCCTGGAAGGCGGTATGATTTCACAGTCTGACCGCTCAATAATGTTGAAGGCCAAGCTGCAGCCTGAGCTGCTACGGACCGTGGTCGCTAACATGAAGTGGCGTCCTCATGCCCTTCTAGAACCGAAGTTCACAAACCTGTCCCATGAGAAGCGACCTGCAGACCTGTCCGGATCCACATCCTGGAGCCGCTGTCACTGCACAGGGCCGGCGGTGGCAGATTTGAACAGCTCACAAATCTGCTACGGGGAAAGCTGCGTACTTGGTGGCATCAGGCATGGACTCGCTCACATCATCGGTGTCTATTGGCCGAGGTGCCCATGCACGTCTGCCGACTCTGGTAACATGCACAATGCCGGAGGAGGTGAGGATATGTGCTTCACTGCGGCGGATCTCTCCCGCTCGCCGGGGCTACACAACGCCGGGACCATGGTACCACGACCCACTCGACGTAAGTGAGCGAACAAGGGTGTCCTTACCATACATGCAGCCTTGCTCTGCGAATAGGAAGCGGACGTTGTGAAGTGCTGATGACGCAAACCTGCCCTCAGGGTACGGCTGCGCACATTCAAGACTGGGCTAATCTGCCACTTCTCTACAGAGGAAATAGTAACGAAAGCACGACACCGAGCAGGCTACTCGGTATTTTGGATCGCTGATTGACGTGGTCTCAGTGTAATCTCATTTCAAGCTCTGCGCTCAGATGCGATGCCGTCTAGGCGCGTTGCTCCGCTCGACCCTCTTCAGTACCCCACTGTGCGATCACCACAGCGACCCCGGACAATGCGGCAATCCTCACGATGCATCAATTCCCGTCTGTCACAGCTCAAGAAATCACTGAGCGTTTGTCTCCGCGCGCAAAATGTCGCCGAGACGACTGAACTTGCAAGTTCAATCGGGGTAAAATCCAAAGACTGAGAATCACCATCGGAGTCTCGGCTGATGATGGTAGAATGCCAGTACAGCGTGATGACATGTCCTACGACGAGCAAACCAACAGCGCCGCTCGCGGACTGCAGAGTGTCCGTATGGGTTTCATGACTGGATTCCAACGCACGAACAAGAACATTCGAGCGGCAGGATTTCTCGTTTTCGAGAGCTTCGAGTCGTTTGTCTTTGCCAATCTCGCTTCAGAGTCGCAGCCAACTACCTGCTAACTAATGGACAAGAATTCGGCCGTAAAGCGTAATGCTGGTGACACAGGCAGATTGCGGTCCGTCTGTTCACATATAGTTAATCCTTGACTCGAAAGCCAAAAAACAGCAGCATAACTCGCACCGCGTCTCGTTGTAACTACTATCTCCAACCATGGCGCCACACTGCAGCGCTCACATCACATGTTATCAGTACGCTATGAACTAAACCTCCACACATTGTTCGATCGAACTTCCATGTCCAGTGCACCGCGTGCAACGAACCTGTCAAATCCTCTATCGAGCGGGGTGCAAGACGGGAGCATGAGACGCGTTGCGCCAAACACCCGTGCACGCGGTCCTACCCAATAGACCTTGCGCTCCTGCCTGGGGTTACCTTGTGCATTCACCAGTTCCTACTGACAACGGAGACGACGGCAATCTTGTTCGAATGACAGCGGGACCTTGCATAGTCCCGTTCGTATCATCGCCCTTCGCAGGCGTTTTCTCCCGCAATCGATCTAAGAACGATCGCAAAATGTCACCATGGATGACGAAGCGCTCGCACGGCATGATGCATGAGTACTTGCAGACGATACAAAAACGATAATCAACTCAACTGTGCCTTTGTGGTAGTTTTCACTGACAGCTGCAGTGCTGTCGTCAAGCTTTGTGGCGTTTTTGACTTTGTTGGACAAAACAGGTCGGCAAAGAGTGAGTGTTTCCTGCCATCATCGAATGCGGAGGCCAGCCATGCTGACCCACTTCGAGCCATGCTCCGATAATTACCATACTCGCACTGCGTATAACTTGACCGTATTCGACATGTATGTGCAAGTACGACAAAGAGTCGCCCCACCTCTTCACAGCACGTAAGACCCCAACACAGCATGGCTCAACACTGCACAATACCTCGACCCCATTTGTCTGTTCAGCATCAACACCATCTCCGGCACACACTATCCCCGCAAAGCCTATCTCTTCGATCGAAGCTACCATAGCGCCCGTCGTAGGGCTGCTTCCGCGCTGCCGACCTGAACAAAACGCAAGGTTGCACAAACATTGGTTCTCTCGGCCGCAAGCACTCAGACCAACGGTTCGCCCAGCAATGAGATAAATCGCAGATCTTGTCTTGGCGATGTTGCCACGACAGGGTTGTTGGGTCAGATGCGCTCAAGGAAGACAAAGTCTGCGCGTTGTGAAACGCTGGCGTGAATTTGACAGCTTGACAGGTGCTGTTGTGCGAGGACGCCTATATGCGCCACGACTATACGTCCCCATGCATGAGTATGAAGGCGCGCACGCTTCACTTTTTCCCGTTTAGGACACCTGCACTTGCTACATATACAGCGCTGCTCTATCTCACTATCGCGATGCGCGTCCAAAGCGGACTGCGTCTTCAGTCTGCTTCAGGCATCTTGTCTGCCTGGCGCCCCCAACACTACATCGGCCAACGCACATGGTCGTACAAGAGTAGGAGGCAGTTATTCCATGTAATTTACGATAGGTTTTTGAGATGCAATGCTCTGGCTGTACGACTACCCAGCGCTCATATGCGTGCGCACGTATCGTGGTGAGCAAGACCGGGTTTCTGCTGGTCGTCTCCACATTGAGCAGATACTGCAGCACAAGAGCGATGGAGGCGCTGATGGTAGCCTCACTTTCAGAACTAGGTCCTCGAAGCCTGTTTTTTCAGATCGCGTCACAAGGATTCTGCATAGAGTTGATAGTGACAAGACCTATCTAATCATGAAGTTCTTGATGTAGAGTTTTCGACAACTCAGCAATCATGCCTTGCATTACTTCGTGGTTTCAAGAGCGGAATTGCCGGGACATAACAAACAGTAGGAGAGCTTTTTATTTCAGGCAAGGGAGAGACATAGTGCTGGCGTTTGGCTCTTTTTGAAAGCGGATATACAGCATCTTTGCGGAGAGATGGCGGTAAGTGAAGCGGCGAAAGCTTCCACTGGTTCTGTGCTGAGTCTTCCTCTAAATCGGACCGAACATGAGAAGCAGGCGGTATGTATGGAGTCGCATAGATATTGAACCAGCGTGGGATGGAGGGAAAGGTCAACTTGGCGACTGCTTCATGCTTTGGGATCATTTTTGTTCAGAAGAAAGGAGAGACCGAAGTCTATCGCATGCATCTCTTGTTCTTTCATGACTGGCAAAGGACATGCATCAATTCAGACGCTGTTTAAAACTTTGCGGTAGTTGGACACATATCGAGTTGACTGTTGCTTCTCGCCAGCAACTGGAGGCCCTCATTAATGCCGGCGACTCAGGTTCCTACAGTTCCAAACTAGCGCTTACTCCAGATTCCAGCAACCTATTATTGCGCGATGCGAACGGCCACTTCAACGCCCTCCAAGACCAGAATGATACAATCCAACCATTCTACTTTATCATAGCTGACCGTACTGACTTCCGGGAAGAAGGCATGCTGGGTGTATGTCTCGACTGTAGTCAAGGAGAGGGTGATGTGGGCGTGGCGGGTTGCAGCGCGATATGGCGGATTCCTGGGGCGGGCAATTCTAAAATGAACTGGCAGACTGGGTACGAGATGAAAGAGGCGGAGGGTGCTGAGTGGGCCAAGGATGATGATGCGGAGGCTATGGAGCGCACATCACTGGCCGCTGGGTATCTTTCGTAATGACGGGCATCCCCGCCCTTCAGAGAAGTTATATACGTGAAGCCATGGATTTTGGTCCCTGCTCGTGGCGGGACACGAAGGCATTGTACTGTACTTTGGTTATAACAGCAAAAAGTGGTGCTCGGTATGAGGGCATGCAGCGTATTGTAAGAACGCTATGTAGTATGAACCATCTATGGGCTGTCAGCTTGCCGAACTATAAAGACCATATTCAAGACGTAACGAACGATCGTGATTGATTTCGAGGAATAGTCGTGGGGCAGACCCGCAGGGCAGAAAGAACGTGACGAATGAACGTGGTAGTGGCAGAGTCTGTAGGCAGTAGTCCCAAGGAGAAGGACCTCGGCAATCTATAGGCGGCGTAAGGGTGAGTGCAATCTATAAAACTTTCTGACAGTTGATGTCCATGTTGAGCGCCGACACGATTTGCGGAAAGCAAACATGTGTTCGCACCCCGGAGGTTTCAGGAAGCCGGCACCTCAACTTGTAAAAACAAGGTTTGATTTCGCGCAGGTCGACAGGGTTAGACTGGGTTGATAGATGGGGAGCGTGCGAGACATTATAATAGTGTCACTCTAGAGGCACACAGTGCTCCACAATATCATCACCTCCTCCTCCATGAACTTCAAATTCTCAATCGAGAACATTGGAGTGCTTATTGGAGTCTTTGAACATCCTAGAGCATTCCAGCAGGTGTGGAAACGCATTGCTGCCAGCAGGTGTGGAAACGCATTGCTGCCAGCAGGGTGTAGTGAGATACAACCGGATTGAGGTGCTCGAGTGTGTTTGAACGCGCTTATGGTTTTATTTAAAAAGACACAATGGCTACATACTCAAGTCTCGATGCCTGCTTCATAGCACGAGATTTGGGTTCGAAGTTTTGTGCGAAGTTGTCAAAGGCACTTGGTGTAAATCCTTTCCCAGCCTTAGCAACCCTGCATGTTGTCGGCACGGCTTTTAATACTTTGAACAGGCTTCTGTGTGAAAAAGAAGACAACATGGCTTTAGGGATCTTTGCATTTTGGATTTAGTCCTCCCTCCATGAGGCGGTCAGCCATGCGAGTGCTTCAGGCAAAGTCTTCGACACCTGCCATTTCCGGTGTGATTTAGAACTTCAGTGGATGTGGTTCGACCCGAGGGAATAACAGCAAAGGGGTCCCAACAATTTTCGAGGAATTTTCACACAAGGAGGCCTTGGCTTAGTTATGGAGATTTCACAGGCAATGTGTAGCAACAAGGTCGTGATATCAATCAACAGGTTTCCATATATTGGATATTGTAGTCGCCAAGCACGCACATGCACCTCCTCACATAGGGTTTCAGACTGCCAGAAATAGACAGAAAACAACAAAGCGAGCTTTTGTGTGCGTTTGAGAACATGTATCTGATCTAGGGAAGCTTTGGTTTCTATTGATTCCAGGCAGACGGTAGTGGCTAAGGTCCAAGCCTGCGCTGAGATCTATGTATATATGGAGACAGCACTCAGGTTCAAAAGAAACCATGCTGCAATTTACAGCTCGCCAGGGCTCGAATATGAAGATAGTGGAAAGCTTCTTTTGCTGGAGGCATGCAATGGGAGATGGCGAATTTCCAGGCGGTAAATTGCATCAACAGTCACGGTTAAACATATACCGATCGGGACGATGCTTTTGTGATATGTCCTGCACAGTTGTTGCACAATCAGAGGAAGAAAGGCCGATTCTTGCTTTATACGCGTTGAAGTTGCAGAATGGAAGGCGGACATGGCTGCATCGTGGTGACGTTTCGATTTCTCAGACAAGCAGTAGCACATGAAGAGCAACGCGGTGCTTTCTTGAAGGTCGACGTACCATCATTGACGGAGAGCAGGGGCGGCACCAACGATCTGTTTGTTTCGACGAACGCTTGGCGGACATGGAATGGTCGCATTCGTCCTTCAGACGTCGAAAATGCTTTCTCCCTTTCTTTAGCAAGACTTTTGTTGGGGCTAGAAGCACAGCAGAATCCATAGCTTCGGCGGCTGAGAGGCTTTGGCAGTCACCACATGCGTGCTGAGCGTCTAGCTTTTGAAACTAAGAGATATTTCGTGTAGTAAAGTAGCAGAGGGGCAGGTACGCTGGTTGTATGTGTCAGTACAGCTTACAGCAAACCGACACATCTAGTGGATCGCAGCAAGTTTCAGAAACCGCAACATGGATACAGTGGGGATTGTATTTCGGACATTGTGAGGGAGCTGCATAGTCATGCGTTTGAGGGGCAGACCCAATGAGTTTTTATGCAGCAGCGTGCGGTGTGGATTCGAGTACCAGAGTCGAAGGCAGACATCAATTGGATCCGGTGATGTTATGTTTTCCTACGCAGACACTGGCACATAAAGTTGGAGGTATGTATGTCGCGGTCAAGAAGGCCGACCTTCTTAACCCTAGAGCTCAGAAGGCTTTCTACACCGTTACAGAGTACCTCCACGCTGGCGTGGAACAACAGCGGAAGTGACAGGAACAGTGGCTCACGACATCCCTTTTCTGAACATGGAATTGCGTCAAGTAGTTTTTGGTCCATCGACAGAGCTGGGAGGAGCCTTTGATTGAAGGAGACGCAGAACAAGAAAACATAGTTCAACGACCGGGTTGTTTTGGAAGAGCGGTCGCATCATTGAGTTGTACAGCCATTCTTGAGCAGAAGACTGTCGTGTGTAGTAAGCGGTCAAGGATCAGTTAGCGCCATTCTTTATATGCGTAAGAATTCATGCTGTAGAGGCGAAGACAGACATGTCGTAGAGGGAGTTGGCACGTTCGTCTGCCACCCAGACACCAAGCATGAAAACTGTGGCTCGTTGATTTGAAAGAGCTTTGCAGCAGTAAAGGTTGAACAGCAAGGTCGCAGAGCCCATATACGGGTCTTTCAGTCCGGGCATGGACTTGTGTGAGATTGATTTTGGCACATCGAAGGGCAGGTCGACGGTTTTCTGCAAGAGTTTTGTCCAGCCTGGAAGAAGAGCAAGAGAACATGGGATCTTTGGGCCGCTCTTGTGTGAGCAGGTGCATGTCTGTGACGGCATTGCATTTTCGGTGGAACAAATGTAGTGTGGCGAAGATGAGAAGTCCAGGACAGAGGCGAGAGGTTTCCTATACCTAACCGCAGAGTCGTACACGGGGGAACGCGAGCAAAACGGCAAAGGTTTGAGAATGCACGACCAGCGTACATCGCTGTCATTACTACGTCCTCATGAACTACTCGTCTGCCGTCTCGAATCGTCGATCGTCAAATCGTCAAACTATCTACTATGTGCAAGTACCAAGCCAATATGAACATCCAAGGGTATCTGGCGCCAAAAATCCAATCTCAAAACCCGCGTAACGAAATCCCACACCTTCCCAGCCTCCTCTCCCCCCCCCCCCCCCCCCCCCCCCCCCCCCCCCCCCCCCCCCCCCCTCCTCCTCCTCCTCCTCCCCCTCCTCCTCTTCCTTCCATCTCTCTACCTCCCCTATACCGCATCCCAAGGAAAATCCTGCGGGTCCACCCTCGTACACGTCAAATACGGCAGCCCCCCTTCCCTAAGATCCAACTCCAGAAAATTCCTCATCAGCGGCTTAACCGCGTCCTTGGCCTTGTTCTTCACCTCTTCGATCCTTCTCTCAAACCTCTTCAGATTCTCGCGGTTGTACTGATCGTGCTGCAGCCGCAGAAACCGCTTGCATTCGTCGTGATTCAGGTAGCTGGGTCCGCCGGCGCCGAGGAGCCTGAACACCCTCCCGGTATTAAAGTTCGCGCTGAGATCTGGGCGCGGAGTCGCACTCCCGTTCCTTGGGGATTTAAGGATGGGGGCGGGAGGTGGTGTTGTGTTCTCAGCGAGCCATTGGCGAAACAGGGAGACGGCCATCCAGTCTAGCCAATTCGAACTCGGACTGACGCGCTCACCGCGGCTTGTTGTGAGACTGAGTCTGAACAGCTTGACCTCGACTTTCACCTTGAGCTCATCCATATCCTCGAACTTGTCTTCTATGAGATCAAGCACCGCGTCGGGGACCTGGTTTCGTAGCTGAGGGAGTGCGGCAGGCCACTGCCCGACAACGTGCACCATGGCCTCGGCAAAAATCGCTTTCGAGCGCGCCATGTACCCCAACTTCAAGTAACTCGGCGGGTACTTTGCGATTTGCTTCCACAGCCGCCCCTGGAAGCGGAGCAGATGGTGATCCACCCGTGGTCCGATGACGTCGATGGCGGAGTACATGTCGGCGAGTTGGAGGAGTGCTTTGCACTCGACGTAGGCGTTTGCGATGTTCAGAGTGTCGAGCGAGGGCGCGTGGTTGTAGAAGATGCGGAAGAGGTTATCGTAGTCGCGGAAGGTATTGTCGTCGGGGTCGAGGGGAGCCGGGGTGGGTGTGGAGGTGGAGAGCTGGGCGGTGGAGAGCTGGGCGGTGGAGAAGTTGGTCGTGCTGCGGAGGAAGTTTGAGGAGGGGGCGATGGGCTTGTTGCGCGCGGGCGGTGGGTGCGTGCCGTCGCCGAACACTGTGCTGAAGGCGGGTTGTGCGCGCTGCGTGGGTGTTAGTATGTGCTTGCCTGAGCTGGGCGGGTGGGTAAGGAGCACCTTCTGCACGAGCATGGGCACGTCGTCGTCGCTGCCCCAGTCCAGCTCGTAGCGCCATTTCTTCCTGTCCTGCCGCGAGCCTGCAGGGTTCCTCGCCAGCGCCGCCGCGCTCATGTTCTGCGCGACGCTCCCCTCGCCAGCGCCCGACCACTCCTCGCTGGTCCCGGCGTCGAAGAAGCCCGAGCATTGCGTCAGGATCAGCTTGTGCAGCAGGTAGCGCTTCTCCCTGCGCCCGTTGCTGATGACGATCTCGACGTCGCCCGTGTGTGTGAAGACGGGGAACTCGTTCTGCGACCCGACGCTGCTCCCTCCATAGCTTGATCCTCCAGAGCGGTGGGGGCGGTGTCGGCGGATGGTCGACGTGCGCGAGGAGTGCGAGGCGACCGAGGGCGGGCGGCGGATGGTGAGCGAGCTGGCGCGCTCGGCGCTGACGTTGCTCCCGACCTGGGAGTCGGGGTAGGAAACCATGCGCTGCGACTGCGACTGCGGCTGCGACTGCGGCTGCGGCTGTGGTTGCGGCCGTGATTGCGACCGTGCTTGCGACCGTGCTTGCGACCGCGCTTGCGACCGTGACGTGAGCGATGAGAGTACCTGGCGGATGCAAAGATGTTGTCGGTCCACGATGCGCCCTCACGCTGCGACGGCCGAGATGGCTGGACGCTTGTCACACCTCGACAGCAAGGAGGGGCGCGTCGAAAGCAGGTGGCTGCGCTTCCGGGATGCTGCTGCGGCTCAAGGATTCAAGGATGCGTGTCGTTGTTGATCTGAAGGCTGGTCCGCTAGCCGGGGCCCGCTCAAGTGACCCCACCCAAGCACTGGCACCGCGTGCGACTGTCGACCAGCGGGAACACACGCAGTAGTACGAGATGAGTGCTTTCGAGGAGATGGTGTAGGAAGCGTTTCAGCAGACCTGCTGCATCGCTCAACACTGGGTGTGGCGTGTACACCTGCTCTTGTTCGCTGCTTGCAGCCCGGCATCGAACTGCCCACAGCCAATCGCGGGTGCTAGCCGGCCACCGCTTGAATCAGCCTCGGAGGCAAAACCACAGCCGCCCCACGCGACTGGACGACTTGACAGCGAGTGCAGGGCAGGCGTCGAGCGTGCGGGCCAAATACAATCCTGTCGCTGCCATCAAATGCTCAACGTCGCCGCAGAGTCTTCTTCGATATTATACAGGGGGTTATGAACAGTATCGTACATGTATCTGGGTCCACACACGCCAATGCTATGCTTGCTTCGAGATCTCCGTCTGTCCTCCCATGAATGGCTGCAGGACCGGTGGTATCCTGACAGTCGCGCTCTTCTCGTCCCAGTGGTTCTCCAAGATAGCTGCTAGCACTCTCGGCACTGCGAGCGCCGTGCCGTTCAGCGTGAACGGAAAGCCTAGCTTGTTCGCATGGGCAGTGCGCAGACGAGTGTGCAGTCGACGGCTTTGGTAATCTGTGCACATGGACGTGGAGGTGACTTCGCCCCAGCCGTCGTCTATCGACCGTCGGGATGGGAAGAAGGCTTCAATATCCCGCTTCCTGATCGCGCTTGCGCCGAGGTCTGTTGTAGGCATCTCCAAGATGCGACAGTGGAGACCGAGCGCGGTGAGGATCTCGTGCTGCATACCGAGCATCTCTTCGAAAACGGTTTCCGAGCTGGATGCGTCCGTTGCGGCGAAGTGGTCCTCTCCGGTCTGGTCGGGCGCGGCCCAGGCGAACATCTCGACCTTGGTGAACTCGTGGACGCGGTACAGGCCCTTTGTATCCGCTCCTCGTGCACCAGCCTCGGCTCTGTAGCATCGGCTCACGCCAACCGTCTTGAGGGGGAGCTCTGCCTCGTTCAAGACAGCGTTGGCCTTCATGCCGGCCAGTGGGATTTCAGCTGTACCCGCAAGAGCCAGCTGCGGTTTTGCCTTGTCCTTCTCTGGCTGCTCGATGGCGTAGACTTGCTGCTCGTCGTTCTGATCTCGTGGCTGGAAACCGCATGCTGACGCGATGTGCGAGTACACGAGTGACGGCGGCGCTACCACCTTCCAGCGCTTCCCCCTGGCGACACTCAGAGCGTACTGCACAAGCGCCTGCTCCAGCATAGCACCGTCGCCGACGAGGAAGTACCACCCCCAGCCTGAAGTCTGCGATGCGCCTGCAAAGTCCAGTATCCCCAACTGCTGGCCAATGTCTACGTGTGACTTCCACGGCTTCGAGTTGGATGGATCGGGGTGTTCGCCGATGTAGTCGACCAACGTAGCCTCGGTGCCGACTGGTGTGTGCGTGCTGCTCAGGTTCGGAAGGTCCTGCGCCAATGCTTCAATCTCCTCCTGCAGCTGCGTCTCTTTTGCCTCGACTTCGCTGAGTTCGGTCTTCATTGCCTTGGCCTCGCCGAGTGCCTTCTGCTTCTCTGCCCCGTCCTTTGCTATCTGGTCGCGCAGCTGCTTGTTTCGTGATCGCAGTTCGCGTGCGCTCTGCTGCAGAGCCAGCCATTGCTCGTGGAGCTCGATGATTCGCCACGAGTTCTTGCTGTGTGCGCCATAGTTGCGATCTATGCAGTTCTGCTCGTACAGTCCGGGGGCTTGCCGGATGTGCTTGATGTCGATGATCGGCTTCGGCGCGAATGCGGGTTTCGTGAATGTGCGGGATGTGATGCATGGTGTGATGCGAGATACCCGAGAAGCATCATGTAGACTTGAAGCTCGACGGCCCACAAGGGACCTCCCTATGGCTTTCATCGCGCCGTGAATGGGACGATCAGACGATGCTGGGACCCGCCGTAGCTTCGGCCTCGGAACTTTTTGGCGAAGCTTCGCTAACAGCGCAATGATCCCTGTCGCAAGGCGCATCCTGTCGCGTCTCCTTCACCCCCACCGTAGATGACCGTGTACGAGTCCATAGTTGTACCGACTCCATGATACGGTTCGGCTCCGCTATCAACCACCACCAGCGTCGCGGTTAGGACCTAGATACAACAAGCATTCATTGTACACAGCAGCAGCACCAGCAGCAGCAGCAGCAGCACACACGCGCTACCCACCACATCCACATGCCGTTCCTGGAAACCTGAATCTGTCAGCACATGCAGGACCATCCCATCCTCCTCCGTTCTGTGGGGAAAGCCGTACACGCCTGCTGTTCGACACGCGCCACACCCAGACAGTAGACTATGCCAGAACTTCCACTGGGTTCCCTATCCGTTAAGGCCTACTACCGTATTACTCCTGGTTCAAACTACACCACCGACCAGAACACACTCCATTGAGATCCGCCGTGTGCCCCGCATGCCTGAAAGAGCGCAAAGTGACACCGCACATACGCAAAATATTCTCGCTATCCATGTTCTTCTTGATACCCATATGCTCATTTCTGAAGATCAAGATCGTTTGACAGATAGTCGTGCAACATCCCAATAAACAAGGTTCGTCTGGCGGCTGTCAAAATGACGACTTTGCGGAACAGCAACTTCCAGAGCACTTGAACAGTTTGAACATGACGTGTTCCCGTGTCTTTCGTGACTCGAAGACGCCGTGAGACACATTGCACGCGACAGCCCTGATGTAACTCGTTGGCGCAGCTTGGTTCGAAGCTCGCTAAGCCTCGGAGATGACCCAGGTTGGCGATCCGCCGCATCCCTAAGGGCAGGGCACATGCACTTCGACATCACTAGGCAACATCAACCCACCGCCACCTAGTCGCTGTCTGTCTCCCCGTCTCACCTCTCCGACTGCGATAGAGCCGCTTCAACAGCTTCCCGCGACTGAAGCAGCTCTTTTGTCTTCTTCTACCGTCCCGACCCACTCGAGCTCCCGACCCCCGAGCTCCAAGCTCCCCACGCGACACCTCTCCGCCCACCGCACCCCTCATTCGCAGCTTCCAACCACCAGCACGACGACTGAATTACACCACCGCCGCGATGCATGACCCATTCCCCTTCGAGCGCCCTGAGTACCTTGTCAAATATGTGCAGCCCCTCGCCGACGCCCTACACCTGCGCACGCTGTCCCTTCACTTCCACGAAGTAGCCTTCGCCTACGCGCTCTACCACATCACCAACAAGCACATCTCGCCCGCCTTCAGCCGCTACTTCTTCCCCACTATCTACCCGCAGTTCAACGCGCGCACAAAACTCAACTGGGACGTGCACATTGTGTCGTTTGTGCAGAGCATGGTCATTTGCGGCTTAGCGCTATGGGTTATGTGGAATGACAAGGAGAGGGAGAGTATGGGAGGCGTGGAGAGGGTGCATGGGTATACGGGAGGCACGGGGCTGGTGCAGGCTTTTGCTGGAGGGTACTTTTTGTGGGATCTGGTTGTCACGGTGCAAAATATTGGCGTGTTTGGCGTAGGGATGCTGTTCCATGCTATTAGCGCGCTGTGCGTCTTCTCGTTGGGCTTCGTAAGTGTTCTCTTCCTCTGCTCCTTCAGATCCTCAAGAATCGCCCAAGATCGGCTGCCCAAGACGAAGATGCGTGGTCGAGAGCTAACATACCCCAGCGGCCCTTCGTAAACTTCTACGCCCCAACCTTCATCCTCTACGAACTCTCCTCCCCCTTCCTCAACGTCCACTGGTTCTGCGACAAGCTCTCCCTCACCGGTTCGACCCTGCAACTCATCAACGGCATCCTCCTGCTCCTCACGTTCATGTCTTGCCGCCTCTTCTGGGGCACATACCAATCCATCCGCGTCTTCAGCGACATCTGGACCGCGTACCACGCCGGGCCCGTCACCTTCCTCGACCCGGCCATCAAGAGCTTCGACAACGCCACAGCCATCGACGTTGGCGCCACCGAGCGCACAGATATACTGCAATTCGCAGACGATCAAACCGTGCCCCTCTGGCTCGCCTTCGCATACCTCGTTTCCAACCTGGTACTGAACGGGTTGAACTGGTTCTGGTTCACCCAGATGATCAAGACGCTGCGCAAGCGGTTTGACCCACCGCTCGGCACGAGACGCGCGGAGAAGCCAAAGCATATCGACATCCCCGAGAAAGAGAAGGTGCTGGTTGAGGGAATTCATGTGGCGACGCCGGGTGTGGGGGCTGATGGAAGGGTGTTGGTTCCGGAGCATTATGGGATTAATGGGGATGGAGAGGTGGTGAAGGTTGAGAAGAAGACGACGCATTTGGAGGTTGAGGGGAGGGAAGTCAGGAGCCGGACGAGTACGAGGAGGAGAGGCTGAGAAGGTGGCATGTTCGTGGCAGCTGAGGTGTGGTAGGGGTGCTGCTGCAGGTTTGGATATCACAAAGATAGACATCTACTTTCCTAATGTCATCTTTACACTGCAGTCGGGTCGCTCCTTCCTCGTGGCTGACGATGGTAGCAACAAAAACAACATCAACACGACTGGGATCGCAACAACGAAAGTCTCTGCTGCTGCTGCTGCCACATCCGGGTTAGAGTGAAGTTGTTTTGCGATTTTCACTAGTTAATGCACACCACAACAGCAAGGGAAAGGGATCACTATCGCCGCTCTGGAGCTTTCACTGGGCCACCATCCAGCCCGGTGTGAATGCACTACTCTATAGTCGTTTCCATCCTGCTTATTATGGGCATCCACCGTATTACTCAACCGCTTTCAAGCAAACAACAAACCACTCTACTACAACCTATTGAACAACAATGGCGCCCACTACAGAGAACAAAAATCGGCAGACAAACGCGCTGCAACGGATAAAGAAACGACAGAGCTGCGCGACTTCGAACGAGGCAAGGTACACCACATGCACGCTCAACGTATAGCAAAGCGCCGCATCATCGAGATGGAGAACAGCATCCGTATCGGCCATGCTACCAAGGCCGTTGAAGCCGCACAACGCGCTCTTCAGCATGCCGAAGCTCATCTCCACGAAGACTAAGAAGACGCAAACAACAAGTTGCAAGAGAACCACCGTCTGCAGGGTCTTGAGCTGAAGGAGCCGGCTGAAATGGAGGAGCAGTGCCATCTCTGTGACGGGCTCATGCCTGCGCACTCTCAGCTAAGCGCCTCCCCTGCCAATACCCGTTCCTCAGGTCGACACTTACGGATACCGTGAAAGTCATAGCAAAAACTCGCATCTGTTGCACCTGGCCTCCTCCTTGGGCTCGGCACCTGGCGTGTAGCGGTGTGTACCGCTGACTTCAGCGGGTGCAGCAAGCTCGGCGTTGTTGTAGGCCGTGTCGACAGACATGGATGTCATTTCATTGGCGGGGGAGGAGACGCTGCCGGTGCAGTCTCAGGAGCCGTGGTCGGTGCGCGGTGTGACGACTGCGGCAGGGGCGCTGGCGGCAAGGGCAAGGATGGAGAACCGCATGTTGACGGTTGTTGCAGTTGAACAGATAAGTGTTTTTTGGCAGGACATCTGAGTCGTGGGGTTGTAGCTTGAGCGAGTGTTGATGTTGATGGTTGGGGATGGTAAGAGGCGTTGCTGGCATGATGCTTAATCTTCTTGACTGGTCGACTGCAAGCGCCCTTCCTTGGTGACGGCTACTCCCGCTGGCAGTTTACGAGGTTTTATGGAGTTGACACGAGAGATGAACAGGAAGTTCGCTTAGAAGAACGTTCAAGCGATGGTCACCGTGATTGAATGCGTGAGTGCCGATGGCAGGGCGCTGCTGCCACTCATTATCTGGCTCGCTTCAACCCATGGTAGCAATTGGACCACTCACGAGACCCCAGGATGGCACTATGCGCACTCTGAGAACGGCTACACCGACTCCAGGATCAGTCTGGAGTGGCTTACGCCTGTATTCAATCCTCAGGCCAAAGCACAAGCTAATGGAATGCCACGTGTGCTTGTGTGCGTTGGCTTCGGAAGCCACGAAATGCTCGAGATCCTGAAGTTCTGTCTCACTAACAACATAATCTTGTGTCGTATACCCGCCTTGCGATTTCAGGCCTTTTGTACTCTTGAAGACCGCATATCGGGATCAAGTCGAACGTCTGAACCGAGGAGGCGTAGACGTAGTTGGCAAAGAGCATTTTACCTATCTGTACAGTCCTGCCAGGGAAAGAGCATTGACCCAAAGGAATATCAGAGCTGGGTGGTCTGCGACTGGTCTGCGACTGGTCTGCACCCTTTCAATCCGGATAGAGTGCTGAAAGACGTCCCGAGACCTCCAGCTGAAGTCTTTATTTCAGGAGCTGCCATTACCAGCACTAGTGCGCCTGATGTAATGCTTCAAACACCCATCACGCCGGTGGCGCCGGCGACAGCGGAAGCGCTTACATCGTTACACAACATGATTAAGCAAGACACCAACGTGCCTGACGAGACAAAGACTTGCATACAGAAACTCGCAAATGCTGCTCAGATCTCGTTCGCTGAGCGAGCCCTCCTGAAGGACCGCAACCGTTTTCTTTCCAAAATCAACAACGAAGCTAAGGCTTGTAGATCGACCAGGTCCATCGTGTTAGGAAAGGCGAAAGTGATGAGTTTCGAGGACCTGGAAGAGGCTAAGGCGAGGCGTGCGGCAAAGGACAAGGCTGCAGCACAAAAGGGACAGCGTAGCCGTAAGCGCAAGGAACCGGCATCAGAAGCTCCACCGCCACCGAGTAAAGCAGTGCGAACTGGCGAAGTGATAGCATCAGACAATATCCCAGCAATCTGATGAAGGATCCCGGTTGCGAGGATGTACTAGGAAATCACATGGTTTAGAGAACTAAGTCCATATGGCTTAAATTTGCTTTGTCAAATGGGTATGCCAGAAATCTTCCAGACATGCAAGACATGTCTTCAGAACTTTTGCGATTGAGCGGAGTACTCTGCAGCTCTTGATATGTCTTGAGATAGGTTCACGATTTGTATAGGTCTTTGTCGAGTCGCAATCGTTATGCTTAAGTGTGTCCCCAGACTCGTCCCTGGAAGCATGGTCTTGAAAGCCCCTGACCGCCTGAGGGATCTTGAAGCGATGCATCAAGCAAAGTTGCTGAAAATGCTTAAAGCGGGAACGTTTCAAGAGAAAGAGTCGAATTTAATCTTGGTTCGAAGTCATATAGCATAACCAGCCCTCTGATGCTAGCCGATCAGGATGAGTCTCTGCAAGTGTATCGTCCCGCACCTTGACCACATGTTCTAGCAGCCTCACAGCGTCCTCGATCTGTCCATTCGCCCAGTAGCAAACACCAAGCGCATGCTGCGACGCTAGCCG